>NC_045593.1:10673468-10982261 GCF_009819795.1 Aythya fuligula | reverse complement strand
TGCTGGCTGCATCTCGGGGCCCCACAGCCCCCCAGGAGCACAAAGAACAATCCCTGAGGCAACCTGAGCTGCCGGTGGCAGATTAAAGGCTGATCCCCAAGGCTCGCGGTTGGTCAGGGTTTAGAAACACACAAAAAAAGGAATTTAATGCAGCCGGGCTTGTGTGGGATCGGTGCATGCGGTGGTTGGAAGGGCATGGGTGCTGTGTGGGGCTGCTTGGGGAGTAAAAACAGGGCTGTGCTTGTGGGGCAGGGCTGGGGGCTTGCTGCTGTCCCATCCTGTGGGGTGCAGAGGTTTCCTGTGGGACTTGGCAGGAGGATGCTGCCCAGACGCCGTGCCAGCCCCAGACCTCGTGCCAGCTCCTTGCTGGCTGCAGATATGCTCGGGGAGCTGGCTGTGGGCAGCGTGAGCGCGGCGGCACGGCCCGTGTACCTTGATCAGGTTATTGCTTGTGAGGAAAAGGTGCCTGGACCTGTCTGCTAGGCTGGGATCGGTCTGCAGGGGCTGGTCGCTGCTTTGAGGCTTCCCCCCTGTGCATCTCTGCACGTCCTGGTGTCCCCCTGGCTCCCCGAGCATCATCCCACAGCCTTTGTCCAGGGCTGGTTCGGGGCTGGGTGTGAGCAGAGGCTGTGGCAGGATCCCAGGGCAGCCTGTGGCTGAGCACGGGGCATCGTGTGCCCGCCCGATAAGCAAGCAGGATGTCTGGAGCCATAAACTCCTGTCGGAGCCCACGGCGAGGAGGCACCAGGCAGCCCTGCTGCCATCAGATGGCATCGGCACGTGGCTGCCACCCCACGTTTGGGCATCCTCAGGTGCCCTGCGGGCTGTGCATCCCCTAAACTGCAAGCAGATGAGGGCAGAAGGGGCATCCCCCTGTTTTCACCCTATTCCCTGGCTCTGCTGAGGGTGCCTCTTGCTCCATGCAACCAACTGTGGGTCTGTGCCCGCATCCCTGCAGCAATTCCTGGGAGCAGCCTGCTGCTTTGGTGCCTGCTAGCAGCAGCCCCTGGCCCTGCTGGCTCCTCACCATGCCCAAAACTGCTCCTGCCCTCACCCCCAGGCTGCAGGACATGCAGAGCAGCACGCCGCTAATGGCAGCGCCTGCCCGGACCCGGCAGGAAAGTGTTGTTGGATGGTGTTGGATATCAAGGAGCGAGCGCCAGGATCCCGAAGTGGGAGGGAGCGAGCAAAGTGCCTGTGTGTGTGGGGAGGGGGGGGAAAGCACCAGAATGGGGAAACTTGGCTGATGTTGTTCCCCCCAGCTCAGGGAAGGGGGTGGGTTTGGTGCTGGGTGGGAGCGGAGGGGCTCCACGTGGCTGAGCACAAAGGCTTTTAGTGCCTGCAGCCGCAGCCAGCTCCTGGTAGAGCCCCGAAATATTTCCCTGCTGGGACCCCACCGAGGAGTCCTCTCCTCGCTCACCCTCTCCCAGTGCGCTCATCAAAGCGCTGGGCACCAGCTGTGCTTCTGCTCCCCCCATCCAACATTTTTGGGAGTGCTTTGCAGCCCCTGTACGTGCTCGGGGTAGGGCAGGGCGTGCAGAGAGCTGCAGCACCTCTGTTGTGGTGTGTGGCAGCGGTTCAGCGGCGAGGGGAGCCGGCCCCGTGCGCTGCTCGGAAGGAGAAGACGTGCTCCGGCGGGGAGCGTGGGAGGGAGGCTGAAATTATGCAAATCAGCGTTTGCGCAGGGCGGTGGGGTAATGCTGGTGACGAAGGGTCTGGTGCCTTGCAGGGCTACGCCAGGGTGGGTGCCAAAGGCTTGATCCCGTTGCCGGGCTGGGCTGGCATTGGTGCTCCCCTGCATCGCTCAGGGCAGGCACGGAGGGACCCGGTGCTGTGCCCAGCTCCGTGGGTGGGGAAATGCACTCAGGTGGCCTCGGTGCGTGGGTAGGTGCAGGTGGGTGCTCGGGTACCGTGGGACCCCCGGGGGAATCTTGTACCCTGGGTGCAGCTGCAGCCTTCAGGCTGTTGGATCCCCGTTTCCCTATAAAGGACCAAGAAATCTGGGGCTGCGAGCCCCTGTGGAGCCCCACCAGCCGCAGGAGCAAGCACTGGGACCTGGGAAGCCAGGGTGGGTGGCACGGTGCTGACGCAGCAGGGCAGGTGCCAGCACCGAGCTGTTGCTCAAGCTTCAGGTGGAAGGATGAGAAGCCTTCTGTCAAGGCAGAGTTCCTGGAGGTGAGCAGAAAAGCAGGGTGCCGGGGCAGGCTGTGCCGGTTCGGGCATGTGCAGCGCACCCAGGCACCGTGTGCCAGCCCCGTAGCTGCTCCAGACTCGCCACCCTCATGCTGCAAGAGGGGAATCCTACCTGGGAAAGCTGCTGAAGCACCTCTTGGGGGTCCTGTCTGTGCCCACTGCATCCTTGGCACAACTGCATGCTCATTCCTGCCCTGTGCAGGCAGCTGCATCGTGCCCAGCCCTCTGCTGGGCTCTACACCTCCAGGAGCACCCCACACCTTGGGCGAGTGACTCCCGAGCCTCTGAGGTGCTGCAGAGCGATCACCACCACGCTGTTCCCATATCCACGGCCCCGCTGTCCCCAGGCATCCACGGCCACCAGGGCTGGCTCCTGGCTGGGAGGAGGGCAGGATCCCGCTGGGCTCGGGGCCCCGCATCAGCTGCCTGGGCCTGGGAAAGCGTGCCTCTTCCTTTCTCACCCGTGAGCTGGAATCCACTCCTATTAATAGCAAGCGGCTGTCGGTGGCCGTTGTCAGTGGCAGGGCACTTGTTAGCCCCTGCTGCACCCCGTCCAGGCTAATTGGCACATGCACTAATAAGGGATGGAGATGTCTGGGGACTGGGCTGCGCCCTGGGGAGCTGAGGGAGCGGGGTGGGTGCTGGCCCCAAGCCTCTCCCACCCTTTTTGGGTTGGGATGTGCCAGCTGGGGGTATCAGCGCCGTGCCATTACGAGCACCCCGCTGAGAGCGAGCCCGAGGAGGTGAATTCGCTCTGTCCTGGTGCAGCTGGAAGAGCATGGGCACAGCTGCTCCGCGATGAAAGCCCGTATCTGCGACTTATTTTCCCCCCTTATAACGGTGATAACAAAGTGTTGAGCCCTGGAGTTTCCCCTCGGGGTGATGCACGCAGACCTCCCTGCTGGGAGAAGGCAGCTCCCCCTGGCTGTGGGGCAGGAGGAGGAGGAGTGGGGAAGCGAAGGCTGGGAGGGGGCTGGGGGTGCAGTGTGAGCCCCGGGACCTGCTGCTGGGGCTGTGAGCACTGCCTGTTTGCTGCCAACCTTTCCCTTCCATTCATGCTCTTATGTGTGTGTTTTTTTTTTTTTTTTTTTTTTTTCTTTTTCCCCCTTTCCTTCTCAAGGTGCTGGTGACAACCACTGGAGCTATGAAGGTAAATACCCTGCAGTTAATCCTGCTTTCCCCCACCACCCAGCGCACGCTGGGCTCGAGCCAGCCGTGGTTAATGATTACAGGGCTCCTGTGCGCACTCAGCGGCTCGCCCTTCCCTCATGCCTGACCCTGCTGGTTCAGTGGTGCCCGAAGCCGGGCACGGGTGGGCTGGAGAGCCCGGGGTGCTCCCATTTGGGGACAGCAGCAGCAGCTCTGCAGGGGGATCCCCAAAACCCTCACGTTGGGGTGCCCTTGGGGCCGGGCTTCCCCCCCAGACAGGAGCTGGCCGCATCCTATGCCAGGCTGGGCTCCCCAAGGCTGGACTTGCAGCCTGTGCTGGGACTTTGACCTGCCCAGGGATTAGCTCGTGTCCTCACCCTTGCCCTCTGTCCCCTGTCCCTCTTGTCCCCTAGGCTGGGGCTGGCCTGAAAAGCGCTGGAAGCAGCCCTCTGTGGTGCGAGGGGAGGTTTTGGGGACATCACCCGTCCCTTTGTGGGGCCGGCACCTCGCCACCTGTGGCCGTGGGCGCGCGTGGCCCTGGTGGCACCGTGCTGGAGGGGCTCACGTAGCAGCAGGAGAGGCAACAAGCAGCCAGCGTGTGATGAGCTGCAGGCTCCTCCGCCTGCCAAGTCCACTTGTAAATGATCTTCTCGCGCTCTTCCCAAACACCCCAAAAATAGACTTTTCTGGCAGCTCACCGCGCTCGGAGCCCTTTCGTGGCACAGCTGCGCGCCGTCACGTGGCAGCAGGGAGCTGCTCCCGAGCTAGCTTGGTGGAAACCAAGCCTGTGAGCGAGGTGCACTGCCCAAACTACACCTGCCCCTTCCCTCCCACCCACCCCAGTTCCCCCTGGGGGTCTCCTCGCTTGGCTGGCCTCACCGCTGCTGCCTCCCCGTTGCAGAACCAGAGCGCTGGGGCGAGCACTACCCGGCCTGCTCGGGCAACAAGCAGTCCCCCATCAACATCGAGACGGAGAAGACCATCTTCAGCCCCGAGCTGCAGCCCATCCAGCTCTCCGGGTACAGCCTGCCCGCCAGCAAGAAGTTCAACCTGAAGAACAACGGGCACACAGGTGGGTGCGAAAGGCACCGGCTGCTCCTGGCAGGACCAGGCTTCCCTGAAACCCTCCCCGTGGCTCTGGGAGGGCTTTGCTCAGGTGCTTTCCTGCCTGGAGGGGAGAAACCAGGAGATGGAGAGCTCACAACTCACTGCCTTTGGGTGGTGGCTCCGGGAATTTGTTATAATCCATGTTTCCTCTAAAAACATGCCCCTAATACTTCTGGTGCACGTTTGCAGGCATCGTTTCCACTTTCAAAGGACTGGTTGGTCCCTGGTGCGATTTAGCCCTAAAGGTACCCACCCCTCAGTCTTCTAGGACACAGCTTTGGCCAATTTAAAGCCCGTGCTTCAAGACGCTATGTCAGGATCTTAAGGCACTTTCAGAAATTGTTTATTTCCCTTCTCCAGTTTTAGAAGGGCTATAAAGCCCTTCTAAATACTGCATGCAGATACATGCACTACCTGGCATGGCGAGACTGATACTACGTTAACATAAATGGATTCCGTTCCAACTTTTTTGGGGGGTGAAAAAAAAAAAAAAGAAAAAAAAAAAAACATTTCCTTCCTGCCCTGCAGCTGGAGATGGCAGCTCCTGGCTGCCACCAGGTCTTTCTAGGAGCACCTCGCTCATCCTGTGCGCGCCGGTGGCTGCCGGTCCCCAAGAAAAGCTGCTGGGGACAGCAACCTGCTGAAGGTGTGATAAAACAGCCCCGTGACCCGATGCAGCACACTCGACCAGTCGGACTCGCTGCGTGCCCAGAGCTCTGTTTTACAGCCTCCCACCCCAGCATGCCTGCATAGCTGAACGGGTCGAGCTCAGCGGTTGCTATTTTGGACACCCTGGCATCTGGCGTTGCTTGGTGTTCAGAAAGCGCTCGTAACGTTTTCGTCGAGAGGGCTGGGGGGTGAAGAAGTTTCTCATCTGCTTATAAGATGCTTTTTTTAAATTATTATTATTATTATGGTGACTGCCCGCCTCCTGTGATCGTTCTGAAGAGCCGGGATATTTCTGTTGTCGCTCCTCCTTATACAACACGTTCGCTGCACAGACTTTTGCAAGGGCCTGAAAATGACTCAGATAAATACTAGGAATGCCCTGATCTAGATACACAAAAGAAATGTTGAAGCAGGTAAATCCCCGGGGAGGGAGCAGTGTCCCGCTTCCTGTATTTGAGTTCTGTGTCTCCGAGCCCAGTGGCAGGCAGCACAGGAGAGGACAAATGACTCATCACAGCCGCGTTGTGTTCCTAATCCCAAAC
Organism: Aythya fuligula; assembly: GCF_009819795.1. Lineage (NCBI taxonomy): Eukaryota > Metazoa > Chordata > Aves > Anseriformes > Anatidae > Aythya > Aythya fuligula. The sequence continues at coordinate 10,976,601 of NC_045593.1, read as the reverse complement.
CTGTGCCCTGGCTGGCGATGTGACTGACACTTCACCTACAGAGGCATGAGGAAGGAAAAGATCTGACGTTAAGAATTGGAAGGTGCTTGGAGGGAGTGAACAGCTTTTCTCAGGGTCCAGGGATGCTCCTGGTGGCTTTGGTGCATGTCCCAGTAGCTCAGCCCTGAGGCGTGCCACACCACTGAGTGAGGGCTGGCTTTGCTAGATGGAAATTTTGGACTTGGCCTTGGCCAAAAATTCAAATCCTTGAGTTTTGCCTGCCGATCCTTGAACTTTGCCCACGGTCTCTTTATATTATCCTCGCATAGTGCATCAGTTGTTGGACAGCATCCAGCACGGGACTGCCTCGTGAGTCTCTGCAGAGGGGCAGAGCACTCTGAGCACTTCCAGCCTCAGGAACAGCCGCCCTGATTTATTTATCGGGGTGTCCTACAACCCCAAGCTGAAAGCCAAACCCTGCTGCATTTGCACAGCACTATCCACTGCCCCACCTACAGCCCCATTAGAGATCAAAAGCGAGTCTGTTTGCTGTCTCCAGCTTCCACCAGCCCAGGGTGGCTCTTTCCCCCAAGCCACCTCCTCTGCAAACCTGGGGCGGACTGGACTCTGTGTTTTACTGACCGACCTCTCCCTCCTGCCCCGCAGTTGTCCTGGAGCTGCCCGAGTCCATGGCCATCACGGGTGGCTATGCCCAGCAGTACCGAGCCAAGCAGCTGCACCTGCACTGGGGCTCCCCGACGACAGCCGGCTCCGAGCACACGGTTAACATGAAGCGTTTTGCTGGGGAGGTGAGGAGCCCTCGTCCCCCTCGACCGTCCTCTCCCAATGCTGGGCTAATGGAGAAGGAGTTTCCCCTGTATACAGCCTGCCCTGCCAGCTCCCAAATGGTTTTACCCCTTTTTTTTCCCCCAGCTGCTGTCCTCCAGTCCTGCTATCCAGGGCTGGTTTGCTGCCTGCAAGCAAGGCAGCTCCCATGGGCAGCTGTTCGTGCTCACTTCTATCCACTGGCACGTGTTGTCTCCATCCCACCTGCACATTTACCCCTAGCAGGGATGCTCAGTGTAGCTGCACGCCTCTCCCAGCCCTTGCAATGGTTGGGGAGCCCCCGTGGGGCTGTGCACCTCTTTGGGGTGCCCAACCTGCAACGAACTGTGTGTTTCCCTCCAGCTCCACGTGGTCCACTACAACACCAAGTACGAAAACTTCAAGGTGGCGTTGGGCTACCCGGATGGGCTGGCCGTGCTGGGAGTCTTCCTGGAGGTGAGAACCAGAGCCCAGACCTGGGCAAGGAGGGGTGGGAGTGAGATCGGGGTGGGCGTCAGGGGTAATTCTGGGGACCCGCAATGGTGCTGGTGCCCCTGGCGAGGAGGGTCCAGCAGGACAGGGTGCCCCTCGCAGGCAGCCAAACCTCCTTTTGCTGCTACATTGCAGGTCGGGCCGAGGGAAAACCCTTACTACGAGGAAATAACCAAGCATCTCCACGAAATCCAAGGAGAAGGTAAGGCTCCCAGCAGAGAAAGCCCTTGCAGTGGAGAGGAAGGGAGAATCCCTTGCCCTCCCTGGCACACCGGGTGCATGCAGCAGGGTGGTGCGAGGCTGGGCTGGGGGATGCCCTGGGTCGGGTGTGCTCCGTGAGCCCCGCGCTTGGTCCCGTTCCCCTCCCTGGGGCTGCCCTCACTCCCCTGCCTTCTCCTCCCAGATGAGGAAGTCATGGTGCCCGGGTTCAACATCGCGGGCTTGCTGCCCGACAGCCTGCACCTCTATTACCGCTACAACGGCTCCCTGACCACCCCTCCCTGCTTCCAGTCGGTGATGTGGACGGTCTTCAACCAGACCGTGATGCTCTCCCATGACCAGGTCTGTCGGGGCAGCGCCCGTGCAGGTCCCCGTGGATGCCGTGCGCCGGGGCTTTTTGGCTCCCCAGCACAGCGCGCACCCTATTCACCCTGCTCTCTCCTCCCAGATCTCGGTGCTGGTGACGAGCCTGCAGTACGACCACGGCAAGCCCCTGCAGAATAATTTTCGGCCGACCCAGGCCCTGCACAAGCGGTGGGTGCTGGCGAGCTTCGAGCCCACCTTGTCCCGGGAGAGGCAGGTACCCACAGGTAAGGAGCGCGCGAGCACCCTGGGGGTGCACCGGGCTGCCGAGGCACAGGGCAAGAAGTGGGGCGAGGCTTCTCTTAGGGGAATGCATTTTTCTAATGGGTTACCCTGGGTTTTGGAGCAGGGCTGGGGGTGTCAGGCTGGGTACTCACCACCCTGCTTGAGGACAAACAGAGGACGGTTCCCTCGGTGTGTCCTCGAAGCCCTTTCTGTCACCGGTGGTTTCCAGCTATGAGTAGAAGTTCCTGCTAGCCCTCAGGTGCGACTATCACTCTGCATCACTGTGTCGGTGCCCCTTTTCGGTTCTCTGAGCTCGCTTGGGGCTTTTTTTCCCTGTCCAACATCCTGTTCCTCCTCCTTTCCGCTGGCATTTGTCGCCTTGTGTCAAGGTGACTAATAGAAATAGCGCACAGGATGGGTCCCGGGCCCCAGGGGAATGCCTGGCTAACCGCACAGTGGTATACCACCTCTCCTCACCACCACACCTGCAGCCAGCTCGTTAAGGGCTGCAGGATTTAATCACTGTGGTCCTCGGCCTCACTCGCAGCTTCCCAGACGGCTCCACGGCAAATGCTTCACTGAAGCCTGGGGAGATAAAATCTACCGCATTTTCTTTGTCTGGAATATCACTTATCAAAGAAGGATATCGGGTTAGGCTGGCATGCTCTATCTTTGGTAAACCTGCTAGAAACATTATCGTGCTCTCCATTTACCTCCGAGCCTTTTCTTTTACCCCTTTCTGCAGAAGCTATTCCTCAGCAGGCGCTGGCAGAGGCGAGGGGGCGGAGGTGCAAATGAGCTCACCTCTTTTCTTCCCCTGTTTGCTATTTCTATCAAACCACCCCAAACAAAGCCTTTGGCCCCGAAGTCGTGTGTCTGAGTGCCGGGCTGGTGTCCCTGTGCTCCCGGATGAGGTTGCTGGTCCCCACAGACCTCACAGGCACCAAGGTGGTGCAGCCTTCCCCGCTCCACACTGCCCCGTGCACCGGTGGGGCTGGGCCCCGTCCCACCTCGCTTTCAGCTCTACCTCCTTCACCCACGCTTGTTGATTTTTCCCAAGCTGGAGGGTCAGGAAAGCTGCTCTGTGAGCTGCTGGATGCTGGCACTGATAGTGCCACCCGGCGCGCGATGCTGGGGCTGTGCAGGTGATAATGCTGCCGGGGCAGAGCAGCGCTGCTGCGCTAGGTAAATATTGCCTGGCACAGGATTTAGGGCATGGGTAGGTGGTGTTGTGGGCTGGCTGTCCCCACGTGGGGAGCAACGAGAGCAGCCCAGGTTTGGCAAAGCCTTGTACTGGCACTTTCCTCCCCCCTGACTGTGCCGTGTCTCCTGGGGGTGGTGGCAGCAGGCACAGGAGGTGCTGGCCCTGGGAAGGGTGCTGGGGGACACCCAGTGGGGACAGGGGTCCTGGCAGCCTGGTGCTGAGCCTGGGGCATGCAGCCATGGGGAGGCTGTTCTGGCATCCCGACAGCAGGCTCTCACACCCCTCCTTTTTTATTTTTTCCTCAGCGGGACAGACCAGCTCCTCGTTTCACGCAGGTAAGTGTGCTCAGCCGAGGCTGCTGGCTCCGTGTCCCCGCCAGCCCTGTGTCCCCCCCTGCCCCCCTCACCACCACCACCACCACCCGCCCCGTGACGTGCCTCTGCTGGGCTTGCAGGGGACGTGCTGGCTGTGGTCTTCGGGGTGCTCTTTGCCATCACAGCATTGGCCTTCATGTACTACGTCTACAAGCAGCGCAGCCAGAACGCACGGTGAGTGGTGGGCAGAGCAGGGTCGGGGGCACCGCTGTCCCCCCCTCCGTACCCCTGCACACTGCTGTATGGGAAACGAGCATTATGCAGATGAGTTATCGGGGCTTCCCTCTCTACCCTAACACCCTGCTCTTTGTCCCACGCCAGGCTGGACTCACCCACCAAATCCAAGGTCATCTACACGGCGGCCACCACCGAGAACACAGCGTGAGCCCCGCGGCTCAGCCCCGTCCCCTCGCTCCCACCCCGGGCTCGGGGGGCACCAGCCTCCCCCGGCTGCACAGACTGTTCACCTGGGGCAACGCCCAGCCCCAGCAGATATTTTTGTTACAAAAAACGATAAAAACGTTAATAAAAAAGGTCAAAAAGATGTAAGAGCTTCCTGTGCTGCCGGCCACCTCTGCCGTCCCAGGAGCAAGCCGCGGAGCGACGCCGGACCCTTCCCATCGCAGAGCAAGCATCAGCCTCCATCCGTGCCCCAGGCAGAGCTCCAGAGCAAGCAGTGCGGGGCTCCTTGCACAGCCCGGCCCTGCCCTTCAGCGCCCTGGGACTTCTTCCTCCTCTTATTTGTGCAAAGCCTTGGAAAAACAGCTGCCGGGGCTTGGTAGGGCCGGAGCGCTGCAGAGGTGAAGGCAGCAGCCCCTCGGCTTCCTCGCCGGCCCCCACCCTGCTCCTCTCGAGCTGCTGGCCTCCGAGGCTCGCGTGCAGCCAGAGCCAAGCCCTGGGGAGCATCGGGGCCCTGCTGCAGCCAAAAGCAACGGGCTCGGGCAGGGGTGAGGGGAGGAAGACACGGGAGGAAGCCTCCGCCCTGGTGGCAACCGAGGAGCGGCCGAAGCACCCACCCCCCCAGGGCTGGCACACACCCCACTCAGCTATGGTGCTTATTATTTTTTTTTTTATTGGTATAAAAGCCCACTGTGGACAAAGCCGCCTTCTCAGCACTGAGCCCCTGGGCTGTTTCAATATCCCCATCTTGTAAGCACAGCATCAGGGCCGGTGCCTGCCTGAAAATCCCCCTCCGGCCCCTGGAGAGGGCGATGATCCCCGGGGGGGCAGCCCCCAGCACCCCTCCCCAGGCCGTGCTGGCACCAGCTGCAGGCTCGCTGGTCCACGGCCACCCACCAGAGCTGCTGGGATCCGTCTCCCCACATCTCTTCCCACCACCTTTCATCCCCAGCAGCTGCCCCCCACCCCACACCAGCCCCCCGACACCACCCCCCAGGATGCCAGCTCACTGCAGTCCAGCGCTGGGGCCACGTCTTGCCGTGAGCAGGGGGTGAAGAGGTGGAGAAAGAAGCACCACAGGGCTCAGCCCCGGCCCAGACAGCGCCTTGCAAAGCTGCTTCCTCCACCCCAGCGGCACAGGGGACAAGGGGGGCATCTTCAGCGCCGGGGGGAGAAGCGAGGGGGGTCCTTGGGATCAGTCTGAGGAAGGATCCTTCCCAGGCAGGGTAGCTCAGGGCCAGCAAAGCCAAGTCCTGCAGGCTGGGCTGTCCCTGGAGGGGCAGAGGAGCAGGCCAGCCCCGGTGCCACTTGTCCGCTGGGTGGTGGTCCCTGCCCCGCCGGGGGCTGGCCGGGTCCCCCCTTCCAGGAGAAAAACGTATTGCAGAGGAGGCGAGTGCCGATGGTGTCGCCGAGATGGAGGGGAGGGCAGGGGCAGCTGGGGACAGGAGCGTCCTGCGGGGCCTCAGGATGCCAGCTGGGGGCTGGCTCCGCTCTGCGAACCTGCGGAAACCAAGCCGGGGTGGTGGGGTGGAGATTTTCACCAAATTTCATACCCAAACCACCTCCCCCTAAGAGTCAGTCAGCCCCACGGTCTCCTCCTGTCCCGTAGGAGAGGCAGCCAGCTCCTCGCCTCGTTCCCCAAGAGAACCTTTCCCCACCCCAGGACCCAGCACCCAGAGGGTCCCCAGCACCCAGAGGGGTCCCTGTCCCCCTTTACCAAGCACTTACAGAGCAGGAAGCGGCGCAGGTTCTGTGCAGAGCCCCCCGAGAGCAGGTAAGCCCAGACAGCAGCAGCGGCCATCAGCAGGTAGGAGGGCACCAGGCTGCCCACGTACAGCGGGTTCCAAAACGTCTGGGGGGGAGGAAAAGCAGAAAAGGGAAAGGGTGAGAGGGGTCTCCCACAGCCCGGCTGCTCCACGCAGCCACCGTGTCCCCCTCCTGATGGTTCCAGTGGTGTGGAAAGCCTGGTGAGGGTCTGGGATGGGACGGGGACGTGTGGCAGCATCCCTGGAGGCAGCACGGGGCTCTGCTCCCAGCACTCACCGACCCCGAAACCGCGAGGTGCATGAGGACGACGGCAGCGATCTCCCACCAGCGCCGGTTCTCGCAGCCGTGGAAGAAGAGGATGCCCCAGAAGGTGTGCAGGAAGATCAACACCATGGTCATGAAGGCTGCGGGGAGCAGCAGCGGGGGGTCAACAGGGAGCCACGGGCCCTGCGGGGGGCTCCGATGGCTACGGGGAGCAGGGATGTGGGTTATGGCCCCGTCCCTCACCTGAGGTCAGGAAGTAGAGCTGCGAGTCCCCGTGGATGCCCACGGTGCCCGGCCCCAGCGCATCCGCCAGGAGGTTGATCATGGAGAAGGCGCCGCTCATCAGCCCAAAGCCCACGCCAGCCACTACCAGGACAGAGAGGCCGTGACACCCCAAAACCACGATCCCCCCCCACCCCAGGGACCTCCCAAACCCCATCAGTACCCCGGGTACCCACGCGGCACTCACCGTATGCCATTTGCTGGATGGAGATGGGGGAGCAGCCGTCCTCGCTGAGGGCCACCAGCCCCTCGATGGCCTTCCTGCAGGGAAAAGCGTGTTGCCAGCAGGCACCTGGCTCCTTGCTCAATAATCCTGCCCTTGATTAATGGACCTGCGGGCACTCTGCGCACCACTACGCCATGGCAGGAGCACTGCTGCCACCGCGGGGACCTCCCTGAGCCACCGCCACGGGGCGGAGGCCACGTCGGGTACTTGTTCAGCTTTGGGACCCTCAGTACAAGGACATCGAGGGCCTGGAGCCTGTCCAGAGAAGGGCTACGGGGCTGGTGAAGGGCCTGGAGCACAAGTGCTGTGGGGAGAGGCTGAGGGAGCTGGGGGGGTTTGGTCTGGGGAAGAGGAGGCTCAGGGGAGACCTCATTGCTCTCTGCAACTGCCTAAAAGGAAGGGGTGGGGAGCTGGGGGTCGGCCTCTGCTCACAGGTAGCTAGCTTGAGGACTAGAGGGAATGGCCTCGAGTTGTTCCAGGGGAGGTTCAGGCTGAAAATGAGGAGACATTTCTGCTCAGAAAGAGCAGTCAGGCACTGGGATGGGTTGCCCAGGGAGGTGGTGGCGTCACCGTCCCTGGGGGTGTTCAGGGAAAGGCTGGACGTGGTGCCTGGGGACAGGGTTTAGTGGGTGACAGTGGGGGTAGGGGCATGGCTGGACCAGATCTCGGAGGTCTTTTCCAAACCTAATGACTCTGTGATCCCAATCCAACCCCACAGACCAGGTATGGGGGCTGCCGGGGTGCCACAGACCCAGCAGCAGCACCGCAAGCTGCAGAGCGCACCCCTAGGGCATGCACACAGCTGGGAGAGCAAACCATTTTATTTTATTTTTTTTTTTTTAGAAAACACACCAAAAAAAGTGAAAAAAAAAAAAAACACAGAGGGTGCAGAAAGAAGCCCAAAAAAAAATATAGGAAAAGAGATTGCAGGGAGGAGAGGCTGTGGCTCTGCAGGACGGAGCTCTGCCACCCTCTGCCTGCGTGCCGCAGTGCTGCCGCCCTCCCCGCCACCGCCGCCACCGGGTCTGGGTCCAGACTTTGCCCCGGTGTCCCCGTGCCCCGTCCCCGTGCCCCCATGTACCTGAGCAGCTTGTAGTAGAGGAAGCGGAAGGCCTCCTGCAGCAGCACCGAGAACATCACCCCGAAGATCAGCAGCCCCCGCTGCAGCGCCTCGTCGCGCGGGTCGCTGGCCTTCACCGCGATGAACCAGATGAGGGAGGAGAGCAGCAGCGACACCAGCCAGAAGAACGCCCTGCAAGGACCGGGAGCCCGTCACCGGCACGGTACCGGGGACGGTAACGGGGCCTGGACCCCGCCGTGCACTGGTGGTGCCCGTACTGGTACCGGTGCCGCGGTACTGGTGGTGCTGTGAGCACTGATGGTGCCTGTACTGGTACCAGTGCCGCGGTACTGGTGGTGCCCATGATGGTACCGGTGCCCCAGTACCGGTGGTCGTGTGGTGCCCGTGACAGCCCTGGTGCCCATACCAGTGCCCGGTACCGGTACCAGTATGGGTGCTGGTGGTCCTGCAGCACTCATAGCAGTGCGGGTACCGGTGGCTGTGGCCGTGCCCACACCGGTGCGGGTGCTGTAGCCCAGCCGTGCACACCCATACCGGCACCACCACCCCTCCTGGTACCGGTACCAGTGCCGGTGCCCACCCCAGCCCCATACCCACACCGGTACCAGCCGCAGCACCGTGCCCCAGGCTGTGTGCCGGTCCCGGTGCGGGTCCCGGTGCCGGTCCCGGTGCCCACCACCCCCCGGTACCGGCACGGACCCGGCGATGAGGATGATGATGCGCAGCGGGTCGCGGGCGATGGTGAAGAGGAAGAGGCTGAGCGCGGGCCCGAAGGCGATGAAGGTGCACCCGAAGAAGACGGCGAGCGTCATGGCGGCGGCTCCGGTACCGGCACCGGCACCGGCTCCGGTCCCGGGGATCCCGGAGGGGGGGTCCCGGGGGGGTCCCGGGGGGGTCCCGGGCTGGGCTCGGCACCGCGGGGTCCCGCCTGCTCCCGGCCCGCGCCCCCCGCCCTTCCGGGGCCGCCTGACGTCACCCGCCGCCTGCGCGCGCCGCAGCCGGGCCCGGAAGAGCGGCGCGGGGCGGGGCCCGCACCGGGGAGCGGGGGCGGGAAACCGGGAGGGGGCGTGGCTTTGGTGGAGGGGGGCGTGGTCTGTTTGGGTGGGCGTGGTTTGATAGGAGGGGGCGTGGTCTGGCCGGAGGGGCGGTGTCTGCTCGGGTGGGGCGTTGTCGGACTGGAGGGGGCGGGGTCTAAGCGCAGGGGGCGTGGTCTAAAAGCAGGGGGCGTGGCCCGCACAGGGCCGCCTGGTCTACCCGGAGCCCACGGTGGCCATGCCCCGCCGGGGGGGGGTCCCCCGAGGGGGCGGTCGGGGGTGGCCTGGGCAAGGCGCTGCGGCTGGGGGTGGTGCATAAAGGGGGCTGCAGGAGAGCTGGGGGGGAATCTGCGTCCAGGGGTGGTGATAGGACAAAGGGGAATGGCTTTAAAATAAAAGAGGGGAGATTTGGGTTAGGTATTTGGAAGAAAATCTTTATTTTAAGGGTGGTGAGGACCTGGCACAGAGCAGCTGTGGCTGCCCCATCCCTGGCAGTGCTCAAGGCCAGGCTGCATGGGGCTGGGGGCAGCCTGGGCTGGGGGGAGGTGTCCCTGCCCATGGCAGGGGGGCAGAATTGGGTGGGTTTTAGGGTCCCTCCCAACCCAGCCTGTGCTGGGACCCCACGGTTTGCAGTTGTACCCCTGGAGCTCTATCATCCTTACGGTTCCCCTCCCTGTAGAGCAAGGGGCAGCGGAGGGGCGGCAGCGCAGTGCTGGGCCCCGGGGGGTCGGCTGGCGGCCTTGGTGCTGCCATCACCGGGAACAGCCACAGCGCCTGGCAGAAATGAGTTCAGAGGTGAAGGAGGAGCTGTGGGAGGGGTGTAAATGGTTGAACGGGCCGGCACGGTGCAGGAGGCTGGAATGGGGAAAAGTGCTGGGTGTGAAAGGGCTCTTTGTGCCGGAGGGACGCCCGGGAGCTGGGCGCTGGGGACACGCCCTGATAGGGAGGCCTGTTTGCAGGGCAGGGTGCCGTGGTGGCTTTGCCCTCTTGTGCCTCTTACAGACAGACAAATCCCCTCCAGGGGGCTGCTTTGACCAAACACCAGCTCCACGCAGCGACCTGCTGCGGGGAAAGACCTGAGGAGAAACCCCAACCCTCGTGCACGTCCTGGGATGTGACAGCCCAGAGGGAGAATGAGCAGCGAGGGCAGCCCTTTGAAGCTCAGCTTCAGTCTGCAGAGCTCCAAATCGTGATTTGGGGGCCAGGAGGAGGGCAGGAGGCCAGAAGCACCTGGGCAGGAAAGAGCTGCCAGCTCTCCATCCTCTCCCGAGCCGAGGAGCGCAGCAAATAAAGGGAAGCGGTCAGAGAAAGCTCGCCCTGTCACTCGATGGGGTGACGGCCTGGCCCAGCGAGGGGTCAGCACAAATTAATATTTCCTGGCTGCCTGAGGCTGTGCTGCCAGGGGGATATCCGCAGGGCTCCATGCAAGCCGTGGAGGGGCCCGGAGCAGAGGGCAGGGCTAGATCGCAGCTCCGGGCATCCCCAGGGAGCCCATCCCTGCTTGGTGAGAGCGGCGAGGCACATCCTGCCACCCTCCTCTTTGTGCTGGAGAAAACACAGCAGAGCAGGAGGGAACTTCCTGAGCGTGCTGGGAGTTGGTGGCCTGCCATGATAGCGTCTGTGGGTTTGTACAGCTGTCCCTCGGGCGGCTGGTAGGAGAGAACGCAGCGAGGGCATAGGGTGAGCAGCTCCAGGCCCGGAGAAGATCCCGGTAAGTGTGCACGTGCTCATTTTGGGCTGAGCTTGGGACTTTGAGGTTCCCTGTGCATCCTAAGGAATCACTCTCAGTCCCATCCCAAGGCCAAGGACGTCCTTGTGACTGCTCTACCTGCCCCACAGCAATGCTCCTACAGAGCAGCCCCCCCATCTCCCAGTGCCCTTGCCCCCCATCCACAAGGACCAAGCGCACCCGTCCTTCTTGTCAAACTGCTTTAATATTTGGACATGAAGACAGGACAGAGCCGTTCGGGCTGTGCACAGACAAGACGCCCCCCGAGCCACGGTGTAAGGCTGCAGGGCTTCCCTTCTCAATGGATGTGTGGATTTGGCCAAGGCGCAGTTCAGCTGATGACATCCTGAGCGTGCCAGTGGGGTGCACGTGTGGGGTATAGGGAAGAGGGGCGGGGGCTCCCCAGGCAGCTCAGAGGTTGTTCAGCTCCAGCAAGGTCTGGTCCAGGACCTGGTGGATGCCCACGTTCTCCTCTTTGGCACTGGCCAGACTCTCTGTGAACACAAGGGACACCCAGCCACGCACACAGCCGGACCCACGCACACCACGCCAGGCACAGACACACGCACACGGGACACGGCTCAGTATGAGCAGCCCCAGCAGCGGCAGGGATGAGCCCACGACCCCCAGGTGGGGGTCAGGCAGCCCCCCCATCTCTTCAGCTTCTCCATCCTCCCGCTGCACCCTGTAGCCCTCGGCCAGCCCCTCCGTGGTGCGGGTACCACCACCACCACCACCGCGGCCCCATCTCTCCCCGTCCTGCCGTCCCCACCGGCACGTGCACGAACCCTTGAGAGAGGAGAAGCTGGTGCCAGCGGCACGAGCCGGGTGCTCCGTGAAGAAGAGGAGTGAGACAGCAGCCCGGGAGGGCGGGCAGAGAGGACAGCAGAGAAGGAGCAGAGATATCGAGGCTGCAGGGACGAGCTCCGACGGGCAGCCCGCTGCCGGGGCGGCCTCCTCCGGTGCTGGCTTGCGGTCGGCATCCCCCTCCCCACTAAGAGATGGGGATGGGGGCACCCTGTGGGGACCCCACTCTGAGGGCACCCTCCCTGCGTGGTTTTGGGGTGACGGGAGGGAGGGGGAAGCAGCCACACAAATCTCCAAATCCCTCCCCAGCAGGGCCATGCTGGTGCCAGGGGACAGCCACCACCGTGTGGGCATCCCAGGACACGACAAAACCCCTGATCCCTCTCTCCAAAAAAAAAAAAAAAAAAAAAAAAAAACCAACATTGGCTCCCCAAAGGCTCCCTGTCCCCCCCAGCAGGGTGGTTATCCCCATGGGGAGCGGGCAGGGGTTCCCAGCCCCAAACCAGCCTGGCCAAAAGGGGGCAGGGGGGCAGCCGGGGCTGGGTGTGAGGCTGTGCTGGGGCTGGAGCTGCCTTAGCTCAGTTGTTAAGCTCGGTAAGGATGACCCGCAGCTCGTTAGTGAGAACGCGGTTTTTCTCGGCCTCCTGCCGGGAGCGCTCTAGAGAAAACGGAGACGTCAGCGCAGCAAAGGGGAGAGAGAGAGAAAAGAGAGTTAGTGAAAAAGAGACAGTGCTGCCTGCGAGAGCCTTCGCTGGGCACCCCGCTGTGGTGCCACTGGTGGGCACTGGGGACCAGTGGGGACGGCGGGAGGAGGCAGTCGGCCCCGGGTCCACCAATTCTGGGTTTTGGGGCAGGGTAGGATGGTGAGGGATGAGGATTGGGGACCCATTTAGGGCCAGGAACTGCTGACGAACAGTAGGGTCAGCCCTGTTGGCACAAGAAGGGGATGGAGGAGACGTCAGGGCTGTCGTGGTGTCCGGGGGTGTGGATGGGGAGCAGACAGGACCGGGTCTAACCCTACTAATTCAGGCCGAAAGAGCGATGGAGAAACGTCTTGAAAGGTGGCAGAAGATGAGGAAAGCTGTGTCCGGGAGCCGGGGGTGGTGGGGGACGTCCCCAGGCTGAGGCACAAAGGGGCTCAGCAGTGGGGGTCCCCACAGCCACCTCCCACCCCCGGCTGCCGGCGAGAGGGAGCAGGCAATGAAGGGGTGAGCGTGGGGAGCCAGAGCAGCATGAAGAAAACGAGGGAGAAACCAAGGAGAGAAAACGCTTTATTGAGACCAACTCGGTGACCCGGAGGGACAGAACAGAAAAGAAAAAGTCATGAAATGCAAACTGAAGAGCGATGTGCGGAGGAAGGAGGGGAGCAGGGAGAGGGGAGCAGGGGGAGAAAGGGGGGGAACGGGGGGCTGCCTGCCTGGGGACGGACACCCCTCATCCCCATGGGGCTGGAGCCCACCTCTCCTCGGAGGTGCTGCTTCTCCGGGACGTGTCCCCCCACCCTGGGCATGGCTTTGCTGGGGGGGCGCAGGGTCCCCGGTGCTCGTGCTGCTGGGATCTGGGGGCTGCTCCCCTTTTCCCCAAACACCCCATAGCGCCTTACGCCTTGCTTTCCCCAAAAAGAGGGACACTGCGGGGACCCCCATGGGCCGGGAAGGACAGAGAGGGGATGGGAAGGGCAGGGGGAGCGGTGGGGGGGCCGGGCAGGCAAGCGGCCGAGCTGGGGAGGGGGAGGATGAAGGTGAGGATGAAGGGGATGGGGGGGGGAGTGCGGTGCTGGTGCCGGCCGGAGGGGCTCAGAGGGAGGTGATGTCGTTAAGCGCATTGTCCAGCTCCTCGCTGATGGCTTTGTACTTCATCTTCTGCGCATACACTTCGTCTGCAGGCAGTGGGGAGGGGGCAGCAGGGGGGTGGCGGGCGGTGGAGCGGGGAGGGGGCGAGTGGCAGAGAGAGAGAGAGCGGGTGAGCGGGGCACAGGGCGTGCGGGTACGGCATCGGGCACAGGCAGAGTGGATGCGGCCCTATTCCCCTCCCACAGACCCCAAAAAAAACCCACGGCACTCCAGCCTCCCCCCCTACCCACCTCCCTGCACGGGGACCCGGCTCGCCCATGGGGTGCTTTGGCCTCAGCCCGGCCGAGCCCCCCCTAATCAGGGACACGTCCTGTCCCGTTGTCCCCATGACAAAGGGGTCGGGAGGCGGTGGGGGTGTTTTTACCTTCCAAATCATCGATGGTTTTCTCCAGCTTCGCCACAGACCGCTCAGCAAACTCTGCCCGGGTCTCCGCCTGCGGGAGAGGACGAGTGTGATGGGGGCACCCCTAAACCTGCCCCCTAAGCCCACCCCGCACCCCAAAACCACCCCAAAATCATCTCCTGCGCCTGGGCTGCTTGCAGGTGCCGAGCACATTAATTAACCTCCAAGCCTGGGAGGTGAGGGATTATTTTTCCTGCTGCCCTGGGAGCACCCGCGGGGACCCAAAATGAGCCTTACCTCCTTCAGCTTCTCCCCTAGGAGCTTGATTTCCTCCTCATACTTGTCCTCCTTGGTGGAATACTGCAGGGACACAGAGATACGTCCGTGAGCCCCGTGGGACACAATCTGTCACCCTTGTCCCCCCCCCACACCCAAGGGACCCCATCCCCCCCAGCCCCAAGCTCTGCGCCCAGCCCCCGCAGCCCCTACCTTGTCGGCCTGGGCCTCCAGGGACTTCAGGTTGTTGGTGACAATTTTCAGCTCCTCCTCTAGGTCACCACATTTACTACATCCCAAGCAAGGCGTGGGGAGAGGGGGGGAAGCAGGGCCGGGGATGGTGGTTGGGGAGGAGAGGAGCGGGGAGCAGGAAGAGCGGGCGCAGGGCAGGAGGAAAGAAAAAGAGAGAAAATAAGATGAGAGAGGAGAAACCTCGGGCAGCAAGGGTGGGAGAGGAGCAGAGCCACCGGGCACGGGTCCCTTCCTCGTGCCAGCCTGTGTCAGCGCTGCCACCACGCTCCTGCAGCCCTCCGAGGAGGAGGAGGAGGAGGAGGAGGGTGAGGAGGAAGAGGAGGAGAGCGGGCACGGAGGATTGTGCCCAGCCTGCGGTGATGTACGGGAAGGCGAGGTGAGGGCTGGCGGCCGAGGCAGAGTGGAAAAGAGGTGGCTGGAGAGCGACAGAGAGAGGGGGGGCTGCCGCACGTCGCCCCGCGCCCCTGCCCCGGTACCTCTTCCTCTGAGGCAATGAGGGATTTGAGGGTCTGGTCCATGGTCCGCAGCTCCTCCTCCAGCTGTCTCACTCGGCTGGGGTGGGAAAGGGGCCAGCAGAGAGCAGGGTCATGGATGTGCTGGGGGGTGCGATCCCTCTGCCTCCCCTCCCACCCCACACACACCTCCCCGTCCTCACGGGGACGCTCGGCCACCCCTGTCCCCACACGGACACGGCACGGGGGTGGTGTGGGACCCCCCTGGGAGCCCCCCGCTCACCTCTCCGCAACCTCTGCCCTCTCCTCCGAGCGCTCCAGCTCTCCCTCAAGGACGACCAGCTTGCGGGCGACCTGTTGGTGGCATCAGAAAGAAGGTGTCAGCCCCAGAAAGGGGGTGTAAGGCCACAGGGGGTGGCCCCGGGGGGACACCAGGGGACGGGGCACGCACCTCCTCGTATTTGCGGTCGGCCTCCTCTGCTATGTGCTTGGCCTCCTTCAGCTGCATCTCCTGGAGCTCCATCTTCTCCTCGTCCTTCATGGCCCTGTTCTCGATGACCTTCATGCCTCTGAGGGAAGCCAAAGCAAGGAGATTAGGAGATCTCTTCAAGGAGAGATGTTATGGCTGTGGGTCGAGGTGGCTCCTACACCTCCTGCCTGCCCCTGCCGTCCTCCAGCCCCAGCACCACGGGGCACTGCCCGGGGACAGCGGCACCCCCTCGGCCACCCCGTGCCGGTGGCACCCCGGGGATGCTTCCGAGCACAATTAAAGCACCAGAGATGCCCCAAGGCCCTTCTGGGGACACGTCCTGGAGCAAAGAGCTGTGGGCATGGTGCCTCTTAACCAGGCTGGTCCCAAACTCATCCCTCATCCCTCAGGAGCTGCTCTTTGCACCGTGCAGGAATCCCCTCTGCGGAGAGCAGGGGGCTGCTGGTGATGGAGGGTGACCCGATACGACCCCGGCGGTGCCCCCCCCGTCACACCTCTCGCTCTCATCCGCCGCCTTCTCGGCCTCCTCCAGCTTCTGCAGGGCGGTGGCCAGGCGCTCCTGGGCCCGGTCCAGCTCCTCCTCCACCAGCTGGATGCGGCGGTTCAGAGAGGCCACCTCAGCTTCGGCCTGGGGAGCACAAAAACCCGGGGTCACCGCCCGTTCCCAGTGCGTTTTCAGCAGGAAAATGTGCGTTTGCGTGGAGCACCCCTTTGTGCCGTGCTCGCCCAGCTGGGACACGCGTCCCATTTGCCCACCCCGAGCACCTCGCTCGGTGCCACACGGCCCCGGAGGTGGAAGGGGTGCGCTCCATGGGGCAGCACGGGGTTTGGGGTTTGCAGAGCCGTGAGTAAAGGAGGAGGAATGCCCCGTGCAGATTCGCTCCCGAAAAGGAGATGGGAGCCACTTGTGGATTTCCTGTTTACGGAGGCGGCGGCGGAGCCAAGCGGCCGGGACGCCCTCCCCGGCCCCACACCACCGAGCCCCACTGCGCCGTGGGGCCATTTGGGGCCCCCGTGCTGCCCCCCCTACTAATTTACAGCTCGGCACCGGGGGGCAATGGAGCGAGTCGCCCTCGTCGGGCTGGCTCCTGGCCAAGCCTCCTATGGGGCCGGTGGGACCGGGTCCCATTATTTCCCCTCCCCAACCTCCTCCCCGTTCGTTCCCAGGCTCCCCGCGCGCGGGGCCGTCCGGGAGAGGTGGCCCTGGCCCCCCGCCAGCCCCTCGCCGCCTGGCCCCCGCGCTCTTTCCATTTGCTAAGGCCCTCCTGCTCCGTCACCGCCGGGAAACGCTGCCTCAGCAGCTCCCGGCCCCGCAGGGAGGGGGCTGCTGGAAGGAGAGGGGAGCAGGGATTAAAAAAAAAAAAATAAAAAATAAAAAAAATGGGGCGCAAAGGGATGGGCAGTGCTGAGAGCATCGTGCCTCCTGCTTATTCATGGGCTGGAGCAGGCCTGGCACCGTGCTCCAGCAGCACCCTGGGGACACGGAGCAGGGAGCCAGGCGGGGATGTCCCCATACCCGCCACCACCATCCCCTATAGGTAAGGGATGGCAGCACCTCCGCTGACGCTCCGCATCGCCCCGCAGGGGGCTTTTTTTCCCCGGGGATGACCCCCCCCGAAGTGGGTCAGAGCTGCCCGGATGGGCAGTGGGGAACATGAGCTCGCCGTCAGCGCCTGGCGAGCGGGGAACCCGATCTGTGGCGGCAGGAAGGGGCCGTTTCCTCCGCACGCAGCCCCGGGTGACAACAGCCCGGGTACCGCGCCCAGCTCTGCCGCCCCTGATAGTGCTGGGGATGTTACGGGAGCAAAGGGGGGGGGGGGAACAGAGGAAAAAGGAAAAAAAAAAAAAAAAAAAAAGCACGAAAATACCGCCCAACAACAACAAGAGAAAGCAAAAAAAAAATAAATAAAGCCGCAGCAGGAGCGAGCTGCCGCCTGGAAACGCCGTCCCGCTGCCACGGGGTGGGAATTGCAGCCCAAATTGGTAAATGGGGGGGGGTTCTCCCCAACAAGGGACACGATGGGGAGCAGGGGGGCTCTGCTGAGGAGCCGGACACAGAGCCTGGGTGGGGGGCTCTCCGCTGAGCCCCCGAGGGGGGCACCTTTCCCGGGGACTGCCAGCCCCAGCCCAGCCGAGGCGCTGAGCTGGATGCTCACCGGGGAAGCTGCGGCGAGCCCCACACGGGAGCATCCCTACCAAAGCCCACCTCTGGTGCTGGGGACCCTGCCCAGAGCCCCCCACCCCGTACCCACACCCAGGGGGCTCCCACACACCGGGATGACCACCCCGTGCCCCCCAGCCCCCTCTCCCCAGCGCAGTGAGGATGCCGGTGCTGGGTCCCCCCAGGGCGTGCCATGGGGCACCCGGGGAGCGGCCACTCGTGCCCGTAGCAGGGTGGCCAGCACCCACGGGACCGTGCAGCTCTGCTCCCTGGCATCCAGCCCTATGGGGCCAGCGGCGCTGCCCCAGCAGCGGGGGGTCCCTGGGGGGTCCCCAGCCCCAGGAGCCTTACCCGCTCCCGGGCCTGCCGCTCGGCATCGGCCTCCCGCTGCAGGTGCTCGGCGCGCTCCTCCGCCTCGTCGGCCACCTGCTGCAGGCTCTGGATCTTCTTCTTGACGGCGTCGATGGAGCTGATGCCGGCCATGGCCGTGCGGCCGGCGGGGAGCACAGGGAGGCCGCAGCACCGAGCCCTTTGTGGGATCTGCCTGGCTCGGGCAGGAAGCGCTCAGGCGGCGGCCGCTCCCGCCGCCCGCCCTGCCTCCATCCCTTCCTGCTCCTCCTCCTCCTCCTCCTCCTCCTCCTCCTCCTGCTCCTGCTCCTGCTGCTGCTGCCATGGGCAGACCCAGGCCCGCTGCGCTCCCTGGACAGAGCGCACAGTGCCCCCCGGGTAGGGCGCATGGGTCCCCGTCAGGCTGGGTGCCAGCCCCCTCCCCAAAAAAGCAGATACGTGCCCCCCCCCGGGCACAGCAAGTGTCCCCCCAGGCTGGGCAAGATGCACGGTGCCTTCAGAGCAAGGCACGTTGCCCCCCACCCTGGGCAGGGTGTCCCCCAGCAGGGCACATTGACCCCCCTGGGCAGGGTGCACGGCTCCCCACCCAGCTAGGGCACTGGGGGGTGCCCCCCGGCATAGGGGACGCAGCCCCCTCCTAAAGCAGGGCACACAGTGCCCCCCATGGCTCCAGCAGAGAGGCAGAGAGGAGCTTGGAGACAATTTTTTGAGGGGGACAGGGGTCTGGGGGTGCCCTGTGGGCCCCCACGGGCAGGGAAGCAGCGCACACACGGGTGCTCCCCAGCTGCAGAGCCAGGGGAAGGATTTCTGCCCCACAGGCAAGAGGGATGGGGCAGGAGGGCAAAGCCCACTCCGGGGCACCCCCTGGGGTCCCTTGGCACAGGGTGCCCCCGCTGTCTCACCCCTTTGGCATCTGCTCCCCAAGCTGGGACCTGTCCAGCAGCCCCACGGAGACCCCTGGGGCCAGTGCCCCAGGGGAGAGGTCAGTCCCTGGCTCCGTGCCCCCCAGCTCTGTGCCCCCCAGCTCCGTGTTCCCACCTCAGCAGATGCCTTGGTGCGTCAGGAGGGCACGGCACGGTGGTTCTCAATCTGCCTAAAGGAGCTCTGGCAGCTCACACCTGCCTCCAGGGATGGATCTGAGCCATTCCCAGGATGACCCCACTGGCTGCCATGGGGTCTGGGACCACCCTAGGGGGGCCAGCACCCGGCCATGCCACTCGGGGGGGGTCCTGCAGCCCAATGTCCCCAGCCAGGTGGCATGGGGGCACGTGGCATCGGGCTTGGCCCCTCTCCCAGCCCAGCACTTGGGCACAGAGAGGTGCACGGGGCACAAATGGGGGGTCCCAGTGGCCAAAGGGCAGTGGGATCAGTGGGATCTGGCAGCGGGGGACAGGCTGTGGGGTGTGGGGGCAGGCACCCCGTTCCAGGCTGGGTGCCTCCTGCCCTGGCCCCACCCAGGGATGCAGTCACTTCCCAGCAGCGCCCGTTCCCTCCCACCGGCTCGGGGAATCGCCAAATAAGAGCAAAGTCTCGGCTTGGGAGAGCACCGGGGCGGGAACTTGGGTGAAGCCTCCGGGATCGTGGCCTGGGAACGGCTCAGCCTGCCTTTCCCTGCGCCCGGCGGGTGGCTGGGGACGGGCTGGCCACCGGGGACAAGTGGGGACGGAGGGGCTGCGGGGCATAAACCCTGCTCCGGGCTCGCGTGCTGTCCCTCGTGGGGGACACGGAGGGGACGGGGCCACGGTGGCCTCGTCCAGCTGCTGGGAAGGATCTGGAGCTGCCAACCCTGCGGCTCGGTCCTGCTGCTCCTCGCCGAGTGGGAGCACTTAGCGCTGTCAGCACGTCCCCGTCGGGGACACCTGGGGACTTCCAGGTCTCGCACGTGGCACAGCCTGTCCCCGCGCATGGCACAGCCTCCTGCCCCTTCCCGACGCTGCAGCAGGGCTCCTTCACCACGACCCCGCTCCAGACCCTTCCCCCGAGGGGCCAGGGGCTCCCCGTCCCCAAATCTGCCAGGACAGGGCTCTCCTTGCCAAAATCCACAACCTTTCCCTGCTGCTTTGGAGTGCTCTTGGTGCCACCAAGCACCCCTGTGTCCCCTCCGTGCCCCACACCAAGCTCGCCTCATCCCACACCGATCCCACCAGTACAGACCAGTACAGAGCCCAGCACAGCCCCCAGCACAGCCCCCCGGGCCAGCCCGGCGTGCCTGCCTCTTGCCAAGACCAACCAGCCCTTCCAGAGGGTTTCCAACGTTTTAACAACTTTGTGTCTGACTTCGGGCAGGCCCAAGGGGTCAGCAAACAGCCCCAGAGCCTTCCTCAGGACAAACTTCCCAAAACTCCTACAGGAGGCAGCCGGGCACAGGGGGACACTGGCACCTCGCTGCCCAGAGCTGGGGGGGGCGCACAGGCTGGGGACACCCCCTCCTCACCCCAGGAGCCTCTCTGGGGACAGCCACCCCTCTGTCCCTTTTGGAAGCACCAGGGATGATGCAAGGCAGGCACTGGTGGGACTGGGGACACTGGGGTGGGTTTCAGGCTCTGTCTCCTCTTTCCCCTGTCCCCATTTTTCCGCTGCCACCACCTCATGTGCCCATGGAGGTTGGGGGTCCCTGCGGGGTGGCACTGGGAGGGGGGGGTCCGGTCACTCCTGGGGGCTCTGGGCCACCCTGGGGCCTTTGCTGCCGCTGCTTGTCCCTGCCTGCTGTCCCCTGTCCTTGGCGGCCACCTTGGGGATTTGACGCATCCCCCCCCGTTTGGCTCCACGAACCAGCTGGGATTGAATTTTTGGTTCTCAATCCTGAAAAGCCTGGCCGTGCCCCTGCTGGCTGCGCTCCCGACGGCTCCCTTTTAGCTTCTCCTCCAGTTTCCAGGGTTGGCTTTCATCAGAGAAGGACTGGCCATCAAAAGGAGGGTTTATTTATAGGGTGTCAAATGCCCGGTGTGGCACCGCGGGTCGTTATACCCCGCTCCCGGGCGGCTCTGGGGCCGCACACAGCTGTTCCGCCCTTCATCCCCGCCGGGCACAAGCCAATTTCAACACCTTCCTAACATCTCCCCGGCGGGATCCATTTCCCAGGAGAAACATCAGTCATGGCCCTAAATAAAACTCTTCCTGGCCTTTCCCTTCCCAGGGTACAGGGCGGCACGTTGGGGGTCCCCCCCACACGCACCCCAAGCATCCTATGCAACCAGTGCCCGCAACGGGCGAGAACTTTTCCCATTTCTCCACTCTTTTCCCCTTTTCTACCTCATTTGAGCAACGATGTTCAAGTTTTCCCTACACATACATGGCCGACGCTCACCGGGGATGCTTGTCCCGGTGCGTTTTGGGGCGCTGGGGCTGAGCGGTGCCCCCACACCTGTGGGTACCCCCATGGGACGTGCCCAGCACCCGCTGCCCGTCCCGGTGCCGGCGTGGCGGGGCCGGATCCTGCCACCCTCCCCACCAATATTTCCCATATAAGGCTCCCCTCTTCCTTCGCCCCCCCTCCCCGGGGTCCGGCGCCCGCGCAGGGGAGGGGTTGCCTACGTACGTCCGTGGCTTTCTTCTCCGCCTGCTCCAGCTTCTCCTGGGCCTCCTTGACGGACTCGGAGTACTTCTCCACCTCATCCTCCGTGCCCTTCAGCTTCTTCTGCAGGCCCTGCTGTTCCTCCTCCAGCTGTGGAAGGGACGGGTTATGGGGTGTCAGGGGGGGGGCTGGCACAAGGATGGCAACCCCAGGGCACCTACCCGTCAGGGGACGGTCACCCTCATCCCATTGGCATTGTCCTGTCGATTTTGGGGCCACACATCCTCGGGGAGCCACAGGTCCTTGGGGTCGGAGGACCCCTGAGCCCG
Organism: Aythya fuligula; assembly: GCF_009819795.1. Taxonomy (NCBI): domain Eukaryota; kingdom Metazoa; phylum Chordata; class Aves; order Anseriformes; family Anatidae; genus Aythya; species Aythya fuligula. The sequence goes on along the minus strand of NC_045593.1, from coordinate 10,955,313 downwards.
GAGAGGGCAATGGGGTCCCAATGTGGGGACACCAGCAAGGTCCCCACCTCTTGTGGCTGAGGTGGGAGCACGCTGTCCCCAGGGGCGTCCCTGGCAGAGGGACAAGGGGGTGGCACTAGGGTGTCCCACCAAGACCCAAGGAGTTTTGGGGGCGCTGAGGGGCAACAGGGACAACAGGCTGGGACACTGATCCCCAGGGCTGGCCACCCAGCGGGGTGAGGTCCCCAGGGTGGCTGTCCTTAGGGTGGGGGTCCCCAGGGCTGGGTATCCCCAAGGTGGGGGTCCCCAAGGTCGGACACCCAGCGGGGCAAATCCCAAGGGCTGGGGACCCTTAGGGCTGGGATCCACGAGCTGAACACCCATCAGGGCGAGATCCCTGGGGCCAAACCCTTTTAGGGTCAGGCTCCCCATCAACTTTTTATTTATTTTTTGGGGGGGGAAGGGGGGGTTCAATGCGACACCCACCTGCTTGCAGCGGTCCTCCGCCTGCTTCTTGTCCGCCTCCGCCTGCTCGGCTCGGTCGATGGCGTTCTCCTTGTCCAGTTTGAGCATCTGCATCTTCTTCTTGATGGCCTCCATGGTGGCGGTGGCGGTGGCGGTGGCGGTGGCGGGGCACGGAGCACGGGGGGCGGCGGGGCTCGGAGCACCGGGGGCGGCGGCAGCACCGGCACTGAGCCCCCCGCCCCGCCGCGCCGCCTAAGAGCCGGGGAGGGGCCGCGCCGGGAGGGGGCCGCCCCGGTACCTCCCCCGCCGCCCGCCAGCACCTTTTAGGGACAGGCTTCGACACCGGCACCGAAAGGGACGGGAGAACGAGAAACAGGGGGGGGGGGGTACCGGGGGGAGGCACCGGCAAGGCACCGGGAAGCCGGGGGGAGAACCTGGAGAGGGGCGCGCCGGTGGGGATGGGTGGGGGGCACCGGCAAGGGACGGCGCTGGGGACAGTGCAGGGCTCTGTGTTAGGGTTACCCTGGTGGCACTGAACTGGGGACACCCCCAGGGGACAGCGCTGGGGACACCCCCGGGGGACAGCGCTGGGGACACTCTAGGGGGACAGCAGCGGGGGTACCCTGTGGGCACTGCGCTGGGGACACCGCGGGGCTCTGGGGACACCCTGGGTGGCACACAGGGACGCCCACGCGCTGTAAAACCCCGCAGGCACAGTTTTCTGGGGCCGCAGGGACCTTCCTCGTGCTGCGAATGCGCTGGGGGCACCCGAGGACTGTGGTGATGCTGCTGGACCCCGGTGTCCCCTGGGCTGTTTGTGGCCCCCATCACCCCCGCAGGGCACCGCGCTCCTGGCACCACAGCCCCCTGCTGCAGTCCCGTGCCCCCCGGAGCTGGTGGCACCCCTAAACTCACAGCGTTTTGCTCAGCCCTACGCAGGTCCCCGCTGAAATAACGCTCCTGTTTCCCAGCACCAGTCCCATCTCCTCCCTGTCCTCCTGCCACCCCCTCAGGGTGGCCGCGGTGAGATCCCCAGTGTCCCCCCCCTTGCACCAGGCAGGCTCTTCCCAGCACAGCCCTCCCAGGACACCCCTCGGTGCCGCCCCGGCGTCCTCCGCGCAAGGCCTGGCAGAAAAACACAGAGGGAAAATCCTTTGGGAGCGAAGGGAGCCGAGCACTGACCTCCCTCCCCATCCCGCTGCTGCGTCACGGCGGGGCAGGGGCCCCGCTTCCACGGGGGAGCCCCGGTGCCACCCCGATGCCACCACCACCACCTCGTGCCCAGGTGCCACCGACCCCAGTGTGCCGGCACCTACACGTCCCCTAGGATGGCGTTTCGGGGAGACAGGGGGCGTGCGGGCTGCCCTGCTGCTTCTGCCCTAAATAAACCGTATTCCGCAGGCAAAAAAAATGCAAACCCTTCAGATCCCGGCTCCTCCAAAAATACCCCGTGCTTTAGCCCTGCTCGTAAATGCTTCTGGCACATTCCCAGCTGCAGGGTGGGCTCGGGGACGGGGCGGGGGGGCTGGGATGGGGCAGGGTGAGGGGGACGTGTGGGATCCCCAAGCTCATCGCCCCCGGGCTGCATCCAGCCCGGCACGGGGCTCCCCAAAATGGGGTGAGTGAAATCTGCCCTGGGTTTTTGGCAGAGGGGCGCAGAGAGCTGGAGGGAACAGCTTTCTGGGGGCGACCCTGAGAGTGCAACGCAAATTTGGGGGGTCATTGGGAGGGCGTGAGGGGTGTCTTCCAAGGACCAAGGGGCTGCCGGAGCCATGCAAAGTGGCGGAGCTGTGGCTGGAGGCTGGCGAGCGGTATTAGTGCTGACGAATTAGGCACATATTTGGAGAAAGAGAGCCAGGAACCGCCAGCACGCTGCTCTCGGGGGGGAGGATCCATCTCCCGTCGTTCCCAGATGAGGATGGATGGCCTTTGGGGGAAAATTCATCAGCTGGGGGCAAAGCTGGTGATGTGCACGGTGCGAGCAGCCAGGAAGGAAGGGGCTGAGGCTTCCCAAGCCCGGATGAATTTGGGACACGGGCACCTTGTGACTGAGGTGCCCCAGGTCCTAGCACCGCGCGGAAAATAACCCCCCATAACACAGCCGGGGAGATTTACGGGGTCGGGGCTCTGGCCAGGCTGAACCCTGCCCCGTGTCCCTCCCCTGGGGATTTACTGCTGCCATCTGCGTCCCCTCCCTCGCCCAGAGGACATCGCCGGGGGTCCCCGCTGCTGGCAGCCCCCTGCCCAGGGCCAGGAGGGGCAGGGGGTGGGCTGTGCCCTCTCGCCCCTCCTCACAGGGCCCCGTGTCCGTCCGTACCTGGTCGGGAGCCTGGTGCCGGGTCAGGCCAGCGCAGATTGTCAGGGGACAGCTGGGAGGGCTGGGATTCCTGCGGGACGCACAAATCCCCCCTGGAGCCAGGCCACCGCCGTGGGAGAGCGGCCCCAAAGCAGGGGGGACGGCACCTCCGCACCCCGGGATCAGCTGGGATGTTGTGGGGGGGACCCCAGAACAGCTCCAAGCCCCCTGGCGTGGCCACCACCACCCCTGCAAGCTGAGACCTTGCAGATTCATGACATAAAAAAACCGTCCTCCTGGGTGTTTGCTGGTGCCAGGATTGTGTTTTGGGGACAGGGGGGACGCAGGGCGCAGGGGACGGGTCCCAGGGACAGAGGTGTCCCCGCTCCACCCCACAGCATCCCTACCACCACTCGGGTCCCCCCAAAAATGAGTGATGGGGTGGGAGCAGGTGAGGCAGGGGCCGTGCTGGGGCAGCTGCCACCCACACAGGTCGGCCCCCGGGGGGGATATTTTGGGGCCTGAGCTCAACGCCGGCAGCCGGGGGGGCTCCGGCTGCATTCCCAGCCCCACGGCACGCCGAGGGACACAGCCCCAAGCGGGGAGGCTCGGGGGAGGTGAGCGTAGCAGGGGGGTCCCCACCTGCACCCCCTCCTTGCTGCCCTGCCCGGGGATATTTTCGTCTGTCCGTCCGCAGGAATGGGGCCAGGAGCGCAGAGCCCCGGGGGCAGGTGCTGCGCTGGAGCCCGGCCGGCCCCCAAATCCCCCAGCAACAAAATCCCCCCCTGGCCCCCCGGCGGCACCTGCGAGGGCCGCACATGGCTGGCAGCGGGGGTCCGGGCGGCCGGGTGCCGCTGCTGGACGTGCCTCGAATATTTTCCGTGCTGGAGAAGCGCCTGCGCCGCGCTCCCCCCCCTCCCCAAACCCAGGAGGGCTGGTGGCCCCAGGCAGCGGGGTCTGCGCCCCTGCCCACCACGTCCCGCCGTCCCAAATCCACCCAGCAGCCCCCGATTTTGAGATGCTGGCACCCCCTGGGGTTGCAACCCACCCTTCTCCTTGCGCCTTCCCCACGGACACGTGCACGGAGAAAGCAGGAAATCCATTTTTATTGATGAAGGCATCTTGTCAAAGAGCCATCCAAATCCCCATACATCAACCCCCGAGCTTCGGGGGAAAGCTGGATTCCTTTCATGTGTAACAGGCGATGCTTAAAGTATCAAAATAGTGAGAGAAGCCTCAGCAAGTGCAAGGGATAAGGGATAAAGGGGGGGGGGGGTCCCGGAGCCACGGAGGGGTGAGGAGCTGGTCTCTGGGCCCCTGGGCAGGCGCTGGGCTGCGGGGGGTTAGTGGGGACGACGTGAGCGAGGGGGATAAATGAACTCTGAAAAGCTGCAGGCTCGATACTAAAGAAATTTAAAAGTTATAAAAAATACTGAGAGTCTCAGAAAACAACGCAGGCACTTGGGAAGGAGGAGGAGGAGGAGGAAGGCAGAGCTGGCTGGGAGGGCGGGGAGGAAGGGCCCCAGGGAGAGGTGACGAGGTTGGGGGAGAGCAGCTCTGGGGCAAAGCCATCTCGTGCCCGCCCCGAGCAGAGGCACTGCGGTGGTGCGAGGATGCTCTGGGGAGGCTCGGTGCCTCCTGGGGATGCTGAGGAGGAAGAGGGGCGGGTGGTTCAGCCAGCAGTAAGGCAACAGAGGTGAAAGGCGGCTCCGTGCAAGAGCGTTAGCAAGAGGAAGGTGCAGAGCTGCTCCTTGCAGCCCACGGCACAGGACAGGGCGAGACACCAGCCTCCCCCCCGTCCCGCCTGGAGGAAGGAGAAGAAGAAGAAAGGAGCGAGAGGGAGGGCGACAAAGGCACGAGAAGAAAAAAAAAAAAAATAAAAAAAATCCTGAAAGGGTTTAGAGGGCTGGACCCACCGCAGGAGGAAGCCCCCCGGCCCTTTTCAATGAGGCTTAGCAGCGGGGTCACCCCGGGCTGGTCCAGGACAGGCTCCCACTCCCGGCAGCCCCCCGAGGTGCGCGGGGAGGCGGGCTGGGCGGCGAAGCGGAGGTGCTGGTGCGGCGCCTGCTCGGGGCGGTGCTGCGCGGTGTCTGGGTTAGTCCCGGCGCGCCGGTGGTGGTGCAGGCAGGGCTGTGGGGTACCCGAGGGCAGCCCGGCGTTGCTCGAGGTGGGGGTGTCTTAAATAGGAGCCGGCGGCAGCAGTCTGTGCAGTGAGTGGCGGCAGGGCTCTGCCCGGGCGCAGAGCGGCGGGGCGCGCGGGGCTCAGTTCTGCTCCTCGTCCCGCAGCTCGGAGGGCAGGAACTTGTACTGCTGCTGCCGGATCATGGCCAGCTTCTTGCGCGCCTCCTCCAGCTCACGCTCCTTGCGCAGCATCTCCTCCTGGGCGGCGATGATCTGCCGGGGGAACGGGGCGAGATGGGTGCCTCGTGCGCACCCGCGGCTCTCGCTCCGCGCCCTGCCACCATCCCCTCCCACAGCAGCCCACACCATGCTCCTTGGGAGGCACAGGAGAGTGCGTGGAGCTCCCCCTGCCCCGCTGGAGCTCCCCCTGCCCCACCGCAGCAGCCCCGCTCCTCACCTGTGCGATCCCCCCCACCATCTTCTCCTTCACCACCACCGTCTCGTCGTGGTCCTGGAAGGCGGCCGCCTTCTGCGCTGCCTTCACCAGGTTGTCCGACGCTCTCTTCACCGCGTTCCCGGCCGCCTGGAGCAGGAGAAGAGGTGAGGGAACAGCATCCTAAGCCCGGGGCACAATTTCCAACTTGGTGGGGGCGCCCCAGTCCCGACCAGGCAGGGGAGGAGGCCGGGCGAGCCGGGAGCTGCCGGCAGAGCTCCCCGAGGATGGCTCGCTGCCACCAGCGCTGCTCATGACCATTTCAGGCACTGCTGCTCCCAGCTGGGTGCCTGTGGCGGTTCCCTCGCTCTGCTCCCATCTGAGCAACAGGGCAAGGATTTTGGGGCAGCCTGGCTGACCTCTCCCAGCTTTCACCCCGCCGGGATCCTCATGCTGACCCCCAGCGTGTGGGCATTAACCTCCATGCCGCGGCCACGGAGGGTTAATCTCCGGTGTCAAAACACGTCCCCAGACATTAATGCCAGGGATTGGGTGCACACATTTCAGGCATTCCCAAGCCAGACCATCAGCCCTGAATGCCCCCGGGGCTCAGCAACCCCCAGCCTGGTGGACAGGAGCCCAGGATTACGCACGCAGGCAGCCAAACGAGGCCCAAAACACACGGAGCCTGCGCCCCAGCGAAGCACCCAACGAGTGGACGGGGACTGCAGCCTGGGACTCACCTGGAGCCTCTTCATGGCCTCCGAGTCGTGGTCGGCCTTCACCTTGCAGGCCACCAGGAGCTGCGCCGTGGAGGCAGCCACCTGCTTGGCGGACGAGATGAGCTTCTCCTCGCTGGCGTGGCCCTGCACCGCCGCGTTGGCGGCCTCGCACAGGTTGTTGGTGGCCGCAGCCACCATGCGTGCCTGCAGCAGGAGAAGGGTGTCAGGGGGGGACGGGGAGCCTGCAGGAGAGGGTCCCCCCAGGAGGACAAGGGGACGAGACATCGGCTTCCACGCCACGACCCAGCTGGTGGGAGAGGGAGCAAGCAGGGGGCTGCCTCCTGCACGGAGGAGAGCACGAGGGCAGCGCATCCCCTGCCCCACAGGCAACACGTGTCCCTGATACTCACGGCTGAAATCAGTCCCTGGGACCACTGCCCGTCATCCACCGCGTTGGCTGGGATGGCTCCCACCTGTGGGGCAGGAGAGGAGCACTGAGGGCTGCTGGAGAAGGCAGGGAGCCCAGCACAGCACCACGCAGTGCTTCAGCTCCCATTCTTGTGCTGCTCCTGCCCTTCCTCCCTCCCAGCCCTACCTTTCCTTGGGCCACCAACTCCCGCTGGGCGGCCGAGGCTGCCTTCACCAGGGCGCTGGTAGCTGCCGCGATGGATTTGGCAGCCTCCAGGATCTGCTCCTCGAAGTCCAGGCTCTCATCTGCTTGCTGCGGACAAGAAGAGGAGCGTGAGCCCTAGGTGGGACTGCCAGGAAGGTGGCAGGGGGCTCGTGGGGGGCTCAGCACCCCGTCCTACCTTGGGCTTGGCCCTCGGCTTCAGCTGCTCCAGCTTCTTGGCCGCAGCCTCGATGGCAGCCGCTGCCCCCAGCAGCTCGTTCTCAGCGATGACTGTGGGGTCTTCTGGGTCAACCCACTCCGTCCCTAGAGGGGACAGGAACCCAGACAGGTTAAAGCCACGCACGGCCTCCTTTCTGACCCAACCTACCTCCTCCCACCAGCACGAAGGCCCCAGGCTCTAATCCAGCCCTAGATGCTGTCCCGGAGGAGGACGGAGCCGTGGTGCTCACCTTTCATGGCCTCGGCTGCCTGGATGAGCTCGGTGACAGAGCTGGCCACACGCTTGGAGTACCCGGCCAGCTGCTGCTTCAGCTCGTGGGTCGGCTTCTGCAGGATCTGGGGGAAAGGAGCAGGACTGAGCACGCGAGGGAGACCACGAAGCAGGGGCAGGACCCCACCTGGCAGCCCCTTCTGGCCACGTTTTGCCCCTCGCCCCCAGAATCTGGCTGCCTGAGAAGGTGCCACCACCAAAACCCAGCCACTCTCGTTTCAGGGGACCCCGAGGGTCCATTGGAGGCGATCCCCCAAGAGAAGGGGAGCAGAGCCCCCCAGCCCCCTGAGTACGTATTGGTCACCAATTGCCATCCTGTCTCATCTTTTCCTTTTCCTTGGCCCTGTTCAGTCCACACCTTCTGGGACACCTCGCAGCACCGAGGTCCTCATTTAAGTCAGGGTCCTTCCAGCACTCAGTGGCTGCCCCCCACGGTTCCCTTTTTCCCCCCCAGGATCCCCTTTCCCCCCCAAGGACCTCCTCCTCCCCACTCAAAGCACTTCAAGCCCCAGAACCCCCTTTCTGAGACTCATCTGCAAACACAACAGGACCCCAGAGCCAGTTCCCAGCCCCTGTGGGGCCACACGTCCCCTTCCCAGAGGGCCCCCCCGGCATGCACACACCACGGCACGCCCGAGGCCACACGTCAGCTCGAGCAGGGTGAGTAGAGGCACAGACGGCGGGGTCCTGCCCCAAAACCACACGGCAGCAGCCGTGCCACCCCAGCACCAGGCTGGGCACGCCACCAGCAAGGCTCATGCTGAGGTTAGGCACCGGCAGGCACACCGAGTGTCGCCGTACTCACCGGCTGACGGGGAGCACCGAGGGGAGAGAGAAGAAGGCAGTGAATGCCCTGGCAGGCAACGGGGACACGCGCGGGGTGGGGTGGAGGTGAGGAGGAGAGGGGGGAGGAAGGTGAGGAGGTCCCAGGCCCTGCTGCCATCACCACTGCAAACTTCAGCCCTGCCTGATGCCTGGTGGACGGGCTCCTGAGGCTCGCTTGGCACCTCGCTGCTCCCCACCCTGAGCTCTCTGCCTGCACTTTTCAGCCTGCAATCCCCTGCTTTCGGTGATGGAGACCTATTGTTACCAAATACCACGTCCCCACGGAGGTTCGCATTCCTTCCCCTCCCCAGTGAAATATGCTGCTGGCTGGCTCTTTCCCCGGGAGCCGCGTTTCCCATCCCCAGCCAAATAACTCTCCTGCACTCTGACTGCTCCTGCTCGCACACCGCGGGGTTGGTTCCCAAAAGGACTGATCCAGCACACGCACTGCAAGCCTCCACTGCTGCTGGGGGCAAGGCAGTGCCCTGTCCACAACCTTCCCAACCACATCCCTCCGTTTGGGGCAGGGCTCACAAAGAGCTGCTGGCTGCCCCCACCAGCACCTCCACGTTGCCCTCCTGAGCACGCCTGGGCGAAAAGCCGTGTTATTAACTCTGTCATCTGCCCCGACAAGATTTTTAAAGTTGCTAAGCGGTTCTCTTTCTGGAGGCCAGAAGCTTGCTAAGATGCACCTCCGGTGAATAGTTCACGGGATGGGCTGCACGTATGATCCTCAGGAGACATCGCACGGCAGCTGGAAGGCGACACCCAAAATGCAGGGGAACAGCACGCTTCTGCAAGCAGTCTGACCTTGGGCACTGCCACAGTATGTCATTAGCCCAATCATCTGTTAACAACAGGTCAGCCAGAGAATTTCACCTAGCACTTCAGTCTTGGCTGCGATGACTTAACGAGTGGCTGAAGCATCTTCCAGAAAGACATTTGATCTAGATGCAGAGCACGGAAAACTCACTGCCCCCCTTGGAACCGCATCCTGATGTCCTTCAGATAAAACCATCCTTTGGTTTCCCCCATGTCTGGCTTCAGTGTCTAGCCCTCGGGTCCTGCCTGCCTCCTTCTTTGTTCTCAGTCCCTTTTTAACCACCCTAGTGAAACCATGCTGCTAACAGACCCCACGCTCGCTCTTTTTCCTTGCTCCAGGTCCAGGCTATCGTCAGCTCTGCAGGCACGCGCTCTGTGCATCCATCCCTGCAGCAAGATCAGCTCTCACCATCTTGCCAAGAATGCAAACCGCTGGAAGCACCTCACTGAACCCTTTCTTCCCATCTCCTGCTTAATCCAGCCTTAATTTGCTTCATTCGAGCCACACCGATCTTGCAGGGCAGCTAATTAAAGCGGCCAGCTGAAGGGCTCGGGAGGACTGAGCTGGAGGAGGGCTGGATCAGGAGGGTGCAGCTGGCCTCTGCAGTCAACACCTCCGCCACCGCAGGCACTGCCTGTCTCGCACACCCTTGACCGAGCTTAACGAGCTCTGTTTTCACACTGGCTAAGTTTCTCACTCCCACCACTCATAATGGAAGCTGCTTCAGGATTCTGTTCCTGTGTTGTCGAATTTCCAGCCTCCATCTGTTTATGGCCGGTTAATCTCCATCTGTTGTTAGCCAAATACTTTTCTTTAGAGCTTGCTGATCACTCCGACATCTGCTTCCGTAAGTAATTGCAGGCGGCCCTCCCATCCCTCCTCACCTTGCCTGCCTAAGCAATCAGAGAGCACAGGAGGTGCTCCTTTCCTCTGCAGGACCTTCACGGGGATTGAGGTGGGCCACACAGTGGGTACAGGGGCAAGGAACGGGAAAGGGACCTGTCACCAGCTTTTTCAGGTTGATTTTGCCATCGACTGTCTAGCTCAGGTCAAAGCAACCTTAGCCCGGAGCACTGCAGCAATGAAGAGCTGTGCAGTCTCAAGGCAGCCAGCAGGTCTCTCCTTCAAGGCAGGACCTGAAGGACAGGCCTGTGTGCCAGCGGTGACCGTATGCCACCTCCTCCCCTGCCCTCAGCCCCGTGCAGGGCTCACCTCGGGCACTCAGGGGGAGCGCACTAAAAAGACCCCAGAGGGAAGATCTACAGAACCCAAAGGAAGACGGGGATCTGGGGAGCACCCCGTTGTTCAAGGGAAGCCTCAGCAAACCACGGGAAAGGGGTCTGGGGACACTCACCACCAGCACGTGCTCCAGCAGCTCCAGGTATCCATCGGCACACTCCCTGCCGAAGCGCAGCGCCCGCTGCCGCACGTCGGCGCTCACCTCGGGGTGGTAGGCGGCCTCCTGGAACCCAGGGACAGAAATTCGTATCAGGACACCTCCCCTGCCACTCTGGGGCTCAAACAGGGCACCCCCAGCCCCGTGCCAGCCCCACAGCCCCTGCCCATCCCCGCGGCACCTTGCAGGCGCGCAGCATGTCCGCGATGGCGCGGCGGCTCAGGTTGGCCGTGGCGATGACGTCCTCCTGCCGACACGAGTTGCCGGCGGCCACAGCTTTGGCCGTGGCCATGGTGATGCCTTTCGTCATTCGGATGAAGTCCTCCGGGGTGGAGACCTGGGCAGGAGGCACCGGGGAGGAGAAGACCTGACAAGAGAGAGGCACAGGGGTGAGGTTTTGGGGAGGCAGGAGGGCAGGGGAGGGCGCCCCGCGGCGCTGCGCTCACCGCCAGCTCCTGGCGGATGTGCTCTATCGTGGCCTCCAGTGCCCGCGTCCCCTTGGTGGCCTCGTCCTCCACAGCCTTCACTGTCTTCAGCAAGGAAGTGACGTTGGTCACCATCACCTGTGGGAGGGAGAACAGAACTGGGAAAAAGCCCCCCGGAAAGCTCCGGGATGCTGCCGGCACCTGTCTCTCCCTCGTGGTTTGGTCTGGATCTGCCCCTTCTCCATACTCCACTCACACCTCCTCATTTTGATCTCTGTGCCCCCTTGCCCTGACTGCCTCCCAGTTGTCCTCCCGTCCCCAGACAGGCACAGAAGCCCCTTCCTCCTCTTCTTCCAGCCCTCCTGCCCCATCCCCTTCTCCCCGTTGTGCCCCAGTGCAGACCTTGGCGGAGTTCTTCAGCTGGTAGACAGCAGGGTCATCCCCAGCTTTGCCAGCAGCTGCTTTGGTGGCACCAATCAGATCCCCAAGTGCCTTGGCCACGTCCTTCACAGCATTGATCAGAACCACCTGGGGAGAGCAAGACCAGGGTCACGGCTTTGCTGTGGACACACCCAGGCTGTGGGTGGGGTGGTCCAGCAGCAGAAAATTCGGGCACCCCAGAACATGCCATCTACACGGCGTTCAAATCAGCCAGCTCTGCTAGCACCAGGCAAAAAGCTCAACCACACACCCCACCCTACCTGAGTCTCTGGGTCTTCAGAGCCCAGGCTGGCAGCACCCAGCTTCACCACCTCCGCCAGGCGGGTGATGGTGGTCACGGAGGACTGGGCAGCCTGGGCCAGCTTCTCCTGGCTGGCCGTGGCGTTCTGCACCAGCACCTTGGTGTCCTCCACCAGTGCCTTGGCTGTCTTCAAGATGCCCTCCCTGGGGAGAAGAAGGGAGTCAGAGAGGGGTGTTCAAGGAAAAGCAGAGAAGCATCTGCATGCACACGTGCTCCTTGCTCCCTGCCTTCCATCTGTATGAGCTGGAGGGGAAAAACTGCCAGCACAACCCGAACTCGCAGGTCTCCTTGGGGCTGGTCCACAGCTTACAGAGGTGTGAGATGGCACGGCAGAGCCTGCCCCCTGTCCCCAGCTGAGCAGGGGCTGGCCAAGGTGTTGTACCCCCCATCCTGGTACCTGTGGTCAGCGAAGGTCTCCGAGTTCTCCCGATTGAGGGTCCCTGCCGTGGCAAACATGATGGTGGTGTCGAGGTCAGCGATGATGCCAGCAACGGCGCTGGCAGCGGTGATGCAGGCTTGAGTCCCGCGGTTCCCAGCCTGCAGGGCTGCCAGCACGTGGGACACCTGCGTGGTACGAGCAGGGTGACTGAGAGAGGCAGAGCAGGCTCAGGACATCCCCACCACACACCTCTGACACCTCCCCAGGACGGACACCCTTCAATCCAAGGAGGATCCTTCATCCCCTTCTTAGCTCCCATTTATTTTTATCTCGTACCTATCGTGCTTGCGGGTACAGGAGACACTGCACTCTGCTGCTTTCCAAACAAACAGGGCTAGCACCTTATCAGAACATTACAGCTCCTTCCTTCTGTAAGTCCTACGCTCAATTTCTGTGCTTTGGCAAGAGCTCATAAGATAGTAAGTTTCCTGACGGAAAGTAAAAGCTTGGAAAGGAAGAACCAGGAGGAGGCCCTGGGCACACAGACGTGCCAGGTGGTATGAAGCAGTGTTTGCTTTGCCTTTGTAATCTTGCTTGCAAGCATTGCCATTCTACCCTTATCAGTTGTATTTTTTAAACCTTTTTTTTTGTCTGTTACTAATCAGTGTGCTTTTTCAGACTGGCTGATGGGCAGGATGCTTTCCACCACGCTAGCAAAAGGCGCAGGGGATACTGATCACCTAGCATGAGCCGCAGGCTTACTGGAGGCACAGCAAATGCTACACACACCTCTGCAAAGGCTGATTTAGAGAGCCCTGGGCTGCCAGCAGGGTGTGGATCAGTCTTCCTTGGAAGGCTGTTACCAGCACGTCAGCAGGCAGCACCTGGCTGCCACAATTGCCCATCACAGTGCAAGTTGTTATGGTGCCAGGAGGGGAACCCATCCTCTGCCCCACCAGCTGAATTGTGCCAGGGACGAAGAGCAGACAGAGCCCAGCAGGGTGACAAGAAAACCCCTGGTGGAGGCTCAAAGGGCACGTGGCTCAATCCAGAGTTGTTCTCACATCCTTCCTCCCCTCCAGGTACCCGCCCCGGGACCCTCGGGGCCGCTCACCTTCTCGGAGACCTTGCGTGCGCTCTCGATCAGCTCCTTCTTGGTGTAGGCATCGCTGGGGCTGCACTGCAGGGCTCCAGCCTTGGTCACCAGGGCAGCACAGCCATGACCCAGCTCCTGCACCCGGCGCTTGATGTGGGAGCCGATCTGGAGGAAAATACAGGCGTGAGACAGCCCGAAGGGACACCCTGCCCGGGTTCCCCCTCACGATGCTCTCACCTCTTCATTCTCGGCGGTGAGCGCGGCCGGCTTGGCCTCCTGTGCCAGCTGCCCGTATTCGTTGGTCAGCTGGTTGGCCAGTATGCCCAGTTCGTCTGGGTTGGTGGTGGACTTGGTGACCTGCAGGTGGGAGAAGAGCAGGGCTCAGACGGGCTTTACGGTGGGACAGGGGAGCAAGGAGGGCAGCTGCCCTGCTGGGCGAGGCGGCAGCACCACTGCTTCTGCACCCACCATCTCCTGCACGGTCACTGCGATAGCCTTGGCCGTCTTCACCATCGTGGTCTGGTAGTCCACAAAGGTCCCCTCTGGTTCGCCCATTGGCCCCTCGTCAAGCTGAAAGAGAACATCAGGAGAGTTTGGCCCTGCCCAGCGCCCCTCCTTGGCTACAGCACAGCAGGAGACTCACGCTGCCCTGCCTGGGGTTTTGCCCACTATGGCCCTGAGTACGCCCTCCCCAGCCTGTACCCCAGAATTTCGATATGGGAAGATCTGAACATCTCCTGCATCTCTCCCTGCCTCTGACTCTGTCTCCTCCTTTCCCCCAGCCCTCTCTGCGTTCCCCTCACCTGGTTGATGGCCTGGGTGATGGAGTCCACCATGCCCCCGACAACACCCGCGGCGCTGGCTGCCTCGTTCAGGGTGGTGGTCAGGTCCTCCACAGCCTCCTTCATCATCTGCACGGCCTCCTCCAGAGCCTCCTGCGTGTGGGCAGCTTGCTGCAAGGAGGAGACGGAGTGAGAGAAGGAAGAGACAACAGGGACACCAGCTCTGGGTTTTGGTGCCCAGCAACACGTGTAGGACACGTGGCACGTGTCCGAGGCTCACCACGTGCACCTCCTGCTCACCTTGGGGTTCCCACCGGCCTCCTTGGCGGTGTACAACATCTGCAGGGCGGACTCGGCCAGCGTTTTGGTCTGGTCCAGGAGGTTCATCTGCTGCTGGTGGTTGGGTGTCTTGGAGGCAGCGCCGATAGCCGCCAAGATGAGCGGCTCAAAGTACTGAGCCATCTGGGACACCTAGGGAAGAGCAGCGTCAGTGCCAGCAGCTCCTGGAGGCTGGTCACAACCCCTCCTCCTGATGTGGGGTGCTCCACACGCCTGCTGCCTGAACGCCCCTTCCCCATCCATCCCCTCCCGTTACCTTGTGTCCCAGCTGCGAGGCCTCAGCCCGTGCGGCGCTGGCCACGGGCTCGATCAGGTGGTTGATCTCCTGCACGGCCGTGATCATCTGGTTGTGCAAAGCCTGTTGTGAAAAAGAGCGCACGGCATGAGGCCGTGGCAAGGCTGGCCTCGCTGAGCTCTGCTGGGGCAGAGTTAGCCTGCCCCCGTTAAGCAGGGCTCCGAGGTGATGTTTGATCACTGAACAACAAGCTCTGGCTCCAAGGGCTGTGTGACAGGGTGCTGCACAGCCCTGCTCTGCCCAACCAAGAGAGACACACAGCAGGGACACAAAGCCTGGAAGAAGGCTGCTCTACCCAGCACCCGGCTGGGTGGATGCTGAAGACACAAGAAGGGCTCCCAAAGCCCTGTGTGGAAGCAGAGGAGGCCAGCAGGGGCTCCAGAAAAGGACTTTGCCCCCTGCTCACCTCCTGGGAGATGCCTTCTCGAGGGGCCAGCTGCTGGCTGATGGCCGCCAGGGAGGCCTGGTCTACCTCCCGCATGCACCTGTTGAGGACGTCGATGGCCTCGTCGCACTCCCGCTGCCCTGGAGCTTTGTCCCTGCGTGACAGAGAGACCAGATGAGCCAAAACATCCTCATGGAGTGAGCCCAGCCAGGGGAAACCATCAGCAGGGGCTCCGGCCAAGCACTTCGGCCAGGCAGGCTGAGAGGGCCGCAGACCCGTCTCGGCCCTCACCTCATGTTGGTGATCAGCTTCTTGATGGAGTCCGAGACGGTGCGAGAGTGTCCGGCCAGCACCGACCACTGCGGCGGGTCCTTGGGGTTGACGGCCAGCGAGCGTGCGGTCTGGATGAGGCCGGCAGAGCTCTCCAGCATGGTCTTGGCAGACGAGACGATGGGCTCCATGGCTCTGCGTCCCTGCGCAGGGAGACGAAGGCCCAGTGACACAGACGGATGGGCACATCACCCCTTCTCCTCACCCAGGAGCAGCCCCTCAGTGCCCAACGCTCAATGCTGCCTCCTCATCGCACCCTCCAGACACCATTCCTGCTCTGGGTCCCATTTCAAGCTCCTCCCCACCCTGCCGCAGCGCCCACCACAGCCAGGCCACCCCTCCCTGCCCCGGCGGCACCCCACCTCGGGGCTGATCTGTGCAGGAACGGTGGCAAACTCGGGGTTGGAGGCGAAGGCTGTCAGGTTGTCCACAGCCTCTATCAGAGGAGCCGTGGCCGCGCGGCACCGCTCCCGGTTCTCCTCGTTGAAGGCTCCGTCCAGGGCCTGGCGTGGAGGAGAGAGCGAGCAGTTTAGCTACCCATCCCTCAGCACGCCCCGCGTCCCAGCTCTGCGGGGCTGCCCATTGCCACCCCAACACACCTTGATGGTCTTCACCAGGTTGGCCGTGCTGTTGGCCACCTCCTTGGCCGACTGCACGAACTGCCGCTTGGCCACGGGGTTGGCGGTGCGGGAGGAGGCCAGGCGGCACGTGTTGCACAGGGCCGAGGTGTGCTTGGCCACGATGGTGGCTGCTGACAGCACCTGGGGAGGAGAGCAGAGTGAGGCAGGACCCGCAGCACCTCCCTGCTCTCCAGCACCCCCTTTTAGGCAGGAAAACGCCCGTGGTGGTGCCCCAGCTCACACCAACCTGTGACTGCGTGCAGGCAGGGTCCACCAGGTTCTGGCAGGCCATCTGGATGGCTTGGTTAGCTCTGGCAAACTGAGTGGGGTCTACCAGGCCCTGCTGACCCGCCTGGCTGTTGGGATCTGAAACTCCCACCAGGTAGGCAGCCTGAAGATAAAAGAGAGGCAGTGAGGGCTTGCACCGGGGCAGGAGAAGACTCCCAGCACCGGGTGAGATGGATGGGGCTGGGACCAAGCGCATCTCACCTGGGCTGCTGCCTCGGTGAGCCCGCAGAGAGCTTTGGAGGCGGCGCTGATGGACTCCCCGAACTCGGGCAGCTTGCTGTTCTTGGCGTTCTGGGAGATGCCGGCCATGGACTCGCCCAGCACCTGCGGGACACACGGCCACCAGCTGGAGACCACCGCCCGCCCGCTGCCACAGCCTCAGAGCTCACTGCTCTGCCAGCCCGGCGTCTGTAACCCGCAGGAAGACACCCACCTTGGAGTTCTCCATGACGCTGTCCAGGCAGTTGAAGTAGGACATGTCATTGACAGTCTGCGTGGGGTTCTCCAACAGCTCCTTCACCGTCTAGAGAGACACACGGGTGGCACGTCAAGGGGAAGGGTCCGAGCTCTCCACATCACTGTGCACTCACAGCTCCTTTTTTGCTCTCTCCTGCCTCGTGTGGCACAGAGGAGCTGCTCCTCTCCCCGCCCCAGACATCCCAGCACCCAGCCAAGCAGAATTCTCCAGTTCTCACCTCCAGCTCCCTCAGGGCATTGTCGCACTCCTTCTGTCCTGGCGCCTGCTGGGTGCACATGGTGATCAGCTGGTTAATGCTGTCGGTCACAGCCCTGCCGGGAGAGACAACGCCTGGATCAGTGCCACCGTCACCGCCCAGAGCCACCACTACTGCAAACATCCTTAACCTGGCTGTGGGGCATGTCCTGGTGCAGGAAACGGGCAGAGGTTCGGGCTGGAGGACACTCCTACCAGCCCGAGGGCTTGTCTCTTTAGGCAGCCAGGTCAGGATGATATTAGATAAATGTTCTCAGGACAGCCCCAGAGCAAGCTGAGCCCCATGGAGGCAAACACCAGGACTCCTGAAGCTGCTGGCCCAGCACACACTTTGGCACTTGCCCACCTCCCTCCACACAGCCCAAGCAGTTCCTCCTACCGTGCAGCCGCTGCCAGCTGATTCTTGAGGTTGGGGGACGCAGGGTCGGCGGAAAGCGCCTTTGCTGCCAGCAGCAGCTTGCTGGAGGACATGGAGATGCTCTTCAGGTTTGACACCACCTGCGCCTGGTCTTCCTTGTTCTGCAGGGAGCCAAAAAGTCACCAACAGCAGGTTCCCGAGCTCCGTGCCCACCCCCTGAGTTTCTCTGGTGGTTTCTGTGCTGCGCCAGCTCCCCTCACCCAACTCACCCGCTGGCCACCAGCAGCAAGCGTTTGGTGACTACGCTCACTGCACGCAAGCCACTTCCTCCCCTGCTCTTGCTATTTATCCCACCTCCAGGCTCCATCTCGAGGGTGTTAGCCACAGCTGCTCACAGCAGTCCCCAAACCACTGCTCGTGGCTGCATGCCTCCCCCAGCACTCAGCAGCCTCCCACCATAGCCAGGACTGCCAAATGGGTGTTCGCTCTCACCGGGGACAGGCTGGCCATCTCCACGCCCGCCTGCAGGAACTCGTTGAAGTCCTGTCCGAATTTGCCCGAGGACTTGGCCAGGTCCTGGGGGGTGCCCCGCGATGCCTGCACCAGCTCGTTGGCAGACTGGTTGAGTCCCGCTGCCGCCCGGTTCAGCTGGCTCTGCGCCTCCTGGAAGGTCTTGTTGCTGGGAGGGAACTGGAGGCAGGGAGAGGGTCAGGAGCAGCACGGGGAGCCCAGCACCCTCACACACCTGGGGACGTGCCGGAGAGCATCCAGCACGGCCGGTGAGCACCACAACACCTCCCCGTCCCCCTCAGCCCTGTGCTGAGCTCACCGAATCCGACAGCAGCCTCTTGCTGGCCTCTCCCACCATGCGGATGGCAGCATCCACGTCCCGCTGCCCGGGCAGGCAGTTCACGCAGCGGTTCAGCGCCTGCGACACCGCCTTGGCCACCTGCAGAGGACGAGAGCGGTGGCTGTGCCTCGGCCACCCCCATCACCCTGCCTCCACCCCGCTGCCTCCCCCGGGGACCCAATCCCACCTGCACCAGGCGCTGCTGGCTGTCGGGGTCTCCGGGCTTGGCCACCGCCTTCCTGGCCTCCTCGATGAGGTTGTTGGCCTTATCCATCACATCGCTGGCGCACTCCAGCATGGCACCCTGCGCCTGCGGGTCCGACGTGTTGGCCGCCACGCCGCGGGCAGCCTGGCTGAGCGAGCGCAGCGCCTGGGCCACCTCCCGGGCAGCGATGCCTGTCATGGGGGAGAGAGATCAGTCAGAGAGAGCACAGCCCCTCCACGGGGCACGGCTGGGGCATGAGGGCTGGTACCTGTGTAGTTCTCGTTGCCCTGGGCCACCTCGCCCAGCAGGTGGGCGATGGCGGAGGTGACGGCCTTGGTGCTGTTCCCCAGGTCCTGGGCGCACTTCTCCATCTGCAGGGCGAGCAGGGGTTACACCCCACCCAGACAGCCCCCAACCCCCGTGCACAGCACCCCGTGTGCCCCCTCACCGTCTCTCCAGGCAGAGGTTTGAGCTTGCCATCCCTGGCGGCCGCCTTGGCCTCCTGCAGGTCCCTCTCCAGGCTCTGCACCAAGCCCAGCGCCGAGTCAATCTCCAGGGGCCCACAGGCCTCCTGTGCCTGTGGTGGGGAGAAGGAAGAGCGTTTTTGTAGGAGCTTGGCCACAACAAGAGCTGTCCCAGCCTCCTCCACCAGCCTCTCACCTTCTGTGCAGCCGTGCGGAGCTCGGCCAGGGCCGCAGCCAGGTTTTTGGCACACTGGCTGAGCTGCATGGCGGATGCCTGGTCGGTGATGGTGGGCACGGTGGCCTTGGCTGCGGCTACCATCTTTCCACCGGGCTGCCAAGAGAAGGAAGAGTGAGACGGGGTGGCACGCAGCTGGCTGTCCCCTCACTGCCCGCGGCCAGCAGCAGGTTTGGGGGTACCTGCAGGAAGTTCTGGCTGGCGGCGATGAGAGCCAGCTGGGCGCTGGGGCTGTCTGGCTGAGACTGGCTTCCCCGCACGCCCTGCACCAGCATGGGGATCTGGTCGGCCACCACCTGCGAGGAGAGAAGATAAAAGTCACCGCAGGGGACATGGAAAGTGCAGGTCCCTCCGGTGGCTCCAGCCAAACCTGCCCTCCCTGCCCCCTGCGGCTCGGCCACCTGCAGGTCTGACCGATGGTGGCTGTGGAGAGGGGCTCTGTCAGGGAGTGTAGCAATAGGACAAGGGGGAATGGCTTTAAAAAAAAAGAGGGTAAATTTAGTTTAGATATAAGGAAGAAGTTCTTCACTCAGAGGGTGGTGAGGCCCTGGCCCAGGCTGCCCAGAGCAGCTGTGGCTGCCCCATCCCTGGCAGTGCTCAAGGCCAAGCTGCATGGGGCTGGGGGCAGCCTGGGCTGGGGGGAGGTGTCCCTGCCCATGGCAGGGGGTTGGAGTTAAATGATCCTAAAGGTCCTTCCCAACCCAAACCATTCTATGAGCTCGTGATCATTGATCAGAATCAGATGTGATCAGAGTCAGACATGAACCTAGCCCCTCAAGAGCCTCCTTGCAGGCATCCCCCCAGAACCCAGTGCTCTACAACAACACCCAGAGCCATCCCCGACCCCTTCACAGATGCCAAACCCCGCTAACATTTTGCTGAAGATGCTGCGTGACACCAAGTCACGTTCAAAAAACCTTTTAAACCCCCTCACGCTGTATTTGCCAGAATCACTGTTCTCACAATAAGGCTGCTCGGCACAAACACAATAAAAGCTGGACACGTAACTACAATTCTCTCCCAGCATCTTTTCCCACCAGCTTGGTCCATTTTCCCCCGTGCCCCTCACCTTGCAGCTCTGCACCAGCTGCTGCTGGGCAGCAGGGTTCTTGTTGGAGGCGGCGGCGTGCTGCGCGGCGGCGATGGTCTGGGTGGCGGAGGCGGCCGCTTGCTTGGCTGCGTGCTGCAGGGGGAAATCCGGGGTCAGCCGTGGGGGCAAGGTGGTTTGGAAGCCCTCCCCAACATGAACTAGGGTCCCGCTCCCCTCTAAGGCTCTCCTGCTGTGGCTCTGCCTGCCACAGCATCACCAGCAGCTCTGGTGCTGGAGATCAAGTTCAGCAGCGCAAGGCAACGTGGTGTGGACATGGAAAATGGGACGACAGTGAAGTCTCTACAGGATTCAGCACGAACATATAAACTGCCCAAAAGGGATGTCGTCTCTCCAGAAAGCTCTGGGATCCAGGCTCCTGGCCAGGACCAGCTCCCACACCAACCCTGCTCCCTCTCTGCCCGGTGCTCACCTCCAGCTTGTGCACCAGCTTCTTCTTGATGGCGTTCTGCGCCGCGGCGTTGGTGGCCATGCGCAGCCCCTCTGCTGCCTCCCGCAGCCGCTGCTGCTGCTCCTCGCTGTCCGGGTGGGCTGCGGCTCCCTGGGCAAAGCAGGAGAGCCGTCACTCCTTTACAGCCCACACTTTACGGGGAGCAGCCCCACTGCTCCAGCAGCTCCTCCCGTGCACCACGAACCTTTGCGGCCTCGACCATCTTGGCGGTGGCGTCGGCCAGGATCTTGGCTGCACTCAGCAGCTTGCGCGAGTTCTCCAGGTCTGTCTCTCCCTCTGCGTCGGCTTTGATGGCATTGACGAGGTCGGAGGTGGCCTGGGCCAGGATACGAGCCTGCCTCACCATTTCCCCTGGGACGGAAAGGAAGGGTGGCTGTCAGTGAGTCCCGGGGGCTCCCTGACACCTCCCCGCTCCACCACACCAGCCTCCAGGCACCAGACCACAGCAAAGGCACAGCAAACAGGCACGGAAACATGGCCCCGGAGAGGCTGCTCCATCTACCCGTGCTCCCTCCAGCCCCCCACCCACTCTGCTCCCCCCCCCCAGGCACCACCAGCCACTCGCTCTCACCCGCGTCGCCCATGGAGCTGAAAATGTTCTCGGTGACGTTGAGGATGGTGTCGGTGGCCTGGTCGTAGCGCCCGATGGGCTGCCCGCCCGTGGCGTGCTGCTTGATGTGCTGCAGCAGGTCATTCAGGGCCTGGGTGACGGCGGTGGCCGCCACCCCCACCTGCTTCAGCAGCTGGTCGTCGCTGGTGGCCGCCTTGGAGGCCTCCACGCAGCCCTCTGCAGACTTGGCCACCAACTTGCCGGCCTCGATCAGCTGCTCCTGGCACACCGGGGAGCTGATGGTGGGAGCCACCACCTGCAGGGGAGGAGAAAGCTCTGTCACCACGCGGTGCCTGCTCTCCAGGAGCTGCCCCCGACCTCCAAGGAGGAGAGGAACCAGGACTTGCTGCCCCAAACCCCGCGGGGTGGTGGTCGGTGCCGCTTACCTTGGTGCAGGCCACCAGCTGGGAGGTGGAGAGGGCGCACTGCGTGGCGGCCGCGATCACCTGCGTCTGCAGCGCCGAGTCCTCCGTTTTCTGAGCCACGTTCTTGGCTTTCAGCACCAGGGCGGCGGCGGCGCTGGCCACGGCCTTGGCCAGCTGCATCAGCATGTCCTGCGGGGATGGAGGAGGTCAGCGCCGGAGTCACCGCGGAGCCCGGCACGGCACGGCCGCCCGCGCGGCTCTCTCGTGAAATATTCAGCAGGGAAACATGAGCTCAGGGGGCCTTTCCGCCACCTCGGCCTCGCAGCGAACTCCTGGAGCGGCTGGCGTGGCTGGCAACTCCTCGAGCGCATCCCTACGGTGTGCCACAGCCGGCACCAGGACGCTGCCCTGGATGGAAACACCTCCAGGAGCAGCCTGGACAACCTCCAGCATCACCCGTGATGCCGCCGCAGGAACAAACAACCCGTGCCACATCCTCAGTGGTACCGCAGCGAGAACCACAATGCCAGGACGCCCTGCCAGCAGGCAGCTTCCCTCGCAAAACGCCCGACCCCACAGCACGCTGCAGCCCTCAGGACCTGCAGGGAGCTCGGACGAGGTGCTGTGCCCAGGGCACGGCTCCCTGGCGGCTGCACGGGCACCCTCCTGCTGCAGACAGCAGCTACGGCGCTGCCAAGCCCCGGCCCTCCTTCCGAGGGCGTGCTTGCAGAGCGTAAACCAGGCAAAACCACCACCAGGATCTTGAGCAAGCCCTGAAGCTGCACCCTGCTACGACAGCAAAGCCTCTGGCCACCAAGCAGAAAGGTCGCACCGTCCCCACGTCTCCTGCGAGCAAAGGCTGCTCCTGCTGCCATCCATCAGCCTTCCAGGCAGGACAGCAGCCCGAGAGCACATGCAGCGAGCTCAGGAGCCACCAGTTCCCCGAAGCACAGCAGCTGCCCGAGGCAGAGAAGCAGCCCCGCGGCAGAGGAGCCCAGAGGAAGGAAGCAGATACACTTGGGTCTGGTGGCGGAGGGGCAGGCTGCCCTGCACATCGCCCTCCGGTTCCTAAATCTGCCCCTCGGCCCCGCTGCCCTCCACTGGTTACGTGAGCTGGGATTGCCAGCTCTGCAGCAGGGGCCCTGCAGGATGGAGCTGCCTTTCCTGGCGCTCCTTCCAGGGTTTTCTGCTCATATTGCGGCCACAGTGAACCAAAACGTCTCCATTCGGGAGCCTGTTTTGGTCCATGCGAGGGCTGGCTCCCTCTCCCAGCACAGTCTGCTGCCTCCCTTGTGCTGGGAACAGCAGTCATGGAAAAACAGCGTGGCTCAGCAGAAAAAAAAAAAAAAAACAACCACGAGGCTTCAGCTGCCTCGGTTCCCTGCTCTGGGCAGCCTCACAGACCTGGGCACAGCTCGCCCGGGCAGTGACCCGAGTGCATGGACTTCGGAGAGCTGATTAGGAGAAAAGCAGATTTTCCACCAGAGCCCTTCTCCCAAGAGTTCAGCTGATCGTCCCCAGAGGAGCAGCCCTCACATCGGAGAGGGGCAGACACCACCGAGCCATGCCTACAGCTCCCTTTTACCGTCTTTGGGTCAGAGGCAGACAGGATCCAAGCGCTCCGGCTTTCTGGTATCTACATGAGAATCCACAAGACAAGAGGCGTTACGGGACCGCGGCTCCAAGGACGGGGATGGGAATCGGCCCGTCCCCTCCCTGGGCAAAGTCACCCTGCACGGGCCAAGCTTCAGCACGGACCTCTCCTGCCGGCAGAAGGTCCCCGCGGGGCGCTCCTGTGCAAGGCAGAAGGTTTTTCCGAGCGCGCGTCCCCATGCGCGGCCAGGCGCACCCACCTGGAACCGAGGGTCGGTGTCGCTCTCCCCGATCTGCTGCAGCAGCTCCCCGCTGGTCTGGCCCACGAGGCCGGCAGCCTGCAGGAGGTTCTGGCGGGGCTGCAAGGAAGGAGGGAAAAATGAAAAAAAAAAAAAAAAATAAAAAACAACGGTGGGTTTTGAGCAAGCCCCAAACCGAGGTGTTCCCGTGCCGCCCCCTGGCCCCCTCGCACCTCGGCGCTGGCAGGCTGCGCCGTTTTCAGCAGGTCGGAGACGGCGCTGGCCAGGTTCTTGGCTGCCTGCAGGAGCTGCCGCCCGTTCCCTCCCTCATCCTCCATCAGCGCGGCCAGCAGCTTCACGCCCTTGGACATCTCGGTCAGGTTGGAGGATATGGTGGTGACGGCGCAGCCCACGGCCGTGTAGTCGGTATCTGCCGGGTCCCCTGCGCGGGAAGGAGAGGAGATGTGGGGGTGGGATACATCCAGTGACGCCCCCAAAAGCCCCGAGTCCAAAAAATGGGCACGTTATTTGGGAAGGACGGCACGGGAAAGGAGAGCTGGACCACGCTGCGGCCGTGGTTTAGGGGAGGAGAGGTCAGGCACAGCAGGGGAAGGATGGGGAGCAGCCTGTGCACCGACAGGGACGTTGTGGGGTGGAAAGGCAGGGAGTGCTGCTGATTCTCCAGGCACATCAGAAGAGGTCTGGGCTCTGTTAGCTCTGCTTGAGCCAGGCTGCCTCCCTCCAGTCTCCAAGGGAGGGCAGGAACATTGATCTTCATCCAAAGGCTGGAGAAGGGAGACCAAGCCTTCCCCAGAGGTGGAGGATGGCTACTGTCCTCACCTGCCGTGAGGTTGACCACCGAGGCTGTGCCAGCGGTGATAGCATCCACCTGGGAGTGGATCTCATGCTTGGACTCATCCATCTTGTTCTTGCGCCACGCTTTGGAAGCCTAAAATGAGGAGAACAGGGTCAGGAGGTGGAGGTGGCGGTGGGGAGCCCCAGGCAGGTGCAAGAACGGGGAGACAAGGAGAAGGGAAGGAAGAGAAGGGACCTCCCCAAATTCAGCTCATCCTAAAGCTGCAAGTGTTTTAAAACAAGTCCCCCACGACCAAGCACCCCTTGCACTCCTGTGCCTGGACACAACCCCACCTCTGCGGGGAGCAGATCATCCCGGGAGCTGCCGACACTTCTCCTGGGACACAGCCTCATCCACCCCACCACGAACCCAAAGCCCCCCCAGCAGGGCTCCCCCAGCCCGGACCCCTTTTCCCCCAGGCACTCACAGCATCCTGCCCGAGGGGCGGCAAGGTCTCGAAGTCGTCCAGGGTGGCCTGGGCTGCGTTCACAGCCTGCATGCTGGAGTTGATGGTGCCCGTCAGCGCCTGCTGGGCTGAAGTCTGCAAGGCAAGGGCAGGGTGAGGGGAAGTGCTCTGGGAAGGAGCTGACATAAAAAAAGGTGGGCAGACAGCAAAAAGGGGGGGGGTCTCCACTCCGTGCCCCTAATGCAAAGTGGATGCCCAGTGGGGAACCCAGCCTGTAACCACCTCTCTGGGGGCAGAAGCAAAGACTGTGGGGACACAAAACTTTTACTGGGGGCAGGCTGGGGACCACCGAAGGTGACAGACTCCGTGTGGCCCTGCTCAAACATTTCCTTGGCTGCAGAGGAGGATGAAGAGGAGGGCAGCCCCCCCAGCAGCAGCAGGGCTGCGCCATGAACCACAGCAGCAGGAACAGCCCCGCAGGTGCCTGCATCCTGCAGCGGTGGGCACGGGGGAGTGCTTACCAAGGGGGGCATGTGCCCACGGTGCATCTGGCCGCTGGTGATCTGCAGCTGGGCCTGGGGCATGGTGCCCACCTGGAAATTCTCGGGGCCCCCAGCCCCCGTGCGCATGATGGCCGGCAGGGCCACCGAGCCCAGCTCCGCCTTGCCAACACGGTTGAACTGCTGCTGCAGCACTGTCGACCTGCAAAGGGGGGAAAAAAAGCAGCAGGTAGATCCAGGAACGCTTGGACAAACCTCCCTGAACCAGCACCACCGCCGTGTACGAACACCCTGAGGGTGAAGGGTGCCCACAGGGTGCCGGGGGCTGCAGCCATCCCGCAGCACAGCACACTTACTTCTTGGGAGACACCGAGTCCTCCAGCATGGTGGACTCCTCATCGCCCTCCAGGCCGAAGTGGTCCTTGCTCTTTTTCTGTGGAGGTGAAGATAAAAAAACGTCAGCCTGCGTGCACCTCCCCAGCCTCCCCACCGCTGCCCAGGCTGGGGCACCCCCAAAACCCCACGGCACATCCCCAGCCCCCCCAGCAGCACTGCGTGCCCAAGGGGCACCTTGCAGCACCCTGAGGAGAGGAGCCAGCTGTAGGCAGGCTCCCCGCACACCCAGGCACTCGCCTTTTTCAGGATGATGTCGATGTAGCCGGCGATCAGCTGGGCGATCTGCTCCCCCTCCGTTGTCTGCACGGAGTAGTAGCCATCCTGGTAATCTCCGAAATCCTGCAACAGCATGGCACGGGGTTGCACCAGGGCAGGGCGCTTGCGCCCGTCCTGAGCCCCTCTGGTATGTGCTAAGCAGCCGTGGCCAGCTGCTGTGCCAGGAGCAGGGCTCAGCACCTCCATCCACCCATCTCGGGGCCAGCAGAGGCAGGGGGAGCAGGGCAAGGCAGCCCCACGGAGGGGGACAACTCGGGGGGCGAGCAGGAGGGCTGGGGCTGGCTCCTACCAGGGTGAAGCTCTTGGGGGAGGCTGCCCAGCGCTTGATGTTGGTCAGGCTCCACTCCTGAATCACTTCCTTGGTTTTCTCGTCCACGCGCATCACGCACTCCTTGGTGATCCCCAGCAGCCGCGGCACCAGCTTGTTCTTCCCCTTCATCTTCTCCTGCGGGATGGGACAAAAGGGTGAGGGGCTGCCCCAAAGCTGGCTCGGGAAAGAGTCAGCAAAGACCCCCAAGGCCACGCTTCCAGGTGGGTCTTGGAAAGGACACGGGGAAAAGCAAGAGCCAGGGAGCAAGAAGGCAGCACGGATGGAAAGCCAAAACGAGGGGCAGGGAGACGAGGAAAGCTGGAGCAATGTGGGGTGAGGAGCGGATGGGGACAGGAGTGATGCAGGGATGCTGGAAAAAAAGGGAATTTTGGCCAGCTAGCACAAGGGGTGGGGCTGGGGAGCCGCTGCTCTACCTTGACCAGGAAGAAGGAGACGCCATAGGTCTTGAGGGAACGGGCCAGTTTCACGTAGCGAACTTTGGCCTCGATCTCACTCATGTTCCCGCAGCCCTTGTGAGCCTGCAGCAACAATGAGGGGACGTCAGGACAGCTCCATGGACCCCTGGCTGTGACACCGTGCTGTCCCCCCCCCCCATCACAGCCTTCCCAGGCTCTCCCCGCTCCGCCCTGCACGTACCATGAAGATCTTGCGCTCCCCTTTCTGCTTGATGTACTCCTTGGGCAGGAAGTCCTTCAGCCTGCCAAAAGACAGCAAAATCAGCTGTTAGGGCACGGTTTTTGGGAACAGGAAGGATGTGGGAGAGGTCGCTGCGCTAACGACAACTCCAGGACCCGCAGGGCCTCTCCTCCTCGGAGCCACCCCTTGGGGATGACGGAGCCCCAGGGGCTGCGGCTCGGCGCAGGCGCTAAGGGGAGGGCGCTGGCAGGGGCAGCGGCACCCCCGGGACACTCACTCCAGAAAGCCTGGCTTGTGCTTCTGCTCGTTGTGTGGCCCGAACTGGATCTGGCACTGGTAGCCAGCAAACTCGCACGCTTTGTCAAAGGAGACGGGGTGGGAGCCGTTGAGGATGTCATCCCGAGCCTGCGCGGGGAGAGAAAGCGCCGGGGTCTGAGCACCCTGAAACGCCCCCACGGCTGCCCCTGGCCAAAAAGCTTAATTACGAGCCCCGAGGGGCACAGGGCAGCACCATACCTGCACGTAGAGCAGGTTGAGCTGCACGGGGTCTCGCGAGTCCACGTTCTGGTCGGAGTAGAAGAACTTGCGCCGCAGCAGCAGCGTCTCGTTGTCGTCGATGCCCTGCTCGCGCAGGGTCCGGCCGTGGTCCAGCCAGTTCACTGCAGGCGAGGGCAGAGCATCAGCAGGGACGGACAGACAGCCGGGCAGGGACAGACAGCGGGGCAGGAGGCCCTGCTCCCACCCCTGCTGCCCCCTGCAAGGGCTGGATCCATCCCAAGCACTCCCCGGCACGTACACTCATCGTCCGTGTGCAGCTTCTGCTTGAGCTTCTCCATCTTCTTCTCATCCCGCAGCAGGGTCTTGTCCTTCTTCAGCGTGCCGGTGACCTCCTCCTTCTTCTCTTCCATGATCTCCCGAACGAGGGAGTACTCATCGTAGTTGGTGATGCCTGCAGGAGGTGCACGGGGCTGAGCTGGCGCCGCTGCCCTCCTCCCCTGAGACCCTCCCGCCCCTCACCAAACCCGTCCTCTCACCGATCCGGGCGCATATCGTCATCAGCATGTCTGTGACGGTTTTGGAGTCGTCGACCATGACTGTTTTCACCGTCCCGTCCAGCATGCGGATCTTCAGGGGCCGCTGCTTCTTCTTGTACTCCATGGTGTCCTGCAGGCACAGCGAGCACAGCTCCCAGCACCGGCACCGGGCACCCGCAGCTCCCCCTGACCATGGGGGGACGCGGGGTGCACGATGTGGGCTGAGTGCTTACCCCATTGCGGAGCATGTAGTAGTCCAGAGCCTTCCCAGCCTCCAGCCAGATCCCTTTCTTTGGGTCTTCATCCGAGAGGAACAGCCCGAAATCGTTGGCTGGAAAACAGAGAGCCTGTGTCAGCACAGCCCCGGGCCAGGAAAGAGCGCTGCGGTGAGCAGCCACCGCTGCCACGAGCAGGGGGAAAGCCTGAGTGGGCACAAAGCTGGCAAAGGAGCGCCGGGGTAGGTGTTTGACATCCACTTATCTACAGGGAAATTCATCGAAAGCACGCCTACGCAATGGTGACAGCCACAGCTGAGGAGAGAGCTTGGAGCTGTGCTTGACAGCTGAAAACTTTGGTGCGAAACATAACAAGGCACGATGACAAGATGCTGCAAAACCTAGCAGGCAAAGCACGGTGAAAAAATGCTGGGTTTTACCAGGAAGGGTGCTGGGAACGAGGCAGAGGGCATCGCCTCCCCGGTCTGTACAACCTCAGCAAACCTTGGGGCGTTGCTGCCCCTTGAAAATACACCGAGGTGGACACGCTCGGTACGGGGCACTAAAGAAGCTGGCACTCCTTGCTTTGGGGAGGAGCAGGCTGGAGGAGGACGTGCTGGAGGTTTACAAGGTCTCGGACACGGTGAATTGGTGCAGAAGCCATGTTCTGTAAATCCTGCCAGCTTGTGCCAGGGGACTGGGTGGGTCGGCTGCTGCCAGAGCCCAGGGACAGCCCCGCTGCTCTTGTTGCGAGAAGCGGGACGGGGTCTGGCCCCGGGAAAAGCCCTTCTCCTCCCCTCCAAAAGCCCTTCTCCTCCCTTCCAAAAGCCCTTCTCCTCCCCTCCAGCAGCTGCTGGGCCGGCCATTGGTTTTGTAAGCGGGCGTTGCTGGCGGGGAAGGGGAAATTCCTGAGCTGCCCTGCGCCTGCCCGGCTCACGCTGTGCTGAGGATCCTGCTAAAGGGAACAGGAGAAGCGGGGAGGCTGGCCTTTGCTTCTCTTTTCTTTCTTTCTTTCCTTTTTTTTTTTTTTTTTAATAAAAGAAAACAACTATTTTCGAAGCCAATTTTAAGAGGATAATTCTAAAGCTCTGAAAACCGAGCAGCTTGTCTGGATCTTTGGCTCGGGAGGGGAGAGGCGCTTCCTGACACGGGGCAAGAGCAGAGCTGGAGGCTGTGCACAGAGGGTGCGGGGATGCCACATTTCAGCCACAAAACCCAGGCCAAAAGCAGGGGAATTGGGTAACGCCTGGCCCAGCAGCTTGAGACCCCTTTCCTGGCGCAGAGAGAGAGGAGCAGGGCAGGAAAGCACGCTCAGGATGGGTCTGCTGGGGGGCAGGGGCTGGGTGTGCCCAGATTTAAGCAGCCCAACCCTGCTGAAGGTGACAAAATAAACGAGCAGCTAGAAAAGGGATCCACCAGGGCCACCGGGTAAGGGCAGCGAGGAGAAACAACAGCTGCAGGGGTCACAGAGGGAAAGAAGAGCTCTGAGCAGAGAAAGGGAAGATCTGTGTGCGAGGTTCCCAAAACTGCAACCCAAACTATTTTGGAGAGCCGGGGGCACGGCGGTGGGGAAGGGGAGGCAGCGAGGAGCAGCAGCGCTGAGCCCAGCCCCGTTTCCAGCAGGGCCGAGCTCCAGCTGTTCTAGGGAAAAGCCGTGAGCAAGGGGGCAGGAACTCGGGCACGAGCAGCTCCCTTTAAGGTTTTTCTCCTCGCCCTTTACGAGCAGCTTGGCCCGGGCCCAGGGGCAGGAAATGCAATGGCTGCGGATCTGTATAAACACCCCGTCCCCCTCCGAAACCGAAAGCTGCGGTCACACAGAGCGAGAAGGCATTTCCTCTGCTCCGCCAGGAATCCGCTGCTCCCAGATGTCGTCGCCTTCCCCTCCTCCTCCTCCTCCTCCTCCTCCTCCTCCTCCTCCTCCTCCTCCTCCTTCTCCTCTTCCTCCCGTGGTCCCCACGCCGCGGCCGCTCCCTGCCCGAGGCAGGAATCAATCGCCCGGGCACGGCTCGCGTGGTGAGCTCGTTTGTCATCGGCTTAATTCTGAGCCTGACGGCAGCAGGGAGATATTACAGCTGAAAAGAGGCTCGGCGAGGTAGCAGCTCACCAGCACGTCACGGCCTCGCGGAGGGCCGCCGGGGAGGGATGTACATTCCCCAAGAAAGGAAAAGTGAACTTATATGGTGCAGGAGCACCCGCCGGGAGCACTGCGGCTGCTCAAGCCCACCTAGCCTTGGCCAGATTAATGAATGCAGGCAGGGGAGAGGAGACAAGAGGCAGGCGGGGAGCTGGCTCGGAGAGCTGGACCACTATTGCACTTCCCCTGTGTTCCCCTGCCGCCCTGAGCCCCCACATTTCGTCCCAGGCATAAATGAGGGAGCACAGAGAGCCCCGAGGTCTGGCCCTGTGCTCTGAAAGGGAGCTGATGGGGAGCATGGAGGTGCGAGGGGATCACCGGTCAGGCTGCAGGAAATACTGGTTATTCTCATTTAAATTAAATTCTCATTTAAAGAAAAATACTTAATAAGTAAAAATAAGTAAATACTTATAAAATAAGTAAATACTAATTTTCAAGTAAGTGACCTTAAAAGCTGACAACCCACACCCTGAGCACGCAGGTCACGTCAGCTCCTCTCGGAGCTTTTTGGGGCCGCAACCCCACACGGCAGGGACACTGCCTTCATTTTTGGGAGCCTGTGCGCCCAGCAAAGGGCCACCAAGCAGCGATATCTGGGCCACCTCTCCCAGCACGCTGGCAGAGCAGGACCTGCAGCGCACCCACACCAGCATCGCTGCACCATGGGGTGCAGACCCCAAAAAACTCCAGACCTCCAAAAGCAGCCACGGTGCTCAGTGAACACGAGAGCATCCTCGTGGATGGGGGCTGTCTCCTACAAAAAAAAACCACTCTGCACAAAAGGTTCTGAGGTTCAGAATCCAGTTTCTTTGCCCCCTAGCAGGGACAGGCTCCCCTCTCCCTTAAACCTTAAACACGCGCCCCACTGCTACTCTCTTCTGGGTGCAGAAACCCAGGCTTGCATGGAATGAAATGGGAAGGGGAGGCTGAGAAATGCCAAATTTTTAATTTTATTTTTTTTAGGGGACTGAACAGCCTTATGCTGAGCAGCAACAGGTCGCAGAGAGCAGCCTGAAATAAATTTGGCTTGTCCAAAGCTGCAGCAGTGGGAGAGGGGCTTGGTGTCCTGACAGCACCAGTGCCAAGCCTGTCCCGGGCAGGTGAGAGGCTGTTTGGGGCGTGAAAAGGAAAAAAAGGAGCTGCAGCTGGGAAAACAGAGACAGGGGCAGCAAGAGAGGATGGGGGACGAGCCCAGGAGGAGGAGGGCACTGCAGGGAGAAGACGGGGTGACCGTGGACTTACGCTGTCCCATCTGTGCCTCGGGCACCCGCTCCCGGATCATGCGGCAGGCGTCGTACACCATGGTGGAGGGCTCGAACTGCATCGTCTTCACCACATTGCCGATGCTGATCTTCAGCGAGAGGGCAACCATGGTGGCGGCTGGACCGTCCCCACTCCTGCGTCACCTGCCGGGGGACACAAGGGGGTCAGCTCTCGGTGCCAGGACCCCGGGGACCGGGAGGCGGCCGGGATCTTCTCGGGTGAAGGAGATTTGTGTGCTCGCCCCACCAAATGTGCCTGGGTGCTGTGGAGGGGGAGCAGAGATCAGGGCTCGGCTCCCCAAGCCAGCAAGGGCTGGTGGTGACGGCTACCGAGGTCCTTCATGGACACGAGGGCTTCAGATGAAGCTCCTCGCCCCTCACCCTGCAGCACCCAAGGGTGGTTTTGAGCTCTGTCCGGGACGGTGCCTTCCCAACCCTTCACCCTAGCATCACGGGGTGGGTTCTGCAGCCCTCGCCCAGCAGCCAGGAGGAAACGCGTGCCAGCAGGGCGGCGAGATAAGCTGGGGCAGCGTGACGGGAAGGGGGTTAATTATAACCGCCCTGACACAGAAGCCACAAGAAGGAAAACCCTGCTTTGACCCGAGGCCACCAGTGTCCGGCCCCGCTATCGGGGCCCAGCAGAGGTCCCACACGGCCACCCCAAGGTGCCGAGCCCGGAAAACCCGTGCGTGCTTCCTGGGGGCACAGAGCCCTTGGGGAGCAGATAGGGACCCCTGCACCGGGCGGGGGGGAGCACAGGCGATGCAAACCTCAGCCCCACCTCCAAGGGGCAATTTGGGTGCCCCGTGCCCTCTGGAGCCCACTGAACGGAGCGACCCCGCTCCTCCACCGGGGCTGACCCTCTGCAGGCTCCCCGCAGCCTCGGATAGCCGGAGGAGGCAGGAATCCCAGCGGATGCACACCGCATCTGCCCGGGGCCGGGCGGGAGGAGCGCGGTGCCGCCTCCACCAGTGCATGGAGCGGCTCCAGCTGCGCATTCCTGAGCCGTTCGGCAATGCTGCGTGCAGCAGGAGCCCTCGCAGAGGCCCTCGGCCCCCGCCGACGAGGAATGCGAGGCGAGCGGGGGCTCCCCCCCTCCACACACCCCGAGCACGCACCCTGCCCCGCAGCCCCCCGGGCAGGATGAGTCCCCGCGGCAGCCGGTGGTGGAAAAGGTTTTTTTTTTTTTTTTTTTTTTTTGAGTGTTTCGCAGGCAGGGCGGGCTGCTGCGGTCAGCAGGCCGGCGCTCGTCATCTTCCCTACATCTAAAAATATTCCGGAGCTGAGCGCAGGGCTGCCTTCCATCCCTGCCCCCTGAGCCGCCCTGGGGAACGGAGGACGTGCAGCCTCCAGGGCAGGGTCAGGACCACGAGGGGAACAGCATCAGATGATGAAATTAACTCCCTCCCAGCCCAAACCTGGGTAACGCTGAGGAGGGAGCAAAAAAAGGATGGTGAGAGCGGGCAGGAACCCGTCCAGCCGTGCCGACCATCCCAGCAGCCCCACTCTTTAAGATCTTTGACCAAAACAGATCTTCAGGATGAACCCAAACCGTTTTTGGAGGCGTTTCCATCACCAGAGGGGAAAAGGCAACATTTTGCAGCAGGGCAGGGGCCGCCCCGCGCCACGCACGCCCTCCACGACCACCAGCAGCCGCATGTGGCCAAGGCGAAGGCTGAAAGCAGGGTGCGAAAAGCCAAGCACAGAGAGCTCAGGCTGGGGGGAAAAGGGCACTTGCCGTGGGCGTTGCAGCTCCACACCCGGCGTAACGCTGCAGGCACTCACGTGCAAGGTGCTCAGCACCCCCAGCGAGCAGCCCAGGCGCTCTGGCCGGGCTGCAAAGCAGAAGTGGGCTCTGCTGCTCACAGCAGCACGCCCCGAACCCCAGGGCAATCTGGCGGCGCCTCGTCACGTGCAGTGGTTTGCAAATCGCCCCCGGTGCCTCCCATGGGCACCAGACAGCAAGGCGCACGGCGATGGGCGAGCACGGCCACCCCCATGCCACCCCTCGGGATGAGGGGGGGGGAGAGAAAAGTTAAAAAGGAGAAAAAATAATAATAATAATAATAATAATAAAGGGCTAGGTGAATGCACACCGAATTTCCTGGCCAGGCTCCAGGGAAGGCAAACAAGCCTTGCTGGCAAGCAGGGGCAGACGGGGTGGCCGGGGGCGCTTCTGCGGCGAGCCCCGGTGACGCAGCGGGTGCCAGCCCTGCCGGCACCGGGCCCCGCGCGCCTGGGCAGGGGAAAAAAAATAAAGTTTTACGTTGGTAATGGTAACGGTGATGGAAAAACAGCTGTAAAGTTTTGGGGTTTGCTGTTCGGCAGGGCAGGCGGTGTGGC
Organism: Aythya fuligula; assembly: GCF_009819795.1. Taxonomy (NCBI): domain Eukaryota; kingdom Metazoa; phylum Chordata; class Aves; order Anseriformes; family Anatidae; genus Aythya; species Aythya fuligula. The sequence goes on along the minus strand of NC_045593.1, from coordinate 10,921,851 downwards.
ACGGCGGTGGCACGCTCCCTGGAGCCACAGCCCCGCGCCCAGCGCACCCGTTCCGCAGTTTTCACTATCTTCCGGGTCCGTTTCCCGATTTCCCCTGTTTTTGCCCCAGCGGAGCCGCAGGGTGCCCCCGCTGCAGGAAGCTCCCCCAGCCCTTCCGCCCCGCGGTCACAGCCCGGCGGCGAGGCAGGATCCGGGGAGCTGGGGAATTTAATTTATTACCTCTTTTTTTTTTTTTTTTTTTGGTGTCGTTTTAATTCCTTTTAACCAGCCGCGAGCCACAGCCCAGCCCTCGGGGTTAATCTGTAACCGGCGGGCACGGAAATCCCGTAACCGGCTGGCTGCCGAGGGCGGGGGGTGGGGGGTGGGTGCGCGCCTGTCCCCCCCCCTTTTTACCCAATTTCGCCCGGTTTCGCCCCATTCTGCCGGTCTGCGAGCTGTCAGCCGGCACGAAGCCTTCCTCCTCCTCCTCCTCCCTGCCCGCGGGGTCACACCGCGGCCGCTCCCGGGACCCCGGGAGGAGGCAGACGAGGAAGAGGAGAAGGGAGGAAGAGAGGAGGAAGGGTGGGTGATGGTGATGGTGGTGGGGGGGGGGGGGGGGACACCCCCACGGACGCCGCGACCCCCGCAGCGCGCCCGCGCCCTCCCCTCCCTCCCGCACCCCGCCCCTCGGGGGGTCGCCCCCCGCTGCCCCGGGCCCCCTCCCGCTGCCGGGGCGCCCCTCGGGGCTCGGTGCCCGCTCCCCCGGCCCCGTGTACCTGGAGCAGCGCGCCGGGCCCGCCGAGCCTGTGCGGCAGCGGGGCGGCACCGCCCGCTTCCCGCCCCCGCCCTCCGTCCCTCCCGCCACCATTCCCCCGCCGCGCATGCGCCGCCGGGGCGCGCCGGCGCGCCGCGCAGCGGCCGCGGGGCGGGGCCTCGCGGGGCGGGGCGCGCCGGCGCGCCGGCGGAGGGCGGGAAAGGAGTGCGCCCAGGGGGCGGGACGCGATCGGCGCCGGAGCCCCCATGGAGCCGCCGCCGCCGCCGGACCCGCTGCACTCACGGTCCCTCCCCGCCGCCTTCACGCTGCCCCCCGGCCCCGCCAGCCCTCCCTCGGGCCCCGGTGTGCCCCCCGAGCCGCCCTACAGCCCCCCTGCCTACCCCATGCTGCTCGCACGCTGGCCGAGGCCTGCCCCCCCGGTGACCCCCGCTGCTCCTCGGGGCTCCCCGGTGCTCCTCTCTGCTCTTCAATGCTCCCCGGTGACCCCCGGTGCTCCTCGGGGCCCCCCGGTGCTCCCCGCGCCCCCCCAGTGCCCTCCAGTGCCCCCCGGTGCCGCTCCGTGCCCCCCCCCGGTGCTCCCTGCTCCCCCCCAGTGCCCTCCGGTGCCCCCCGGTGCTCCTCGGTGCCCCCCCCCATTGCTCCCCGCTGCCCCTCACCCCCCCCCGCCCCCTCCCGGTGCCCCCCGCTGCCCCCCGCTGCCCGCCGAGCCCGTGCCGAGCCCGCAGCCCCCGGGGGAGCAGAAGCAGAAGCAGAACCCATCCGGGGGGCAGGGGGGTGAGGTGGCCGGGGACAGGCTCCTGCTGGCCCAGGGGAGCATGCCCGACCTCGAGGTGAGCTCTGCCTGGGGGGGTGGCTCCTCCTGGGGGGGTCTGGATTGGCTCTGTGCTCATGAAAGATTGAGGGTTTTTTTTTGTTTGTTTGTTTGTTTGTTTTTTTATAGCGGCTGAACCGGGAGGTGGACGAGTTGCTGTTGGACATGCTGAGCTCCTTTCTGGACACGGTGGAGTCGCTGTACATCTCCAAGCTGCCTGGCAACAGGAGCGGCGTTTCTGGGGAGCGGAGCCTGCCCCAGAGCCCCGGCAGTGCCCCGGCCAGCAACACGCAGAGCTCGGACGTGGTGCAGGGTGATCACAGCTCTTCCCCCCAGCAAGGCTGGCCGGCACCAGAAAGAAGCATGAGGGCAGACACAGGAGAAGGAGATGTTTCCATCAACCCTGGTGAGCGATGTGGGGGGCCCTTCGGGCCTGGCTCTGGGTGGTGCTGTGCCTGGAAAAAAAAGAAGGAAAGTGTGCAGAAAAGCACCCTGACACAGAGGCCTCCTGTGGGGGCACAAAGCAGTGATGCAGAGGCTGCTATCGTGCCTTTCTGCAGGCATAAAATCACAATTTCACGCTACTCGGATGTGGCTGGTGAGGTTTTTGTGCTGCTTCGCTGAGGCCCACAGCTTGACTCTCCCTTCTTTCCTTCCTTCCCCAGAGCCATGGATGGGTCAGGAAAGCATGGATGTGGCAGTGCAGCCGGGCACCAGTTTCCCAGTTGCTGTTAACGTGGATGCTGGACCCCAGCCCATGCCCGAAGCCACCATGCAGGTACTGACTGCTGTGCCTAAGGCAGCCTGTGCTGCTGGGCCCAGCCTTTTCTTCTCATCACATTCCTCGGAGCAATTTCTCCCTTGCCTGGAGAAAAGGGAAGACATCTTTGGGGAAAGCTTTGGGGGAGCTTCTGCATCCCTTCTCTGCCCCAGGGTGGGCTCCCTCCCTTTGCTTTGGATTTTCAGTAGGTATATTTCTTATTTCTGCTGTTTTTCTAGCCTGCCTTACCGGAGGTGGTGCTGCCTGGGGAGGGGAATCAGCTCCTGGAGAACAAAGGTGCACCACTGCAGACCGGCCAGCAACTGAGCAAAGTGAGTCCTGGCTGCAGCCTGCCAGTCCCAAACAGATTTTGATTCCTCAAAATCCTCAGACTTTGATTCCTTCAGAGCTGAAAATGCAGGATGGTGCCTCGGCAGGGCCAAATGCAGCAGGCCTCAGGGTCCTGCTCCTCCCTTTTGGGCCCTGGCTCTTGGTCTCCCCCCCTTGTGAGACTGACCGCAGGAGGCAGTAACACCACGAGTGCTTTCAGCCTTCTCCCCGCTTGCCTGGTGGCTCGTGCGCTGCCTGCTTTTCGTCTTTTTGCCTTCCTTCGGTTTATTTTATTGCTCTGCTACGCCAGGAAGCTGCTGGTCTTATCAGCAGGCCAGAGTTTGCCTTGCAGCTTTTGCGTTTGTGCAGTGGCGTGGGAGGAGTAGGGCGCAGAGGCAGGCAGCTGTCTGCTTTCAAGGCTGAGAGCTGTGCAGCATTTGTCAGGGCTGTGCTATCACCTCGGGGGAGGGCTGCTGATGAGGCATGGCTCTTGCAGGCTGAGGAGTGGCTCCTGAAGAAAACGTGCCGGAAAATGCGGAGCCATCAGTTGGCCCTGGACAGCCGTCGCAAGGATAAGATCTACATGGTGGGCCTGGAGAACAGGTATGGGCACACAACCACACAACTGCTGTGCTCTGCTGCTGCTGGGGTCTTGTCTCTGTGGGCAGAAAGCGAGCAGACCCTGCTGGGGGGGCTCAGAAGCTCAGGGCATGGCCCTCCTGCTCTGTTAGGCATGGGGGAGGCATGGGGCTTGCTCAACGTGAGCCAAGCATTGACCAGACCCAGCAGTGCCTGTGGCTGTTCCCTGAGGAAACCCCCCTGCTGACTAACGAGTTAAAACCTCTCTGTTTTTTTTTTTTTCCCCCCCACACCCTGTGCTGTTGGCAGGGTGGCAATCTGCACGGCTCAGAACCACGAGCTGCAGAAGAAGGTGCAGCTCCTGCAGAAGGACAACACGTGAGTCGGTGGCCGGAGGCATGGTGGGGAGGGTCGTTCCCCGTGCTGGGGTGGCAGCCAGTCGCTGAGATGTCGTGCCTGCTCTCCCGCAGGTCCCTGATGGAGCAGCTGCACAAACTGCAGGCCCTGGTGCGAGAGCTGACCGCCACGGACAGCACGGCGAGGCACCTGCACCCGGCGTGGCAGGCGGCGCGTGGCAGGCAGGAGGAGGCTGTGCTGGAGAGGCTGAACACCGAGCCGGAGGGCACCTCGCTGCTGGGCAGCCTCAATCCCTCGTGGGGAGAGGGGCAGAGCCTGCCCGTGCCCGATCTGAGGTACGCCTTCAACACCGGCTCCTCCTCTGACCCTGCTGCCACGGCGGGCTCCGAGCTGGGCCCTCCCCAGCCGCAGGGAGCAGCTCCCCTGCAGCCACCCCTCACCCTCGGGGGTGCTGGTGCCATGGAGAGCCAAGAGGCAGGAGCAGGAGGAGCGCACCAGCAGCGTCTTTATCCAGCAGCAGCACCACACCAGGGAGATGTGACCCTTGCCTCCTGCTTTCCGCCGGCCGGGGTGAGGCCGGGCGCCCCGCAGAGCTGTGTTGGCAGAGGGTCTGTCAGAGCGCAGGCTTTTAAATCATCTCCTGGCGGCTGGTAGCTCAGAGGGGGGGTTACCAGGGAGGGATTGTGCTGCAGATGATCTGTTCCTGCACCCCGGAGGTGTCACAGGAGCCTGCCCGAGGTGGGGTGGGGAGCTCTCTGAGCTTAGCTCCGCTGGCGTGCAGAGGGTGAAGGGGAAGGCTGCGGGGCCTCCTGATCTTCCGAGGGGGTTTCTGTCCGCTGGCTGGGTGCTGAGCACCCCGGCTTTGAAGGCGTGAGAAAGAAAAGTTGTGTTTTTGCAGTAGAGAGCTAGGTTTCTGTGTTCCAAGGTGGTTGTGTAGTCATAACGAGAAATGTTAAGTAGGTTAAGTGGACAGTGGAAGGCCTCGGTATTCCAAAATAAGGTAGAAGCTTGAGAAAAACAGGGTGAGCAGTGTGAGAACAGTAAGACAAAGATCGCGGGTTCTCAAAGTGTAAGAAAGGAGAAATTAAAGGGTTAAAAACTAATAATTTTACAGATATGTTATAGAGGAGTGTTGAGTAGCTTGTGAAGCTGTAGTACTCAGCCAGTGAGAAAACACAGGAGGTGATCAGGTGTCAGGTAATAGGCAATAAGAGGTTAAGGTTTATAGACTGTAATGTGCTCCTGATTGACAGGACGCCCACTGTTACAATCACAAATAAAATAGTTTCACAGGAGATCCTGTCTGGAGAAAATTATTGGAGATTTTCCTCACACAATCAGCTGGCTCTGGGCTGAGCGGCTGGGGCTGGGCACGGGGCTGGGAGCCCTGCAGAAGCACCCCGAGTGCAGGAGCCCCCTGCCCAGCCCAGCAGAGGCCGGGGATGCGTGGCACCCTGCAAATAATTTGGGACGAGCAGGTGCTGCCAGCACGGAGTGCGCCAGGCTGCGGTGCTGTTAGCTGTGGCAGAACCCGGCAGCTTCCCCTGGAGGAAGTGCAAGGAGCCCGCCGTCTGCCCCCACCTCTGCTTTCGTAAGGAGAAGCTGCACAATTGCAGGAAGTGGAGCAAAGCTGGAGTGGTGCAACAGCCCCGTCCCCGCAGGGGGGCAGGGGGGCGATGGCTGCTGCACCGGGGCTGCGTGCTGAGCTCTGCCGGGGTCACCAAGGTGGCTCCTGAGCCCAACGCGGGGCTTGGGGTGCAGGAACCTCGGGGAAGGAGGCGTGTTTGTGGCAGAAAAGCACTGGGAGAGGTGCTGTGTGGGTGGACAAGAAGTAAAACTGCTTGCTTCGTCTCTCTTCGCAAGAAGAAGAAGCGGAAGAGTGGGGCTGTGCCTCGGGACAGGTGGCAGCGCGCTTCTGCTTCTAGGGCGAGGTGACCCCGGGAAGGCGGCTGCCGCTCCTTCCCCAGCCACCTCCTGCGGTCTAGGAGCCCAGAATTGCATTTGTTTCGTTTTTATGCAGTTTGAGGGCGGGGTGTGTAATGCTACCAGTGCCAGCTGGAGTCCCAGACGTTGGCCTGGGGCTAACCAATATCCCTGCGAGTCGTCCAAGACGAGACGTGGCAGTGTTGGCAGCAGTGCCGGGCACTGCACCCCGTACCTGCCACCCAGCCGAGCAGCAGGAGGGGAGAGCTGGGGTGTCTCAGAGCCTGCGTCAGGTCCAGGTGCTGCCCTGGAGACGTTTCGGGGTCGGTGCCCTGTGTCCTCAGCCCCTTCCACCGCAGTAATGCTGTTTTTTCACCATTTTCCATGCTGCTGTGCCTGCCTTGCAGCAAGCAGCTGTGAGCCAGCAAGGGGAAGGCAGCGTGGCATGGCTTCACGCCGTGGCACAAGGGGCAGCGATGAGAAAAATGCCAGGAATGAGCCCTTCAGACGCGTGGTGCTCCCATCGGGCAGAGGAATAGCAGCAGCCTGCTATTTCTGTGACCCCCCCACTCCTCATCCTCGCCAAGGACTGTCCCTGATGGCTCTCCCTGCACGCTGCGGGTGGCACGGGGCATGCTGCTGGCACTGGCACAATGCTGTCCCCAGCTTGTGTGGGGCTGAGCAGGGTCCTGAATCCCCTGGAGGTGGTGGGGACCTCAGGATTGATCATGGGACAGGGCTCACAGGTGATGGGAGAGGCACTGGGACACCACAGGAGGATGTCCTGGCAGACGAGAGATGAGAAGACAAGAGCCAGAGGACATTTTGCAGCAAAGCTTTATTGTGAGCAAAGGAAGCAGAAGGAGCTGGGTCTGGAGCCCAGCACTGACACTGGCCTGGGACCCCACGGGGCCACCCTCACTCCCAGCGCTTGCGCAGGCGGGTGAAGGTGTTGATGCCAACCCTGCAGGGACAGAGCAGGAGACGTCAGGCAGGAGGCACGGGGCCACCACATCGCTGCCAGGCCCCGTGCCTCTGCCCCGGGCTCACCTGGTGGCTTTCCAGTCGTCACCAATGCTGTCTTCGTGTGACCGCAGGAGCCACATGGTCTTCAGGACCTCCTTGCCGTGCTCATCCACGAAGCACTGGCCCGTGAAGACGGTGATGGAGTCTGCGGGGAAGGGCAGGTGAGGGGAGCGTGGCTGGGTCTGGGCTCCCTGGCCCTGGGGACAGCTCGCTTGGGGATGGTGGTGTTGGGGCAGGGAGGGACGGGGGGACGGGGACTGCATGGAGATGGGCAGACAGCAAGGGGGTTCAGCCCCAGCCCCTCCTTTGTGTCCTGGGACCAGGAGGTGACTCTGGGGGCAGGGATGGGGACCCACTGCGGGCACAGCAGGGGATGGGGGAGACATCGGGGAGTCCTAAGGCAGGGATCATCAGGGATGCAGCAGGGAAGGGCAGGAGAGCATCTGTGGTGGGGTTGGGGGCAGCACAAGGAGAGATGGGAAGCACCAGGGACACCGCAGGGAGGCTGGGCAAGGAGAATAACCTGAAAAGCTCCACTTGACGGTGAAGCCGAAGGTGGGCTGGCTCTTCTGGTTGATGCTGTGCTGGTTTCCCCTGAGTGGTGATACTTTGATCTCTTTTGTCGTGGCCGTCACAGCTGTGTAGTAGGTGCCGGCGAACTCACCATTGCTGTTCACAGCCCCGATGGTCATGTTGGAGCCCAGGTCGTTGATCCAGTTCCCGGTCAGCACGCACTGGGGAAGAGAGGGCTCAGCACCGGGCAGGAGGCAGGCAAGGAGGCCCCCAAGGGCACAGTCCCACTACCCATCCCCAAACCCATCCCCATCCCCTTACCTGGTCAGCAGAGAGGCCGGGGGCCAGCAGGGCCAGGCCGAGCAGCAGCAGGAGGGAGGTCGTCGGCACCATCTCTGCAGCAGGTGGACAGGCGGCTGTGCTCCTCGCAGGGCTCCCTCGCCTTTTTATTGCCGCAGGGGTGCCAGCTCTGCCCAGGCTTGGGTTGTGCAATCGGGGCGGTTCCACCTCGGCAGTTCCCAGCTGCAGGCACGGATTCCCAAAACCCGGTGTTGAAACTGTCCCTCCTTGCTGGCTTTTACAAAGAGCCCTGCGGGGAGGCTGGCTGCACGGAGGCTTAGCCGGGGAAAACCCCTTTCAGGGAGGATGCTCCATTTGGCTGACCCTCAGCCACCTCAGGGCTGTGGCCAGGCAGCACATGGTGTGCCCAGCAGCATTTACACCAACCCCCACAGGGATGACAGCATCACAGCTCCAGCCCGCTCCTCCTCACCCAGCTCCATCATCCAAAACAAATTTGGATCAGAGCTGCTGCGAGGTTTTCAGGTGTGCAGCTCACTCCCGGCTGTGGCAGCCGGGTGCAGCCCCAGGGGCTCATGCTCTCCCAAACCCCTTTTTAATAAAGTCTTTATTCATTTCTTAATAAGGAAAACCCCCCAGCCCTGAAAAAACCATTAAGGAGCATAAAACCATCACGCCCTGGGTGTGCCAGCGTACAGGTTTGCTGCTGTGTTGGCAGGTTAGAGGAAAAAGGCTGATTCTGAGAAGGAAGCGTTCCTCGAATATCTTGGATGTCATGTTTTAGTGCTGACAAATATTTTTATGGCGGGGTGTTCAAGTCGTTTTATTTGTGTGTTTACATACTTTCACTTTTGTTGCCGGCCGAGGAGGCTGACATGACTCATTTTATGCCAGATTTTCTCATATGTTCCTTAAAAACATCCAAGGTGACCTCTTGAAAAACAAGTATTACTTCCCCAGTCATCACCCACAGGCACAGAGGAAAAAAAAAAAACATCCATTTCTTGTAAGGAACAGCTCAGAAATACAGCTCTGTTCTCCTTTTCTTTTAGCCTCACTTCTGAGCCCTGGTTTCTCTCCGCAGCAGGACTGATCCCTGCCCGTGCTGCTGGGCACCTCGCTGCCACCTCTCCGCAGAAGCCTGCGGGCCCCTCGCCGCTCCCCCAGCATTGCACTTCCCGGCAGGACCAGTCTGGGGATTTAGGATCTCGTGGCTCGTTTCCCAATGATTTTCCAGCCCTTGGTCTCCCTGCTGCACACACACACAAGCCCCTGCTGTGACAGCAGCCGTGCCTTTCTGGGAAAAATTCTCGCTGCTGTGTTGACTTTGTTTTTATCTAGGAATCGGCTGCACCTCGAGGTAGGATTTCCTATTAAGCTGCTGGGTTTACTTTGGCTGCCTGGGCACAGCTCATTTACACCTGGATAGGTTTCGATCAGCAGAATAGAAACTCCAGCATCAGCACTATTTACCATTACTTTTCCTATATTTAATAAACCTTAGCCTGGTCGCGTGCAGGAGCTGGTGCACAGGGTCTGTGCGCCGAGCATCCTCCGACGTCCCCCAAACCGGGCAGCACGAGGCGAGCCCTGCAATTGAGTCAGCCTTGGGAAATATTTCTCCACAAACGGTGGAGAAAATGACTCCTCTCTGGAACCAAAGATCACAAGCCCAGCCTAGAGAGCTGTCTGTGCGGACCTTTCTGAAAGCTGGCCCTCTAAGATGCAATTGTAACTGGTGTGCTAAAAAGAAAATAGTAGGATTAGCCATTTATATGGTCACATCGAACCCCCCGGTCTTTGAAAGAAAGCCTGTAGGCAGCCCATCCCGCGGGGTTAATGAGCAACTCCAGCAGGTCTCAGCAATTCAGCCAAGCCTTGAAGAAAACCTGACAGCTTTGGCAGCCGTTTTTGTTCTTTGCCTGCCAGCCCAGGATGTCACCGCGCATGGGGATGGCCAATGGGGGCGAGTGGTTTGTTTTTCGGGGACCATGCACCATGCTGAGCCCCCCATGCTCACCCCTGGGGGTGTCCCCATGTCACCAGCCTCACTCCCCAGCTGACAGCCAAAGCCCTGGTGCAAGGCAAAGAGGGGCTGGCTTCCAGGGGGCAGCAGGGGAGTTTCACTTCCCCAAAACCAGGTGGGTGCAGCCACCGGGCAGGACGTGAATGAGGAAAAGGATGCGAGGAGCCCAGCCGTGGTGACAGGCTGGTCACGGGGCCAGCCTCCCGTGCAGCCTGGTGGCATTTTGGTACCCGTGCCAGTTTCAGTGCCTTCCTGGGGCAGGGAGTGCGAGGACTTCTTGCTCCCACCACCAGCCCGTGGGCAGGATCTCACGGAAGCCAGCCTGTCCGCAAGGCGTGCCCCCAGGTTCCCGCAGAAGGGGGACAGACAGCCGGACAATAGTTTGCTAGGCACTAGAAGTGATTAATCAGCTGATACCTGCTCCCCCAGCTCGCAGCACAGTGCCAGGCCAGGGCCGTGCCGCTCCGCTGAGCTTCAGCTGCCGTGCCCGTGGGGCTGGGCTGGGGATGCTGGCAGTGCCATCCTGCTGACGGGGAGCTCGTGGCAAAGCCTGCGGGGTGACACAGAGACAAATCCTGCAGCTGGACGCGGGGGGCTGTGGGTACCAGGATGCCCATAAGGGTACGTGCTGGGAATTGTACTGCCAGCAGGCCAGAAAGGTGGGCAAGAGGCAAGGGAAGGGGTAAACGCTCTGCCCAGCCCTCAGTCAGCCCCACACTGGTGCAGCAGAGTGAAGCCCCTCTCTGTTTTGCTCTGTGCAACACTGCTGCACGCCCGCAGTATGAACTTTTCCTGGTCTGGGGAGAGCCCCAGCTGGCAGCAGAAGTATTGCAGCCCTTCCTCGGGGAAACCCTGCGCGAGCACCGGCCGTATTTTTATCCACTAGCACCAGCTGATGGATGTTGGTGGAAATGGAACAACTCGCGGAAACCTGGCAAGCCCGCTCGGAAGAGAGGCAGCTGTCGAGGCAGAGGGAGCCTGGAAGAATAAATCAGATTGCTTTGGAGACGCAACGCGCATGGCCCGGTTTTGATGGGGTTGCGCAAAGAGCAGAGGACAGGACCCAAAATATGGGCTGTAACCAGAGCTGTGCTGGGCAGCTGGGGCGAGCGGTGAGAGGTCAGGGTGACCGGGGAACCTGCACGGCCGCGGGGAGAGGCGTGGGAGTTTGTCTGCTGAGGGTGATGGAAACTGTTGCCTGATAAAGCATGGAAACGCTTCGTGCTTTGCAGGTCCTGCTGCCTGGCGGGGAGCAAGGATGATTTAAAAAAAAAAAAAAAAGTGCAGCCTTGGCTGATATGGATTCTTTTCTTTCTTTTTTTTTTTAATGCTTGAGGCTGGGTTAGGTTGTGGCATGCAGAACCTGTGGGGTGCAAGCTTTGCCGTGGCCATGGGGCAGAGGGGATCACCCCAAGAGCCCCTGCTTAGCTGGCACACCTTCACGGGGTGGGTGAAGCCACATCCTCGCAGGACGAGGACAAGCTGTGCAGGATCTTCCCTCCTGGGGCACGTTTGCGCGTGAAGATGTTTCTGCCCACCCTGCAGGGAAGCAGAGAGGTCCCGTGGGACGACCCACATACGCAGCCTGCTCAGCACCGCATGTGATGGGGGTGTCCCCAAATATTCCCCAGCTTGTCCCATGCAGCTGCTGGACACCCCGTGCCCATTCCCCACAGCCCCACCAGCTCTCCCCCTCCTGGCTGCAAACCCCACACCGGGGGGCTCCCTTGAGGCAGCCCCCACGCCCTGCTCACCCCACCAAGGGATGCTCTGAGGGGTGCTGGGGAGGACCCATCCCCGGTGCCTCTGCCCACCACGTCCCCCCGCTACCTGGTGGCTTTCCAGTCCTCCTCCAGGGACCCGACGGCTTCGCGCAGCAGCCACATGGTGCTCAGCACCTCCCTCCCGCTCGCCTCCACGAAGCACTGCCCAGCGAAGGTGGTGGTGGCATCTGCGGGGAAGGGGTGAGGTGGGAGGGGGACGGCACCCGATCACTGCCCCCCTGTGCTGGGGTGCCCCGAAGCCCCCCCTTTTCCCCAGGCAGACTTCCCAGAGGAGGACAAGTCCAGCCGGCTGCTGGAGCAACTCATGGTGCTGGCCCTGGTGCCCCAGCACTTACTGGAGAAGACGTCCCACCGCACGGTGAAGGCGAAAGTGGGCGATGCCACCTCACTGGGCTGCTGCTGGGCTCCCTTCAGCGGGGAGACGCGGGGACAGCCGCCGGCGAGGGTCACCCGGGTGAGGTACTCGCCCTGGAAGCCCCCGTCATCGGTCAGTGCCGAAATCTCCATCAGCGAGTCCTGCTCGTTCCTCCACAGCCCGCTCAGCTGGCACTGCAGGGACAGGGACACGGGCCATGCACCGTCCCCATGTGCAGAGCCCTCACCCCATCCCTTAGCCCCCTACCTTCCTCTCCGCGGGGCTGATGCACACCACCAGGGCCAGGAACAGGGCCAGGGTGAAGGCACTGCTCCCCATGGCCACGGGGCTGCCCAGCGCCTGGCACGGCTCTCCCTGGCCCCTTTATAGGGCTGTAACTGGAGCCAGGGCCAGAGCGGGCCAGGCGAGGTCAGGGTGACCCGGGAAGGGCTGCGGGGGGGCTGCACACCCCGTGCCGGGGGCTCGCGCCGCCCACCGCCGTCCCGTGCCACTGCCAGCTGTGTGGTGTCAGCTCCTGCTGCCGGTCCTGAGCCGCCTCTGCTGGAGCATGTGGCTTTTCTGGGAGATGGTGCTGCGGCCACAACCCCAAATTAATCCCTCCGGTACATGCAGAAGGGAACTTCAGAAGACAGCAAGGTGTTAAAGTCTGTGGACCCCAGCCTGGTGACATAGAAGCTCCCTGGCTTCATCTGCTTGGGAGAACTAACGGCTGGGTGGAGACATTGGGCACAGAGCCATTGGGTGCTGAGATGCTGGACACTGAGAAACTGCGTGCTGAGATGCTGGGTGCTGAGCCGCTGGATGCCGAGGATTTGGGTGCTGAGGTATTGGATATTCATGTCCTGAGGTGCTGAGATGTCGGGTACTGAGATGCTGGGCATTGGGATGTTGCATTTTGAGAATCTGTGTGTTGCAATGTTGTGTACTGAGACATCAGGCACTGAGATGTGTGCTGGGCTGTTGGGCGTTGAGATACCGGGTACTGGGATATTGGATGTTAAGATGCTGGGTGTTGAGATGTTGGGTGCTGAGATATTTAGCAATAAGGCTTTGGGTGCTGAGAACCTGGGTGCTCAGATATTGGGCATTAGGTGTGCCTCTAGGGCTAGGAAGCAGGCTGGGGAATCAGGAGGTACGTGCTCATTTTGGGTTTCATGTGCATATTTCGGTCAGGAAGGATGCATAGTTGTGTGCAGTGCCACATGAAAGGGCTGGCCCTGGGGTGCTGTAGCCAGACATGGAGCCCCGCTGGCATCCAAAGTGTTGGGCACTGAGGAGTTGGGTGCTGAGGAGTTGGGCACTGATAAGCTGGTTACTGAGGTGTTGGGTGCTAAGGAGTCGAGTGCTGAGGAGTTGGGTGCTGAGATGTTTGGGTTCTGAGGTGTTGGGTGCTGAAGTGTTGGGTATTGAAGACTTGAGTGCTGTATAGTGGGTTTACATGTCAAGGTACTGGTAGAAGGGAGACATAGGGATGGCTTCAGTGAGAAGAATCCAGAAGCTGCCCCATGTCACGTAAGGGCCCCGCTGCTGACCAGAGCCGAGCCAATAAGCGCTGTTGGTTGCACCTCTGTGAGAGCAGATGTAAGACAGGGAAAAATAAAAAATAGAAAAAGAAGCTGCACCTCAGAGCAGCTGAGACAGTGAGAGGAGTGAGGAACAGCCTTGCAGGCACTAAGGTCAGTGGAGGAGGAGGGGGAGAGGCGCTCCAGGAGCCGGAGCAGAAGTCCCCTGTGGCCTGTGGTGAGGCCCATGGTGAAGCAGGATGTCCCCCTGCAGCCCATGGAGTACCACGGAGGAGCACGGCTCCACGCTGCAGACTATGGAGGAGACAACGGTGGAGCCGGTGGACCTGCACTGACAGAGGCTGCGGACTGTGGAGGACTCCCACTGGAGCAGGCCCTGGGCTGCGCCAGAGCCCGTGGAGAGGAGCCCACGCAGGAGCAGGGGGACAGGAGGGAGCTGCCACCCACCCATGGGGGACCCATGCTGGAGCAGTTTGCTCCTGAGGGATGGACCCCGTGGGACAGAGCTGTGCGGGAGCAGTTCTGGAAGAGCTGCTGGCTGTGGGCAGCCGCCGCCAGATCAGTTCAGCAAGGAATGCATCCCGTGGGAGGGACCCCACAGCACAGGGGACGAGAGTGACCGAGAAGGAGCGGTGGAGAAGAAGCGCTGTAGACTGACCATAAGCCCCGTTCCTTCATTCCCCTGTACCGCTCGGGGGAAGGAGGTGGAAGAGGGTGGATGGGGGGGGGAAGGTGCTTTTGGTTTCTTTCCTTTGTTTCTCACTTCTCTAACTTGTTACTAATAGGCAATAAATCTTACTGTCTCCCTATGCAGAATCTGGTTTTAAAGGAGTCCTGATGCTGTGCCTGCAGTGTGCAGCAGCACACACAACACGGGAGCGATACCAGTGCTGTTCCAGCTCTGAGTGCAGGGCACAGCACTGTGTGGGCTGCTGCAGAGAAAGGTGACTCCATCCCAGACAGACCCAACACCCACGGGAGCCAGGGCTCAAATATAGCCTGAACGGACAAGAGGTGACAGGAGCCAGAGGTGTTTGCAGTAAAGCTTTATTGTGAGGAGAGGCAGGGGCATTGGCCATGCCCAGGTGTTGTCACGCAATCACAGAGTCACAGAGTGTTCTGGGTTGGAAGGGACCTTACACACCACCTAACTCCAACCCCCTGCCATGGGCAGGGACACCTCCCACCAGCCCAGGCTGCCCCCAGCCCCATGCAGCCTGGCCTTGAGCACTGCCAGGGATGGGGCAGCCACAGCTGCTCTGGGCAGCCTGGGACAGGGCCTCACCACCCTCTGAGTGAAGAATTTCTTACGAATACATGTATCTAATCTAAATCCCCCTTCTTACACTTTAAAGCCATTCCCCCTTGTCCTATCACCCCCCGGCACAGAGTCCCACCCCAGCTCTCCTGTAGCCCCCTTCAGGTGCCACAAGGCCTCTAGAAGCCAGTGGCCAGCCTTGGGACCCCCACGGGGCCAGCCTCGCTCCATCTCTTATGGCAGGCGGGTGAAGTTGTCGGTGCCGGTCCTGCAGGGACAGAGCAGGAGACGTCAGGCAGGAGGCACGGGGCCACCACGTCTCTCCCTAGGCCCTGTGCCTCTGCTCCGGGCTCACCTGGTGGCATTCCAGTCGTCAGCGATGCTGTTGACGTGTGACCGCAGGAGCCACATGGTCTTCAGGACCTCCTTGCCCTCCGTGTCCACGAAGCACTGGCCCGTGAAGACGGCGGTGGTGTCTGCGGGGAAGGGCAGGTGAGGGGAGCGTGGCTGGGTCTGGGCTCCTTGGCCCTGGGGACAGCTCGCTCGGGCTGTCCCTGCCCTCTGGCACACTCAGGAACTTCGGGAACACCACAGACACACGCTGGGTGGGGAATGCACTGAAAGCAGCCCCGAGGAGAAGGGCCTGGGGCTGTTGGTTGATGAGAAGCGGGACATGGGCCAGCAACGTGTGCTTGCTGCCCCGTGTCCTGGGCTG
This sequence comes from Aythya fuligula, assembly GCF_009819795.1. Lineage (NCBI taxonomy): Eukaryota > Metazoa > Chordata > Aves > Anseriformes > Anatidae > Aythya > Aythya fuligula. Next base: position 10,906,816 of record NC_045593.1, on the reverse strand, counting down.
CACCAACACAGCGTGGGCAGCAGGGCGAGGGAGGGGATTGTCCCCCTCTGCTCTGCTATCGTGGGACCCCTTTGTCAGGGGGTGGAGGGATAGGACAAGGGGAACGGCTTGAAGCTAAGAGAGGAGAGATTTGGATAGGTGGTAGGAGGAGATTCCTCACCCAGAGGTGGCGAGGCTCTGGGGGCAGGCATGGGGGACCAGTGGGGACATGGGAGGGGATGGGGGAGCTCTGGGGACACCAAAGGTGGGGAGCCCTAGGGCATGCTGCATGAAGGGCAGGAGAGCCTCAAGGCTGGCACACGGCAGGGCTGCCGAGCATCAGGGCACCACAGGGGAGGGCAGAGCGGAAGGAGAAAGCACAGGGAGTGGATGGGAGCACCGGGGACAGCACAAGGAGAGGAGACGAACCTGTAAAATTCCAGCTGACAGTGAAGCCAAAAGTGGGCTGTGTCTTGCTGTGCTGGATTCCCACCAGAGGTGATGCTTTGATATCTTTTGTCGTGGTCATCACAGGCGTGTGGTAGGTGCCGGTGAACTCACCGTTGCTGTTCACAGCCTCGATGGTCATGTCGGAGCCCTGGTCGTTGATCCAGCGCCCGGTCAGCACGCACTGGGGCAGAGAGGGCTCAGCACCGGGCAGGAGGCAGTCAAGGAGGCCCCCAGGGGCACAGTCCCACTACCCATCCCCAAACCCATCCCCATCCCCTTACCTGGTCAGCAGAGAGGCCGGGGGCCAGCAGGGCCAGGCCGAGCAGCAGCAGGAGGGAGGTCGTCGGCACCATCTCTGCAGAAGGTGGACGGGCGGCTGTGCTCCTCGCAGGGCTCCCTCGCCTTTTTATTGCCACGGGGCTGCAGGTGGCAGCTCTGCCCAGGCTTGGGTTGTGCAATCGGGGCAGTTCCACCATGAAGGGGCCATTCCCACCCCTACAAGATTTGGGATTGGAATTCTGAAAATCTGATGTTGCAACTGTGCTTCCTTGCTGGTGTTTACCAAGAGCCTTGCGGGGGAGCTGGCATCATGGAGGCTCAAACAAGGAAAATACTTTCTGGGAAAGAAGACACTCCCTCCCTCCTGCTGCCCCTTGTTTGCACCATGGCCATTCCCAGGTTACACAGGGACTACCCGGTGATATCAATGCCATATTCTGAGCTGCCTGGCGGAGAAGGACCTGGGCGTGATGGTTAATAGTTGGCTGAATATGAGCCAGCAGTGTGCTCAGGTGGCCAAGAAGGCCAAGAGCATCCTGGCTTGCATAAGAAACAGTGTGACCAGCAGGGCTAGGGAGGTGATTGTCCCCCTGTACTCGGCTCTGGTGAGGCCGCACCTCAAGTACTGTGTTCAGTTTTGGGCCCCTCGCTACAAGAAGGACATCGAGGTACTTGAGTGGGTCCAGAGAAGGGCAACGAAGCTGGTGAGGGGCCTGGAGAACAAGTCCTCCGAGGAGCGGCTGAGGGAGCTGGGCTTGTTCAGCCTGGAGAAAAGGAGGCTCAGGGGTGACCTTATTGCTCTCTACAGATACCTTAAAGGAGGCTGTAGCGAGGTGGGGGTTGGTCTGTTCTCCCACGTGCCTGGTGACAGGACGAGGGGGAATGGGCTTAAGTTGCGCCAGGGGAGTTTTAGGTTGGATCTTAGGAAGAACTTCTTTACCGAAAGGGTTGTTAAGACACTGGGACAGGCTGCCCAGGGAAGTGGTGGAGTCACCATCCCTGGAAGTCTTCAAAAGATGTTTAGATGTAGAGCTTAGGGATATGGTTTAGTGGGGACTGTTAGCGTTAGGTCAGAGGTTGGACTCGATGATCTTGAGGTCTCTTCCAACCTAGAAATCCTGTGATTCTGTGATTCTGTGATTCATGTGCGTATTTCGGTCAGGAAGGATGCGTAGTTTTGTGCAGTGAGGGTGGTCCCGGCTCAATATCACTCCCGTGTGCTGCTCCAGCACGGAGGATGTGGCCAGAAGGTGAGGGAGCATGCCCTTGCTGGCTCACCCACACGGCACAGCCCACGGCCACGCTGTGGTTGGTGACATCCTGATGGCGTTGAAGACACGGGCCCCCACCCTGAGGACAAGGGTGGCCCTTCTGGAAAGCGTGGTTCTGGTGTGCAGCTGATAGGGAGCCACGTGAAAGGGCCGGCCCTGGGGTGCTGCAGCCAGCCACGGAGCCCTGCTGGCATCCAAAGTGTTGGGCGCTGAGGAGTTGGGTGCTGAGGAGTTGGGTGCTGAGGAGTAGGGTGCTGAGGAGTTTGGTGCTAAGTTGTGTGTTTATATGTCAAGGTTTTGGTCGAGAACTTGGGTGCTGAGGTGTTGGGAGCTGAGGTGTTGAGTACTGAGGAGTTGGCACTGATAAGTTGGTTACTGAGGTGTTGGGTGCTGAGGACTTGGGTGCTGAGTAGTGGGTTTATATGTCAAGGTTTTGTTTGAGAACTTGGGTGCTGAGGAGTTGGGAGCTGAATTGTTGGGCACTGAAATGTTGGGTACTGAGAACTTGGGTGCTGAGGGTGCTGAGGTGTTGGGTGCTGTGAAGTTGGGTTTACATGTCAAGATTTTGGTAGCAGGGGGCCATACGTGTGGCTTCTGTGAGAAGAATCCAGAAGCTGCCCCATGTCACGTAAGGGCCCCGCTGCTGACCAGAGCTGAGCCAATAAGCGCTGTTGGTTGCACCTCTGTGAGAGCAGATGTAGGACAGGGGAAAAAAATAAATAAATAAAATAAAATAAAATAAAATAAAATAAAATAAAATAAAATAAAATAAAATAAAATAAAATAAAATAAAATAAAATAAAATAAAATAAAATAAAATATTTCTGCACCTCAGAGCAGCTGGGACAGTGAGAGGAGGGCACGCTGTGGTTGGTGACATCCTGATGGCGTTGAGGACACGGGCCCCCACCCTGGGGACAAGGCTGGCCCTTCTGGACAGCTTGGTTCTGATGTGCAGCTGATAGGGAGCCACGTGAAAGGGCCGGCCCTGGGGTGCTGCAGCCAGCCACGGAGCCCTGCTGGCATCCAAAGTGTTGGGCGCTGAGGAGTTGGGTGCTGAGGAGTTGGGTGCTGAGGAGTTTGGTGCTAAGTTGTGTGTTTATATGTCAAGGTTTTGGTTGAGAACTTGGGTGCTGAGGTGTTGGGAGCTGAGGTGTTGGGTACTGAGGAGTTGGCACTGATAAGTTGGTTACTGAGGTGTTGGGTGCTGAGGACTTGGGTGCTGAGTAGTGGGTTTATATGTCAAGGTTTTGGTTGAGAACTTGGGCGCTGAGGAGTTGGGTGCTGAGGAGTAGGGTGCTGAGGAGTTTGGTGCTGAGGAGTTGGGTGCTAAGTTGTGTTTTTGTTTATATGTCAAGGTTTTGTTTGAGAACTTGGTTACTGAGGTGTTGGGTGCTGAAGAGTTGGGTGCTGAGTAGTGGGTTTATATGTCAAGGTTTTGGTCGAGAACTTGGGTGCTGAGGTGTTGGGAGCTGAGGTGTTGGGTACTGAGGAGTTGGCACTGATAAGTTGGTTACTGAGGTGTTGGGTGCTGAGGACTTGGGTGCTGAGTAGTGGGTTTATATGTCAAGGTTTTGGTTGAGAACTTGGGCGCTGAGGAGTTGGGTGCTGAGGAGTAGGGTGCTGAGGAGTTTGGTGCTGAGGAGTTGGGTGCTAAGTTGTGTGTTTGTTTATATGTCAAGGTTTTGTTTGAGAACTTGGTTACTGAGGTGTTGGGTGCTGAAGAGTTGGGTGCTGAGTAGTGGGTTTATATGTCAAGGTTTTGGTTGAGAACTTGGGTGCTGAGGAGTTGGGAGCTGAATTGTTGGGCACTGAAATGTTGGGTACTGAGGAGTTGGGGGCTGAGGAGCTGGGTGCTCTGATGTTGGGTGCTGAGATTCTTGGGTACTGAGGTGTTGGGTGCTGAGGTGGTCGGCACTGAAGTGTTGGGTACTGAGAACTTGGGTGCTGAGGGTGCTGAGGTGTTGGGTGCTGTGAAGTTGGGTTTACGTGTCAAGGTTTTGGTAGCAGGGGGCCATACGTGTGGCTTCTGTGAGAAGAATCCAGAAGCTGCCCCATGTCACGTAAGGGCCCCGCTGCTGACCAGAGCCGAGCCAATAAGCGCTGTTGGTTGCACCTCTGTGAGAGCAGATGTAGGACAGGGAAAAATAAAAAATAGAAAAAGAAGCTGCACCTCAGAGCAGCTGAGACAGTGAGAGGAGTGAGGAACAGCCTTGCAGGCACTAAGGTCAGTGGAGGAGGAGGGGGAGAGGCGCTCCAGGAGCCGGAGCAGAAGTCCCCTGTGGCCTGTGGTGAGGACTATGGTGAAGCAGGACCTGTAGCCCGTGGAGAGGAGCCCGCGCAGGAGCAGGTGACCTGGCAGGAGCTGCTGCCCGTGGGGGAGCCAGGTTGGAGCAGTTTTCTCCTGAGGGATGGACCCCGTGGTACGGACCCATATCTGGAGCAGTTCTGGAAGAGCTGCTGCCTGTGGGCAGCCGCCGCCAGATCAGTTCAGCAAGGACTGCATCCCGTGGGAGGGACCCCACAGCACAGGGGACGAGAGTGACCGAGAAGGAGCGGCGGAGAAGAAGCGCTGTAGACTGACCATAAGCCCCGTTCCTTCATTCCCCTGCGCCGCTCTGGGGAATGAGGTGGAAGAGGGTGGTTGGGGGGGAGGTGCTTTTGGTTTCTTTCCTTTGTTTCTCACTTCTCTAGCTGGTTACTAATAGGCAATAAATCTTACTGTCTCCCTATGCTGAGTCTGGTTTGCCCATCACGACAACTTTTGAGTGATCTCCCGGTCCTTATCTTTACCCTTGAGCCCTTTTCATCGTGTTTTCTCCCCCTTTGCCTTTGAGGAGGGGGAGTGAGAGAGGCGTTGTGGTGGAGCTCAGCTGCCCACCCGAGTGAAACCATCCCAGGAGTTGGTGCTGAGGAGTTGGATGCTGAGGTGTTGGGCATTTGAAGAGTTGGGTGCTGAGGCACTGGTGATCAGTTTGGTAGTATCAAGTGAAAGGCAGAGTGAAAGCACTCAACCCCAGAACCACAGAAGCCCGTAGCCAGATGTGCTGCACGCCCATGACGGCATGGCTCGGCACAGCTCAGCTCAGCACAGCTCAGCACAGGCCCCCAGCAGCCCTCACCTTCCCGGCGGCAGCGGGGTGGAGGCCAAGCAGGGCCAGGGCGAGCAGGAGGCAGCAGCGGAGGCTCCCCATGATCGCACTGCCGCGGCCAGGCTCTGCCTGCACAGCTGCGGCCCCGCTCGGCCCCGTTTATAGTGGCGGGGGCTGTGCGGTGCCTCTGGGCCTCCTGCCAAGGGGCACCCGGTGGTGACGGGCCACTGCCTGTGGTGGCACAGGGCACGCCGTGACATGGGTGCCACTGCTGGTGCCACCGTGCCACGGGGTGGGCGTCAGGGCCCGGGGACGGGTGATGGGAGAGGCAGTGGGACACCACGCGGGGGGGACACGGGAGCCAGGGCTCACACATAGCCCAAAGGGACAGGAGGTGACAGGAGCCAGAGGTGTTTGCAGTAAAGCTTTATTGTGAGGAGAGGCAGGGGCATTGGCCATGCCCAGGTGTTGTCACGCAATCACAGAGTCACAGAGTGTTCTGGGTTGGAAGGGACCTTACACACCACCTAACTCCAACCCCCTGCCATGGGCAGGGACACCTCCCACCAGCCCAGGCTGCCCCCAGCCCCATGCAGCCTGGCCTTGAGCACTGCCAGGGATGGGGCAGCCACAGCTGCTCTGGGCAGCCTGGGACAGGGCCTCACCACCCTCTGAGTGAAGAATTTCTTACGAATACATGTATCTAATCTAAATCCCCCTTCTTACACTTTAAAGCCATTCCCTATCACCCCCCGGCACAGAGTCCCACCCCAGCTCTCCTGTAGCCCCCTTCAGGTGCCACAAGGCCTCTAGAAGCCAGTGGCCAGCCTTGGGACCCCCACGGGGCCAGCCTCGCTCCATCTCTTATGGCAGGCGGGTGAAGTTGTCGGTGCCGGTCCTGCAGGGACAGAGCAGGAGACGTCAGGCAGGAGGCACGGGGCCACCACGTCTCTCCCTAGGCCCTGTGCCTCTGCTCCGGGCTCACCTGGTGGCATTCCAGTCGTCAGCGATGCTGTTGACGTGTGACCGCAGGAGCCACATGGTCTTCAGGACCTCCTTGCCCTCCGTGTCCACGAAGCACTGGCCCGTGAAGACGGCGGTGGTGTCTGCGGGGAAGGGCAGGTGAGGGGAGCGTGGCTGGGTCTGGGCTCCTTGGCCCTGGGGACAGCTCGCTCGGGCTGTCCCTGCCCTCTGGCACACTCAGGAACTTCGGGAACACCACAGACACACGCTGGGTGGGGAATGCACTGAAAGCAGCCCCGAGGAGAAGGGCCTGGGGCTGTTGGTTGATGAGAAGCGGGACATGGGCCAGCAACGTGTGCTTGCTGCCCCGTGTCCTGGGCTGCACCAACACAGCGTGGGCAGCAGGGCGAGGGAGGGGATTGTCCCCCTCTGCTCTGCTATCGTGGGACCCCTTTGTCAGGGGGTGGAGGGATAGGACAAGGGGAACGGCTTGAAGCTAAGAGAGGAGAGATTTGGATAGGTGGTAGGAGGAGATTCCTCACCCAGAGGTGGCGAGGCTCTGGGGGCAGGCATGGGGGACCAGTGGGGACATGGGAGGGGATGGGGGAGCTCTGGGGACACCAAAGGTGGGGAGCCCTAGGGCATGCTGCATGAAGGGCAGGAGAGCCTCAAGGCTGGCACACGGCAGGGCTGCCGAGCATCAGGGCACCACAGGGGAGGGCAGAGCGGAAGGAGAAAGCACAGGGAGTGGATGGGAGCACCGGGGACAGCACAAGGAGAGGAGACGAACCTGTAAAATTCCAGCTGACAGTGAAGCCAAAAGTGGGCTGTGTCTTGCTGTGCTGGATTCCCACCAGAGGTGATGCTTTGATATCTTTTGTCGTGGTCATCACAGGCGTGTGGTAGGTGCCGGTGAACTCACCGTTGCTGTTCACAGCCTCGATGGTCATGTCGGAGCCCTGGTCGTTGATCCAGCGCCCGGTCAGCACGCACTGGGGCAGAGAGGGCTCAGCACCGGGCAGGAGGCAGTCAAGGAGGCCCCCAGGGGCACAGTCCCACTACCCATCCCCAAACCCATCCCCATCCCCTTACCTGGTCAGCAGAGAGGCCGGGGGCCAGCAGGGCCAGGCCGAGCAGCAGCAGGAGGGAGGTCGTCGGCACCATCTCTGCAGAAGGCGGACGGGCGGCTGTGCTCCTCGCAGGGCTCCCTCGCCTTTTTATTGCCACGGGGCTGCAGGTGGCAGCTCTGCCCAGGCTTGGGTTGTGCAATCGGGGCAGTTCCACCATGAAGGGGCCATTCCCACCCCTACAAGATTTGGGATTGGAATTCTGAAAATCTGATGTTGCAACTGTGCTTCCTTGCTGGTGTTTACCAAGAGCCTTGCGGGGGAGCTGGCATCATGGAGGCTCAAACAAGGAAAATACTTTCTGGGAAAGAAGACACTCCCTCCCTCCTGCTGCCCCTTGTTTGCACCATGGCCATTCCCAGGTTACACAGGGACTACCCGGTGATATCAATGCCATATTCTGAGCTGCCTGGCGGAGAAGGACCTGGGCGTGATGGTTAATAGTTGGCTGAATATGAGCCAGCAGTGTGCTCAGGTGGCCAAGAAGGCCAAGAGCATCCTGGCTTGCATAAGAAACAGTGTGACCAGCAGGGCTAGGGAGGTGATTGTCCCCCTGTACTCGGCTCTGGTGAGGCCGCACCTCAAGTACTGTGTTCAGTTTTGGGCCCCTCGCTACAAGAAGGACATCGAGGTACTTGAGTGGGTCCAGAGAAGGGCAACGAAGCTGGTGAGGGGCCTGGAGAACAAGTCCTCCGAGGAGCGGCTGAGGGAGCTGGGCTTGTTCAGCCTGGAGAAAAGGAGGCTCAGGGGTGACCTTATTGCTCTCTACAGATACCTTAAAGGAGGCTGTAGCGAGGTGGGGGTTGGTCTGTTCTCCCACGTGCCTGGTGACAGGACGAGGGGGAATGGGCTTAAGTTGCGCCAGGGGAGTTTTAGGTTGGATCTTAGGAAGAACTTCTTTACCGAAAGGGTTGTTAAGACACTGGGACAGGCTGCCCAGGGAAGTGGTGGAGTCACCATCCCTGGAAGTCTTCAAAAGATGTTTAGATGTAGAGCTTAGGGATATGGTTTAGTGGGGACTGTTAGCGTTAGGTCAGAGGTTGGACTCGATGATCTTGAGGTCTCTTCCAACCTAGAAATCCTGTGATTCTGTGATTCTGTGATTCATGTGCGTATTTCGGTCAGGAAGGATGCGTAGTTTTGTGCAGTGAGGGTGGTCCCGGCTCAATATCACTCCCGTGTGCTGCTCCAGCACGGAGGATGTGGCCAGAAGGTGAGGGAGCATGCCCTTGCTGGCTCACCCACACGGCACAGCCCACGGCCACGCTGTGGTTGGTGACGTCCTGATGGCGTTGAGGACACGGGCCCCCACCCTGAGGACAAGGGTGGCCCTTCTGGAAAGCGTGGTTCTGGTGTGCAGCTGATAGGGAGCCACGTGAAAGGGCCGGCCCTGGGGTGCTGAAGCCAGCCACGGAGCCCTGCTGGCATCCAAAGTGTTGGGCGCTGAGGAGTTGGGTGCTGAGGAGTTGGGTGCTGAGGAGTAGGGTGCTGAGGAGTTTGGTGCTAAGTTGTGTGTTTATATGTCAAAGTTTTGGTCGAGAACTTGGGTGCTGAGGTGTTGGGAGCTGAGGTGTTGGGTACTGAGGAGTTGGCACTGATAAGTTGGTTACTCAGGTGTTGGGTGCTGAGGACTTGGGTGCTGAGTAGTGGGTTTATATGTCAAGGTTTTGTTTGAGAACTTGGGTGCTGAGGAGTTGGGAGCTGAATTGTTGGGCACTGAAATGTTGGGTACTGAGAACTTGGGTGCTGAGGGTGCTGAGGTGTTGGGTGCTGTGAAGTTGGGTTTACATGTCAAGATTTTGGTAGCAGGGGGCCATACGTGTGGCTTCTGTGAGAAGAATCCAGAAGCTGCCCCATGTCACGTAAGGGCCCCGCTGCTGACCAGAGCTGAGCCAATAAGCGCTGTTGGTTGCACCTCTGTGAGAGCAGATGTAGGACAGGGGAAAAAAATAAATAAATAAATAAAATAAAATAAAATAAAATAAAATAAAATAAAATAAAATAAAATAAAATAAAATAAAATAAAATAAAATAAAATAAAATAAAATAAAATAAAATAAAATAAAATAAAATAAAATAAAATAAAATATTTCTGCACCTCAGAGCAGCTGGGACAGTGAGAGGAGGGCACGCTGTGGTTGGTGACATCCTGATGGCGTTGAGGACACGGGCCCCCACCCTGGGGACAAGGCTGGCCCTTCTGGACAGCTTGGTTCTGATGTGCAGCTGATAGGGAGCCACGTGAAAGGGCCGGCCCTGGGGTGCTGCAGCCAGCCACGGAGCCCTGCTGGCATCCAAAGTGTTGGGCGCTGAGGAGTTGGGTGCTGAGGAGTTGGGTGCTGAGGAGTTTGGTGCTAAGTTGTGTGTTTATATGTCAAGGTTTTGGTTGAGAACTTGGGTGCTGAGGTGTTGGGAGCTGAGGTGTTGGGTACTGAGGAGTTGGCACTGATAAGTTGGTTACTGAGGTGTTGGGTGCTGAGGACTTGGGTGCTGAGTAGTGGGTTTATATGTCAAGGTTTTGGTTGAGAACTTGGGCGCTGAGGAGTTGGGTGCTGAGGAGTAGGGTGCTGAGGAGTTTGGTGCTGAGGAGTTGGGTGCTAAGTTGTGTTTTTGTTTATATGTCAAGGTTTTGTTTGAGAACTTGGTTACTGAGGTGTTGGGTGCTGAAGAGTTGGGTGCTGAGTAGTGGGTTTATATGTCAAGGTTTTGGTCGAGAACTTGGGTGCTGAGGTGTTGGGAGCTGAGGTGTTGGGTACTGAGGAGTTGGCACTGATAAGTTGGTTACTGAGGTGTTGGGTGCTGAGGACTTGGGTGCTGAGTAGTGGGTTTATATGTCAAGGTTTTGGTTGAGAACTTGGGCGCTGAGGAGTTGGGTGCTGAGGAGTAGGGTGCTGAGGAGTTTGGTGCTGAGGAGTTGGGTGCTAAGTTGTGTGTTTGTTTATATGTCAAGGTTTTGTTTGAGAACTTGGTTACTGAGGTGTTGGGTGCTGAAGAGTTGGGTGCTGAGTAGTGGGTTTATATGTCAAGGTTTTGGTTGAGAACTTGGGTGCTGAGGAGTTGGGAGCTGAATTGTTGGGCACTGAAATGTTGGGTACTGAGGAGTTGGGGGCTGAGGAGCTGGGTGCTCTGATGTTGGGTGCTGAGATTCTTGGGTACTGAGGTGTTGGGTGCTGAGGTGGTCGGCACTGAAGTGTTGGGTACTGAGAACTTGGGTGCTGAGGGTGCTGAGGTGTTGGGTGCTGTGAAGTTGGGTTTACGTGTCAAGGTTTTGGTAGCAGGGGGCCATACGTGTGGCTTCTGTGAGAAGAATCCAGAAGCTGCCCCATGTCACGTAAGGGCCCCGCTGCTGACCAGAGCCGAGCCAATAAGCGCTGTTGGTTGCACCTCTGTGAGAGCAGATGTAGGACAGGGAAAAATAAAAAATAGAAAAAGAAGCTGCACCTCAGAGCAGCTGAGACAGTGAGAGGAGTGAGGAACAGCCTTGCAGGCACTAAGGTCAGTGGAGGAGGAGGGGGAGAGGCGCTCCAGGAGCCGGAGCAGAAGTCCCCTGTGGCCTGTGGTGAGGACTATGGTGAAGCAGGACCTGTAGCCCGTGGAGAGGAGCCCGCGCAGGAGCAGGTGACCTGGCAGGAGCTGCTGCCCGTGGGGGAGCCAGGTTGGAGCAGTTTTCTCCTGAGGGATGGACCCCGTGGTACGGACCCATATCTGGAGCAGTTCTGGAAGAGCTGCTGCCTGTGGGCAGCCGCCGCCAGATCAGTTCAGCAAGGACTGCATCCCGTGGGAGGGACCCCACAGCACAGGGGACGAGAGTGACCGAGAAGGAGCGGCGGAGAAGAAGCGCTGTAGACTGACCATAAGCCCCGTTCCTTCATTCCCCTGCGCCGCTCTGGGGAATGAGGTGGAAGAGGGTGGTTGGGGGGGAGGTGCTTTTGGTTTCTTTCCTTTGTTTCTCACTTCTCTAGCTTGTTACTAATAGGCAATAAATCTTACTGTCTCCCTATGCTGAGTCTGGTTTGCCCATCACGACAACTTTTGAGTGATCTCCCGGTCCTTATCTTTACCCTTGAGCCCTTTTCATCGTGTTTTCTCCCCCTTTGCCTTTGAGGAGGGGGAGTGAGAGAGGCGTTGTGGTGGAGCTCAGCTGCCCACCCGAGTGAAACCATCCCAGGAGTTGGTGCTGAGGAGTTGGATGCTGAGGTGTTGGGCATTTGAAGAGTTGGGTGCTGAGGCACTGGTGATCAGTTTGGTAGTATCAAGTGAAAGGCAGAGTGAAAGCACTCAACCCCAGAACCACAGAAGCCCGTAGCCAGATGTGCTGCACGCCCATGACGGCATGGCTCGGCACAGCTCAGCTCAGCACAGCTCAGCACAGGCCCCCAGCAGCCCTCACCTTCCCGGCGGCAGCGGGGTGGAGGCCAAGCAGGGCCAGGGCGAGCAGGAGGCAGCAGCGGAGGCTCCCCATGATCGCACTGCCGCGGCCAGGCTCTGCCTGCACAGCTGCGGCCCCGCTCGGCCCCGTTTATAGTGGCGGGGGCTGTGCGGTGCCTCTGGGCCTCCTGCCAAGGGGCACCCGGTGGTGACGGGCCACTGCCTGTGGTGGCACAGGGCACGCCGTGACATGGGTGCCACTGCTGGTGCCACCGTGCCACGGGGTGGGCGTCAGGGCCCGGGGACGGGTGATGGGAGAGGCAGTGGGACACCACGCGGGGGGGACACGGGAGCCAGGGCTCACACATAGCCCAAAGGGACAGGAGGTGACAGGAGCCAGAGGTGTTTGCAGTAAAGCTTTATTGTGAGGAGAGGCAGGGGCATTGGCCATGCCCAGGTGTTGTCACGCAATCACAGAGTCACAGAGTGTTCTGGGTTGGAAGGGACCTTACACACCACCTAACTCCAACCCCCTGCCATGGGCAGGGACACCTCCCACCAGCCCAGGCTGCCCCCAGCCCCATGCAGCCTGGCCTTGAGCACTGCCAGGGATGGGGCAGCCACAGCTGCTCTGGGCAGCCTGGGACAGGGCCTCACCACCCTCTGAGTGAAGAATTTCTTACGAATACATGTATCTAATCTAAATCCCCCTTCTTACACTTTAAAGCCATTCCCCCTTGTCCTATCACCCCCCGGCACAGAGTCCCACCCCAGCTCTCCTGTAGCCCCCTTCAGGTGCCACAAGGCCTCTAGAAGCCAGTGGCCAGCCTTGGGACCCCCACGGGGCCAGCCTCGCTCCATCTCTTATGGCAGGCGGGTGAAGTTGTCGGTGCCGGTCCTGCAGGGACAGAGCAGGAGACGTCAGGCAGGAGGCACGGGGCCACCACGTCTCTCCCTAGGCCCTGTGCCTCTGCTCCGGGCTCACCTGGTGGCATTCCAGTCGTCAGCGATGCTGTTGACGTGTGACCGCAGGAGCCACATGGTCTTCAGGACCTCCTTGCCCTCCGTGTCCACGAAGCACTGGCCCGTGAAGACGGCGGTGGTGTCTGCGGGGAAGGGCAGGTGAGGGGAGCGTGGCTGGGTCTGGGCTCCTTGGCCCTGGGGACAGCTCGCTCGGGCTGTCCCTGCCCTCTGGCACACTCAGGAACTTCGGGAACACCACAGACACACGCTGGGTGGGGAATGCACTGAAAGCAGCCCCGAGGAGAAGGGCCTGGGGCTGTTGGTTGATGAGAAGCGGGACATGGGCCAGCAACGTGTGCTTGCTGCCCCGTGTCCTGGGCTGCACCAACACAGCGTGGGCAGCAGGGCGAGGGAGGGGATTGTCCCCCTCTGCTCTGCTATCGTGGGACCCCTTTGTCAGGGGGTGGAGGGATAGGACAAGGGGAACGGCTTGAAGCTAAGAGAGGAGAGATTTGGATAGGTGGTAGGAGGAGATTCCTCACCCAGAGGTGGCGAGGCTCTGGGGGCAGGCATGGGGGACCAGTGGGGACATGGGAGGGGATGGGGGAGCTCTGGGGACACCAAAGGTGGGGAGCCCTAGGGCATGCTGCATGAAGGGCAGGAGAGCCTCAAGGCTGGCACACGGCAGGGCTGCCGAGCATCAGGGCACCACAGGGGAGGGCAGAGCGGAAGGAGAAAGCACAGGGAGTGGATGGGAGCACCGGGGACAGCACAAGGAGAGGAGACGAACCTGTAAAATTCCAGCTGACAGTGAAGCCAAAAGTGGGCTGTGTCTTGCTGTGCTGGATTCCCACCAGAGGTGATGCTTTGATATCTTTTGTCGTGGTCATCACAGGCGTGTGGTAGGTGCCGGTGAACTCACCGTTGCTGTTCACAGCCTCGATGGTCATGTCGGAGCCCTGGTCGTTGATCCAGCGCCCGGTCAGCACGCACTGGGGCAGAGAGGGCTCAGCACCGGGCAGGAGGCAGTCAAGGAGGCCCCCAGGGGCACAGTCCCACTACCCATCCCCAAACCCATCCCCATCCCCTTACCTGGTCAGCAGAGAGGCCGGGGGCCAGCAGGGCCAGGCCGAGCAGCAGCAGGAGGGAGGTCGTCGGCATCATCTCTGCAGAAGGTGGACTGGCGGCTGTGCTCCTCGCAGGGCTCCCTCGCCTTTTTATTGCCACGGGGCTGCAGGTGGCAGCTCTGCCCAGGCTTGGGTTGTGCAATCGGGGCGGTTCCACCATGAAGGGGCCATTCCCACCCCTACAAGATTTGGGATTGGAATTCTGAAAATCTGATGTTGAAACTGTGCTTCCTTGCTGGTGTTTACCAAGAGCCTTGCGGGGGAGCTGGCATCATGGAGGCTCAAACAAGGAAAATACTTTCTGGGAAAGAAGACACTCCCTCCCTCCTGCTGCCCCTTGTTTGCACCATGGCCATTCCCAGGTTACACAGGGACTACCCGGTGATATCAATGCCATATTCTGAGCTGCCTGGCGGAGAAGGACCTGGGCGTGATGGTTAATAGTTGGCTGAATATGAGCCAGCAGTGTGCTCAGGTGGCCAAGAAGGCCAAGAGCATCCTGGCTTGCATAAGAAACAGTGTGACCAGCAGGGCTAGGGAGGTGATTGTCCCCCTGTACTCGGCTCTGGTGAGGCCGCACCTCGTGTACTGTGTTCAGTTTTGGGCCCTTCGCTACAAGAAGGACATCGAGGTACTTGAGTGGGTCCAGAGAAGGGCAACGAAGCTGGTGAGGGGCCTGGAGAACAAGTCCTCCGAGGAGCGGCTGAGGGAGCTGGGCTTGTTCAGCCTGGAGAAAAGGAGGCTCGGGGGTGACCTTATTGCTCTCTACAGATACCTTAAAGGAGGCTGTAGCGAGGTGGGGGTTGGTCTGTTCTCCCACGTGCCTGGTGACAGGACGAGGGGGAATGGGCTTAAGTTGCGCCAGGGGAGTTTTAGGTTGGATCTTAGGAAGAACTTCTTTACCGAAAGGGTTGTTAAGACACTGGAACAGGCTGCCCAGGGAAGTGGTGGAGTCACCATCCCTGGAAGTCTTCAAAAGATGTTTAGATGTAGAGCTTAGGGATATGGTTTAGTGGGGACTGTTAGCGTTAGGTCAGAGGTTGGACTCGATGATCTTGAGGTCTCTTCCAACCTAGAAATCCTGTGATTCTGTGATTCTGTGATTCATGTGCGTATTTCGGTCAGGAAGGATGCGTAGTTTTGTGCAGTGAGGGTGGTCCCGGCTCAATATCACTCCCGTGTGCTGCTCCAGCACGGAGGATGTGGCCAGAAGGTGAGGGAGCATGCCCTTGCTGGCTCACCCACACGGCACAGCCCACGGCCACGCTGTGGTTGGTGACGTCCTGATGGCGTTGAGGACACGGGCCCCCACCCTGAGGACAAGGGTGGCCCTTCTGGAAAGCGTGGTTCTGGTGTGCAGCTGATAGGGAGCCACGTGAAAGGGCCGGCCCTGGGGTGCTGCAGCCAGCCACGGAGCCCTGCTGGCATCCAAAGTGTTGGGCGCTGAGGAGTTGGGTGCTGAGGAGTTGGGTGCTGAGGAGTAGGGTGCTGAGGAGTTTGGTGCTAAGTTGTGTGTTTATATGTCAAAGTTTTGGTCGAGAACTTGGGTGCTGAGGTGTTGGGAGCTGAGGTGTTGGGTACTGAGGAGTTGGCACTGATAAGTTGGTTACTGAGGTGTTGGGTGCTGAGGACTTGGGTGCTGAGTAGTGGGTTTATATGTCAAGGTTTTGGTTGAGAACTTGGGCGCTGAGGAGTTGGGAGCTGAATTGTTGGGCACTGAAATGTTGGGTACTGAGAACTTGGGTGCTGAGGGTGCTGAGGTGTTGGGTGCTGTGAAGTTGGGTTTACATGTCAAGATTTTGGTAGCAGGGGGCCATACGTGTGGCTTCTGTGAGAAGAATCCAGAAGCTGCCCCATGTCACGTAAGGGCCCCGCTGCTGACCAGAGCTGAGCCAATAAGCGCTGTTGGTTGCACCTCTGTGAGAGCAGATGTAGGACAGGGGAAAAAAATAAATAAATAAATAAATAAAATAAAATAAAATAAAATAAAATAAATAAAATAAAATAAAATAAAATAAAATAAAATAAAATAAAATAAAATAAAATAAAATAAAATAAAATAAAATAAAATAAAATAAAATAAAATAAAATAAAATAAAATAAAATAAAATATTTCTGCACCTCAGAGCAGCTGGGACAGTGAGAGGAGGGCACGCTGTGGTTGGTGACATCCTGATGGCGTTGAGGACACGGGCCCCCACCCTGGGGACAAGGCTGGCCCTTCTGGACAGCTTGGTTCTGATGTGCAGCTGATAGGGAGCCACGTGAAAGGGCCGGCCCTGGGGTGCTGCAGCCAGCCACGGAGCCCTGCTGGCATCCAAAGTGTTGGGCGCTGAGGAGTTGGGTGCTGAGGAGTTGGGTGCTGAGGAGTTTGGTGCTAAGTTGTGTGTTTATATGTCAAGGTTTTGGTCGAGAACTTGGGTGCTGAGGTGTTGGGAGCTGAGGTGTTGAGTACTGAGGAGTTGGCACTGATAAGTTGGTTACTGAGGTGTTGGGTGCTGAGGACTTGGGTGCTGAGTAGTGGGTTTATATGTCAAGGTTTTGGTTGAGAACTTGGGCGCTGAGGAGTTGGGTGCTGAGGAGTAGGGTGCTGAGGAGTTTGGTGCTGAGGAGTTGGGTGCTAAGTTGTGTGTTTGTTTATATGTCAAGGTTTTGTTTGAGAACTTGGTTACTGAGGTGTTGGGTGCTGAAGAGTTGGGTGCTGAGTAGTGGGTTTATATGTCAAGGTTTTGGTTGAGAACTTGGGTGCTGAGGAGTTGGGAGCTGAATTGTTGGGCACTGAAATGTTGGGTACTGAGGAGTTGGGGGCTGAGGAGCTGGGTGCTCTGATGTTGGGTGCTGAGATTCTTGGGTACTGAGGTGTTGGGTGCTGAGGTGGTCGGCACTGAAGTGTTGGGTACTGAGAACTTGGGTGCTGAGGGTGCTGAGGTGTTGGGTGCTGTGAAGTTGGGTTTACGTGTCAAGGTTTTGGTAGCAGGGGGCCATACGTGTGGCTTCTGTGAGAAGAATCCAGAAGCTGCCCCATGTCACGTAAGGGCCCCGCTGCTGACCAGAGCCGAGCCAATAAGCGCTGTTGGTTGCACCTCTGTGAGAGCAGATGTAAGACAGGGAAAAATAAAAAATAGAAAAAGAAGCTGCACCTCAGAGCAGCTGAGACAGTGAGAGGAGTGAGGAACAGCCTTGCAGGCACTAAGGTCAGTGGAGGAGGAGGGGAAGAGGTGCTCCAGGAGCCGGAGCAGAAGTCCCCTGTGGCCTGTGGTGAGGCCCATGGTGAAGCAGGATGTCCCCCTGCAGCCCATGGAGTACCACGGAGGAGCACGGCTCCACGCTGCAGACTATGGAGGAGACAACGGTGGAGCCGGTGGACCTGCACTGACAGAGGCTGCGGACTGTGGAGGACTCCCACTGGAGCAGGCCCTGGGCTGCGCCAGAGCCCGTGGAGAGGAGCCCACGCAGGAGCAGGGGGACAGGAGGGAGCTGCCACCCACCCATGGGGGACCCATGCTGGAGCAGTTTGCTCCTGAGGGATGGACCCCGTGGGACAGAGCTGTGCGGGAGCAGTTCTGGAAGAGCTGCTGCCTGTGGGCAGCCGCCGCCAGATCAGTTCAGCAAGGACTGCATCCCGTGGGAGGGACCCCACAGCACAGGGGACGAGAGTGACCGAGAAGGAGCGGTGGAGAAGAAGCGCTGTAGACTGACCATAAGCCCCGTTCCTTCATTCCCCTGTACCGCTCGGGGGAAGGAGGTGGAAGAGGGTGGATGGGGGGGGGAAGGTGCTTTTGGTTTCTTTCCTTTGTTTCTCACTTCTCTAACTTGTTACTAATAGGCAATAAATCTTACTGTCTCCCTATGCAGAATCTGGTTTTAAAGGAGTCCTGATGCTGTGCCTGCAGTGTGCAGCAGCACACACAACACGGGAGCGATACCAGTGCTGTTCCAGCTCTGAGTGCAGGGCACAGCACTGTGTGGGCTGCTGCAGAGAAAGGTGACTCCATCCCAGACAGACCCAACACCCACGGGAGCCAGGGCTCAAATGTAGCCTGAACGGACAAGAGGTGACAGGAGCCAGAGGTGTTTGCAGTAAAGCTTTATTGTGAGGAGAGGCAGGGGCATTGGCCATGCCCAGGTGTTGTCACGCAATCACAGAGTCACAGAGTGTTCTGGGTTGGAAGGGACCTTACACACCACCTAACTCCAACCCCCTGCCATGGGCAGGGACACCTCCCACCAGCCCAGGCTGCCCCCAGCCCCATGCAGCCTGGCCTTGAGCACTGCCAGGGATGGGGCAGCCACAGCTGCTCTGGGCAGCCTGGGACAGGGCCTCACCACCCTCTGAGTGAAGAATTTCTTACGAATACATGTATCTAATCTAAATCCCCCTTCTTACACTTTAAAGCCATTCCCTATCACCCCCCGGCACAGAGTCCCACCCCAGCTCTCCTGTAGCCCCCTTCAGGTGCCACAAGGCCTCTAGAAGCCAGTGGCCAGCCTTGGGACCCCCACGGGGCCAGCCTCGCTCCATCTCTTATGGCAGGCGGGTGAAGTTGTCGGTGCCGGTCCTGCAGGGACAGAGCAGGAGACGTCAGGCAGGAGGCACGGGGCCACCACGTCTCTCCCTAGGCCCTGTGCCTCTGCTCCGGGCTCACCTGGTGGCATTCCAGTCGTCAGCGATGCTTCTGACGTGTGACCGCAGGAGCCACATGGTCTTCAGGACCTCCTTGCCCTCCGTGTCCACGAAGCACTGGCCCGTGAAGACGGCGGTGGTGTCTGCGGGGAAGGGCAGGTGAGGGGAGCGTGGCTGGGTCTGGGCTCCTTGGCCCTGGGGACAGCTCGCTCGGGCTGTCCCTGCCCTCTGGCACACTCAGGAACTTCGGGAACACCACAGACACACGCTGGGTGGGGAATGCACTGAGAGCAGCCCCGAGGAGAAGGGCCTGGGGCTGTTGGTTGATGAGAAGCGGGACATGGGCCAGCAACGTGTGCTTGCTGCCCCGTGTCCTGGGCTGCACCAACACAGCGTGGGCAGCAGGGCGAGGGAGGGGATTGTCCCCCTCTGCTCTGCTATCGTGGGACCCCTTTGTCAGGGGGTGGAGGGATAGGACAAGGGGAACGGCTTGAAGCTAAGAGAGGAGAGATTTGGATAGGTGGTAGGAGGAGATTCCTCACCCAGAGGTGGCGAGGCTCTGGGGGCAGGCATGGGGGACCAGTGGGGACATGGGAGGGGATAGGGGAGCTCTGGGGACACCAAAGGTGGGGAGCCCTAGGGCATGCTGCATGAAGGGCAGGAGAGCCTCAAGGCTGGCACACGGCAGGGCTGCCGAGCATCAGGGCACCACAGGGGAGGGTAGAGCGGAAGGAGAAAGCACAGGGAGTGGATGGGAGCACCGGGGACAGCACAAGGAGAGGAGACGAACCTGTAAAATTCCAGCTGACAGTGAAGCCAAAAGTGGGCTGTGTCTTGCTGTGCTGGATTCCCACCAGAGGTGATGCTTTGATATCTTTTGTCGTGGTCATCACAGGCGTGTGGTAGGTGCCGGTGAACTCACCATTGCTGTTCACAGCCCCGATGGTCATGTCGGAGCCCTGGTCGTTGATCCAGCGCCCGGTCAGCACGCACTGGGGCAGAGAGGGCTCAGCACCGGGCAGGAGGCAGTCAAGGAGGCCCCCAGGGGCACAGTCCCACTACCCATCCCCAAACCCATCCCCATCCCCTTACCTGGTCAGCAGAGAGGCCGGGGGCCAGCAGGGCCAGGCCGAGCAGCAGCAGGAGGGAGGTCGTCGGCACCATCTCTGCAGAAGGCGGACGGGCGGCTGTGCTCCTCGCAGGGCTCCCTCGCCTTTTTATTGCCACGGGGCTGCAGGTGGCAGCTCTGCCCAGGCTTGGGTTGTGCAATCGGGGCGGTTCCACCATGAAGGGGCCATTCCCACCCCTACAAGATTTGGGATTGGAATTCTGAAAATCTGATGTTGAAACTGTGCTTCCTTGCTGGTGTTTACCAAGAGCCTTGCGGGGGAGCTGGCATCATGGAGGCTCAAACAAGGAAAATACTTTCTGGGAAAGAAGACACTCCCTCCCTCCTGCTGCCCCTTGTTTGCACCATGGCCATTCCCAGGTTACACAGGGACTACCCGGTGATATCAATGCCATATTCTGAGCTGCCTGGCGGAAAAGGACCTGGGAGTGATGGTGGATAGTTGGCTGAATATGAGCCAGCAGTGTGCTCAGGTGGCCAAGAAGGCCAAGAGCATCCTGGCTTGCATAAGAAACAGTTTGACCAGCAGGGCTAGGGAGGTGATGTCCCCTGTTGAGGGATTTCTTGAAACAGCAAAAATCCCATGGCTTGCTGTAGCTGAGCAAACCAAGCTACCAGTGCAACTATGAGAAGTTCCCATGACAGTGTTCCCACATCGTCCAACTGAGGAATTTAGAAAAATATTGTTACCAGTAGCTGGCCTCAAGGACAAGGTCTATGTGACTGCTAATCACAAGGGGGTTGTTTTCTTGCAGGTGGGGTTGTTTTCTTGTAGCTGTTTGTCTGAGTGCTTTTGACCAATAATCTTGTGTGAAACACTGTCCACCCCTGTTAAGTTCTCTATAAAAGTCAGGCTATTCGGGCAATAAAATGGAGCATGACCTGACTCTACTGGTGTCTGTCGTGCTTTCGGCCGTGCTTCCTGCAACATATGGCGCCCGAACAGGGACCCCTGAACAGGACCCGAAGAGGACATCGCAGCGGCGCCGGGACAAACATCGCAGCGCAGCGGGACACTAGTGGCGCCAGCACATCGGAATGCGGAGGGACACGGAATCGCGGAGGGACGTGGGAAACGGAATCGCGGAGGGACGCGGAATCGCGGAGGGACGCAGGAAACGGAATCGCTGAGGGACGCAGAATCGCGGAGGGACGCGGAAAAAGGAATCGCGGAGAGACGCGGGAAATTTGAAGTAATCGCATGAAATTGAAGTAATCGCGGTGCGATACGGGACATCCGAGATCGAGTTGCTACGGGAGACCAGAGGCGTCAGTGGACAACGGCAGCCGACCCTCACCGTGAGGCGAGTCGGCACAGAGCAGAGGGACGGACATCAGGACCCTGCAGCCTGTCTGACGTAACCATGGAGGCAGCGGCAGCAGCGGCTGTGCTGCTTCTCTCTGGCATTCTTTTTATAAGAGGGTTATCTTGCAATGCAAAAAAGACTATTCGTCCCCAGATCGGTGTTATAACTATGTTTCTGGATAAGATTCCGTGGGGTTGCCACATTCTACAGATTACTAGTGACAATTTAGCTCTATTGCGGGGCAGGAGTGCAGAGACGCAGATTACACTGCCAAATGACCACCGGCAGGCTCGTTCACAAACAGCTTCTAGGGTTGCAGCTGGCACGGCCTGCAGCCGTAAAGCAGACGTTACACTCTCTTTCCTAACTAGTAATCATGTGTCTCATCCATTTGTGGTGAATGGTCAGTGGCAAAAAGAAAAGGGGGAGAGTAAGGGGCGGCAAAGACAGAAACGGTACCAGGAGGATGCCACTGACACTGACGGCACGGGTAATAGGAGTAGTATAAGTGACACAGGTGCGGAGCGGTGGCAGGCGCTGCTGCTCTGTGGGGCGCTCTGCCTGCTGCTCGCCCTCGCCTGCCTGTGCACTGCCGCTGACAGTGCTAGAATAAAATGTGAAGACTGCTCAGATGGCAGTGATGAGAGTGCTTGTGTGAAGAAGACGTGTGCTGAACCTGACTTTGCAACAGTGGTCAGTGTGTGCCAAATAGGTGGCCGTGTGATGGGGATCCGGACTGTGAAAATGGGTCTGATGAGAGTGCTGATCTGTGTCATATGAGAACATGCCGGGTAAATGAAATCAGCTGTGGTCCTCAGTCAGTCCAGCGTATCCCGGTGTCCTGGAAATGTGGTGGTGAAAAGGACTGTGACAGTGGAGAAGATGAAGAGAATTGTGGCATTGTGACTTGTAGTGCAGCAGAATTCACATGCAGTAGTGGGCAATGTATTTCCAAAAGCTTTGTCTGCAATGTTCAAGATGACTGCAGTGATGGTAGCGATGAGCTGGAGTGTGCACCTCCTACCTGTGGTGTTCATGAGTTTCAGTGCAAGAGTTCTACCTGCATCCCTATCAGCTGGGTGTGTGATGATGATGCTGACTGCTCCGACCACTCGGATGAATCTTTGGAGCAGTGTGGCCGCCAGCCTGCACCTCCAGTGAAGTGTTCTATGAGTGAGGTGCAGTGCGGCTCAGGTGAATGTATCCACGAGAAGTGGCGATGTGATGGAGATCCTGATTGCAAGGATGGAAGTGATGAAATTAACTGCCCTTCTCGGACCTGCAGGCCAGACCAGTTCAGATGTGAAGATGGGAACTGTGTCCATGGGAGTAGGCAGTGCAGTGGTGTGAGAGACTGTCTGGATGGCACTGATGAAGCAAACTCTAACAATGTTATTCAGTGCTCTGGACCTGGCAAATTCAAGTGCAGAAGTGGAGAATGCATAGATATCAATAAAGTGTGTAACCAGCAGAGAGACTGCAAGGACTGGGGTGATGAGCTGTACTGGGTCTGGCTGGAATGTTAACTTTCCCGGCAGCAGCCCATACAGTGCCGTACTCTGTACTTGTAGCTGGAACAGCAGTGTTATCACACCAGTGTTGTGTCTACTGCTGAGCAGCAGTGGCACAGCATTGGGCCTTTCTCTAACCCTCCTAGGGGGTGGGCAAAAAGTGAGGAGAGAAACATCACTAGGGCAGCTGACCTAAACCAATCAAAGGGATATTCCATACCATGTGGTGTCACACTCAGCAATAAAAGGTGGAAACAGGAAGAAGAGGGGAGGGGTGGGCTCTCGTTGAGAAGACGTCGGTCCTCCTCTCGAACACCGGCTGCGTGCGTTGAGGCCTTGCTTCAAGGACGTGGTCAATCATCGCTCATTTGTGGGAAGTAGAGAGTAATTTCTTTCCTCTGCACTTCCATACAGCTTTCATTTATTTTGTTTGTTTGTTTTCCTCCCTTTTTCCCCTTTCCCTTTTATTTCCCCTTAGTTAAATTGTTTAGTTCATGGTAGTCTTTATTTAATTATTATAATTATTTCCCTTTAATTAAATTATCCTTATCTCAACCCGTGAGTTGTTCTTTGCTTTACTTCTCCCCCTCCTTATCTAAAGGAGGGGGAGTGAGAGAGCGGTTGTGGGGTTTAGCTGCCCAGCACGGTAAAACCACCACAGCCCTTTTTGGTGCCCAACGTGGGGCTCGAAGGGTTGAGATAACAATAGAATTGATTAAACGCATACAACTAACACACTTGCTTGCTAGTAACCATGTTCCTTGCCCTGTTAATAATAATGGCTTTGTTCATATGTCATGCAATTCGTGTCATATTCTCCTTTCTCCTATATATCCGATCTGACAAAGTGCTACAATCTGTGTTCACTTTTTTTAATTCGTTGTGCTGCCAAGCACTGACCTTGGTTTTACTCTGGAATTCAGGCTCTGCGCTGTTATCATTTGGGTCCCATGGAAACTATCTTTCAGAGAATATTCAGAACTACACTGCCTTCCTTTTCTCATCTGGACACCAGTTTATTAATAATATCAGGAATGGTACCTTTCCCTTCTTTCACAGTGGGCTAATTACAACAGTTTGGGAGTATTTTGACGATCCATCTGTAACCCATGTATTGCTATTTCTAATTCTGAATAACATGTTTCATTTTCTCTCTAAGATTAGTCGATTGTTTAGAAAACTTATTTGGGAATCTGTCCTGAAACAGTCTCGTGGTGAGTGGCACAGTGTGTGGGATGATGTTAGCAGATACCTGTCACGAGTGTCTCCTCCAATAGTTTTGAACTTCACCCCTGAGCAAGTGCTAAATCCTAAAAACTTAGTAGAATGTTTGAGAGTTGTATGTCCTGATCCTTATAATGCCGGAGAACAACAGCTTGCAGCATTGTGCTGGGTCCTGGTTTATTCCTATCAAACACTGTTTAACATCATCCAGCAACTTGAAGAGAGGGAGGAAGTCTCTGAATCTGATGACCAAGTAACACATGCTGTGGCTGACCCAGAGGACCAACCAACTATGGTATCAGTCGCCCCCATAGTCAAGTCAAAACAATGGAAACGGAGGTCAGCTCATTTAGTAAGGGAAGAAGGCTATCCTAAGAAGGAGGGAGAAGAGGAATTGGCAGGCACCTCTAAAGCAGAGCCATCACAAAAACAGCAGGAAGATGAGACGGAAATCATAAAGGAATCAGAAATCACTCGATCCATATCCCTGAGTGAGATGCGAGAAATACGAAAGGATTATGGTCGACGCCCAGGTGAACACATCCTCACTTGGCTGCTCCGATGCTGGGATGCTGGGGCCAATAGCATCCAATTAGAAGGCAATGAAGCCAAGCAGCTGGGATCCCTCTCTAGAGAAAGGGTAATCGACAAAGTAATTGGGAGAGGAGCACAGGCCCTCAGCCTCTGGAGACGACTCCTGGCAGCTATCAAAGAAAGATATCCCCATAAGGAAGATATTGTATATCACATAGGCAAGTGGACCACTGTGGATAAAGGTCTCCAGCATCTATGGGAATTAGCTGTGTGGGAGATGATTTATAGTGATTTGGACAATGCCCAGACACCTCAAGACCCCGATGAAGTCCAGTGCACAACATCCATGTGGCGTAAATTTGTGCGGAGTGCACCATCAGCACATGCCAGTACCCTGGCAGCAATTCGCTGGGACGAGGGGATGGGACCAACAATGTATGATGTGTCCTGCCAGCTTCAACAATATGAAGACAATCTCTCTGCTCCGCTACAGTCCTGTGTCTCAGCTGTGGAGAAACTGTCTAAAGGACTTGACAAGCTTGTGGAGAAAGTATATTCCTCCTCATCTAGACAGAGTGATACTTCAGCCACTAAGAATCAGCATTCGCCTGCTCAAGAGAGAGAATACCCAAGACGTACACCATGTGGCACCTTGTGGTTTTATCTGCGTGACCATGGGGAAGATATGAGGAAATGGGATGGTGTACCTACTTCAACCCTAGCTGCTCGGGTACGTGAACTGAAAGGAAATACAGCAGCAAGAAGAGGGGCTCCTAAGAGAAATGCTGCTCCAGTTTCTATTGGGCAGTACCCCAGAGGCAGTAGAAGAGCTGATGTTATTCTTGACCACGATGAAGGGACCTCTACCTCTCATTTGCCAGAATTTGTGCATTTGCAAGAATTAAGTGGCAGACGCTCCAGCCAGGACTAGAGGGGCCCTGCCTCTGGCCAGGTAGAGGAGAGGGATAACCGGATTTATTGGACTTTGTGGATCCGATGGCCTGGAACATCAGAACCACAGGAATACAAAGCTTTAGTGGACACTGGCGCACAATGTACCTTAATGCCATCAGGCTACCAAGGGACAGAACTCACCTGTATCTCTGGAGTGACAGGGGGATCCCAACAACTATCTGTACTGGAAGCTGAAGTGAGTCTAACTGGGAATGAGTGGCAAAAGCATCCCATTGTGACTGGCCCAGAGGCTCCGTGTATCCTTGGTATAGACTATCTCAAGAGAGGGTACTTCAAGGATCCAAAAGGATACTGGTGGGCTTTTGGCATAGCTGCTTTGAGCACAGAGAAGATTAGGCAGCTGTCTACCCTGCCTGGCCTTTCAGAAGACCCTTCTGTTGTAGGATTGCTGAAGGTTGAAGAACAACAGGTACCAATTGCTACTACAACAGTGCACCGACGGCAATATCGCACCAACCGAGACTCCCTGATTCCCATCCATGAGTTGGTTCACCGACTGGAGAGTCAGGGAGTAATCAGCAAGACTCGCTCACCCTTTAATAGTCCCATATGGCCAGTACGAAAGTCTAATGGCGAGTGGAGGCTAACAGTGGACTATCGAGGCCTGAATGAAGTCACGCCACCACTGAGTGCTGCAGTGCCGGACATGCTGGAACTTCAGTACGAACTAGAGTCAAAGGCAGCCAAGTGGTACGCCACAATTGATATTGCTAACGCATTTTTCTCCATCCCTTTGGCAGCAGCATGCAGGCCGCAGTTTGCCTTCACTTGGAGGGGCATCCAATACACCTGGAATCGGCTGCCCCAGGGGTGGAAACACAGCCCTACCATTTGCCATGGACTGATCCAGTCTGCACTGGAGCAAGGGGGAGCTCCTGAGCACCTTCAGTACATTGACGACATCCTCGTGTGGGGCAACACAGCAGAAGAAGTTTTTGAGAAAGGGAAGAAAATAATCCAAATTCTCCTGAAAGCTGGTTTTGCCATTAAAAAAAGCAAGGTCAAGGGGCCTACACAGGAAATCCAGTTCCTGGGGGTAAAATGGCAGGATGGACGTCGCCATATTCCAATGGATGTGATCAATAAAATAACAGCAATGTCTCCGCCAACTAGCAAAAAGGAAACGCAAGCTTTCCTAGGCCTCGTGGGATTCTGGAGAATGCATGTGCCAGGCTATAGTCAGCTTGTGAGTCCTCTATATCGAGTGACTCGAAAGAGAAACTATTTTGAGTGGGGCCCTGAGCAACAACAGGCATTTGAACAAATCAAACAAGAAATAGCTCGTGCAGTAGCCCTTGGGCCTGTCCGTACTGGACCAGCTGTGCAAAATATACTGTACACTGCAGCTGGGGAGCATGGGCTCACCTGGAGCCTTTGGCAGAAAACCCCAGAAGAAACTCGAGGTCGACCTCTGGGCTTCTGGAGTCGGGGCTATCGAGGATCAGAAGCCAATTACACCCCAACTGAAAAAGAAATACTCACAGCATATGAGGGTGTTCGAGCTGCTTCAGAAGTTGTGGGTACAGAGGCACAGCTCCTCTTGGCACCGCGGCTACCTGTGTTACACTGGATGTTCAAAGAGAAAATTCCCACTACACACCATGCAACTGATGCTACATGGAGTAAGTGGATAGCGTTAATTACACAGCGGGCTCGAATGGGAAAACCCAATCGCCCAGGAATCCTGGAAGAGATTATGGACTGGCCGGAAGGCAGAGATTTCGGAGTGCCAACAGAAGAGGTAACCCGTGCTGAAGAGGCACCACCATACAATGAGTTGCCAGAAGACAGAAAGCAGTATGCGTTGTTTACTGACGGATCCTGCCGTGTGATAGGGAGCCATCGGAAATGGAAAGCTGCTGTGTGGAATCCCATACGACGAGTTGCGGAAGCCATGGAAGGGGAAGGTGAGTCGAGTCAGTATGCAGAAGTAAAAGCCATACAACTAGCCCTAGATATCGCCGAAAGAGAAAATTGGCCAGTATTGTATCTTTATACTGACTCATGGATGGTGGCAAATGCTCTGTGGGGGTGGCTGCAGCAATGGAAAGAGAGCAACTGGCAGCGCAGAGGTAAGCCTATCTGGGCTGCTACCCTGTGGCAAGATATTGCTGCCCGGGTAGAAAACCTGGATGTTAAAGTACGTCATGTAGATGCCCACATGCCCAAGAGTCGCACTACTGAAGAACATCAGAACAACAAAGAAGTGGATCGAGCTTCGAAAATTGGAGTGGCTCAGGTGGACCTAGACTGGGAACGTAAGGGTGAGCTGTTTGTAGCTCGATGGGCCCATGAAACATCAGGACATCTGGGGAGAGATGCCACTTACAGATGGGCTTGTGATCGAGGGGTGGACTTGACCATTGAGGCCATCACACAGGTTACCCATGAGTGTGAGACCTGTGCTGCAATCAAGAAAGCCATGAAGGTAAAATCTCCCTGGAACAGGGGGAGATGGCTAGGGTTTCAATATGGTGAGGCCTGGCAAATTGACTATATCGGACCACTCCCAAAAACTCGCCAAGGCAAACGGTACATACTCACCATGGTAGAAGCAACTACTGGGTGGCTGGAAACATACCCTGTAAACCATGCCACAGCCCGAAACACTATCTTGGGCCTGGAAAGACAAGTATTGTGGCGTCATGGTACACCAGAGAGAATTGAATCTGACAATGGGAGTCATTTCCGAAACAATCTTGTTACCTCCTGGGCAAAGAGGCATGGTATTGAGTGGGTGTACCACATCCCTTACCACCCACAAGCCTCTGGGAAGGTTGAGAGGTACAATGGACTGTTAAAGACTATGTTACGAGCATTAGGTGCTGGGACGTGGAAACAATGGGACACAAATCTACCAGAAGCCACTTGGCTAGTTAACAATAGGGGGTCTGACAGCCGTGCTGGTCCTGCCGAAACAAAACCCCTACACACTGTGAAAGGAGCTAAGGTTCCTGTAGTGCATATAGGAAGGTGGATGGGGAAGGCAGTGTGGGTTGCTCCTGCCTCGGGAAAAGGCAAACCCACTCGTGGGATTGTCTTCGCCCAAGGACCAGGGTATACCTGGTGGGTCATGCAAAAGAATGGGGATATCAAGTGTGTGCCTCAAGGAGATTTGACATCGAGAGAAAACTAATCTATAATCTAAGTTATATGTTGTAGGAAGATGCTGTAGGATCAACGACAGGTCAACTTTGCAAGGAGCCGGGCAGTGCAACAAGGACTTGAGCTAAGCTGGTGCTGGTGTCCAGACATCCAACTCCGCCTGCCTTGAGTGGCCACTTTGGCAGATGAAGACCTAATCATCAACAGTTCTTATGAACATTTTCCAAGAAAGACCTATGGAATGAAAAGATACACCTGCCTATTAATCCTGTCCTGTTAAATCCTTGTCCTGTTAAAGGACAAGGGATAATGATGAGAATGCTTGTATGCTAAAGTATGGGGATCTGAGTGTGACACAAATGTTATGGAATAAGGGGTGGAGGTTGTACTGGGTCTGGCTGGAATGTTAACTTTCCCGGCAGCAGCCCATACAGTGCCGTACTCTGTACTTGTAGCTAGAACAGCAGTGTTATCACACCAGTGTTGTGTCTACTGCTGAGCAGCAGTGGCACAGCATTGGGCCTTTCTCTAACCCTCCTAGGGGGTGGGCAAAAAAGTGAGGAGAGAAACATCACTAGGGCAGCTGACCTAAACCAATCAAAGGGATATTCCATACCATGTGGTGTCACACTCAGCAATAAAAGGTGGAAACAGGAAGAAGAGGGGAGGGGTGGGCTCTCGTTGGGAAACGTCGGTCCTCCTCTCGAACACCGGCTGCGTGCGTTGAGGCCTTGCTTCAAGGACGTGGTCAATCATCGCTCATTTGTGGGAAGTAGAGAGTAATTTCTTTCCTCTGCACTTCCATATAGCTTTCATTTATTTTGTTTGTTTGTTTTCCTCCCTTTTTCCCCTTTCCCTTTTATTTCCCCTTAGTTAAATTGTTTAGTTCATGGTAGTCTTTATTTAATTATTATAATTATTTCCCTTTAATTAAATTATCCTTATCTCAACCCGTGAGTTGTTCTTTGCTTTACTTCTCCCCCTCCTTATCTAAAGGAGGGGGAGTGAGAGAGCGGTTGTGGGGTTTAGCTGCCCAGCACGGTAAAACCACCACATGAACCCCTGGAGGAATGCATCGTAAAGGAATGTGACTGTCCAGCTGGGTTTGAGTTTATAGACAAGAGAAACTGTGGAGACATTGATGAATGTCAAAACCCTGGTAGCTGTAGTCAAATCTGTATCAACCTGAAAGGTGGCTACAAAAGTGAACGTAGCCGTGGATATCAGATGATTCCTGCTACAGGAACCTGGAAAAGGCCATACCGGTACAAAACCACAAATAACACCTGTGATTACAATGACGCTGCTAAGCAGGGTTTAGGGGTTTATAGCATGGAGACAAGGGGTAACAACTACAGTGTTTGGAACAATTGTACAGCTTTGGCCTTACCTCCTGATGTGCTTCTGATTTGTGGGGATGGGGCCTGGCAAGGTATCCCTGCAAATGCTATCGGATGTCCATGTTACTTAGATAAACTCATTGTATTTGCTCCTAGCTTGTTACAGTTGCGTGAGATCACCAGACATAAATGGGCATTGCTTGCACCGGATTGCAATGATAATGTTGAATTGTGTGGGGTTGCAGCTAGAGAGGCATTAGCAATTTCAGTGCCTGGAGTGGCATCTGCGGCCGCACGTAACAACTTAGAAAAATCGGTATGCTGGGCCGAGAGGCAAGCCTATGCCACGACAGAGATACTTGAGGAGATGTTACCAGATCAAAATAGTCTGCGACATCTGCTTTTACAGGATCAAGCTGCTATTGACATCTTGCTTTTGGCTCAAAGGAATGGGTGTGAGGACTTTAAGGGAATGTACTGTTTAAACCTTTCTGATCATAATGAGTCAATTCACAAATCCATTACGTTCCTGAAAGAGCACATGAGAAAGATTCAATATGGTATCAATCCTTTCAATCAATGGTTCACTGACTTGTTTGAAACAAAGTGTAGATGGTTGCTGGGTTTAATCACAAGGGGATTAAGGATTTGGTTTATGGTGGCGGTAATCATCGTTGTGTGTTGTAAGTATAGCTAAAGAGTTACTTGTAAAACTGCTGTGTCGGGCTTGGTTTGCTCAAAAGAAGAAGGGGGAATTGTTGAGGGATTTCTTGAAACAGCAAAAATCCCATGGCTTGCTGTAGCTGAGCAAACCAAGCTACCAGGGCAACTATGAGAAGTTCCCATGACAGTGTTCCCACATCGTCCAACTGAGGAATTTAGAAAAATATCGTTACCAGTAGCTGGCCTCAAGGACAAGGTCTATGTGACTGCTAATCACAAGGGGGTTGTTTTCTTGCAGGTGGGGTTGTTTTCTTGTAGCTGTTTGTCTGAGTGCTTTTGACCAATAATCTTGTGTGAAACACTGTCCACCCCTGTTAAGTTCTCTATAAAAGTCAGGCTATTCGGGCAATAAAATGGAGCATGATCTGACTCTACTGGTGTCTGTCGTGCTTTCGGCTGTGCTTCCTGCAACAGTCCCCCTGTACTCAGGGGCCACTTGGCCACTCTAGGTGGCCAAGAAGGTCAAGAGCATCCTGGCTTGCATAAGAAACAGTGTGACCAGCAGGGCTAGGGAGGTGATTGTCCCCCTGTACTCGGCTCTGGTGAGGCCGCACCTCGAGTACTGTGTTCAGTTTTGGGCCCCTCGCTACAAGAAGGACATCGAGGTACTTGAGTGGGTCCAGAGAAGGGCAACGAAGCTGGTGAGGGGCCTGGAGAACAAGTCCTCCGAGGAGCGGCTGAGGGAGCTGGGCTTGTTCAGCCTGGAGAAAAGGAGGCTCAGGGGTGACCTTATTGCTCTCTATAGGTACCTCAAGGGAGGCTGTAGCGAGGTGGGGGTTGGTCTGTTCTCCCACGTGCCTGGTGACAGGACAAGGGGGAATGGGCTTAAGTTGCGCCAGGGGAGTTTTAGGTTGGATCTTAGGAAGAACTTCTTTACGGAAAGGGTTGTTAAGACACTGGAACAGGCTGCCCAGGGAAGTGGTGGAGTCACCATCCCTGGAAGTCTTTACAAGACGTTTAGATGTAGAGCTTAGGGATATGGTTTAGTGGGGACTGTTAGCGTTAGGTCAGAGGTTGGACTCGATGATCTTGAGGTCTCTTCCAACCTAGAAATTCTGTGATTCTCTGATTCATGTGCATATTTCACAGAATCACGCTCCCTGGGCCTGATCACCTGCTTGCCCTGCAAGTGCTGCGTGATGACTCTCAGGAGGATCTGCTCCATGAGCTTCCCTGGCACTGAGGTCAAACTGACAGGCCTGTAATTTCCCGGGTCTGCCCTCTGGCCCTTCTTGTAGATGGGCGTCACATTTGCTAGCCGCCAGTCAACTGGGACCTCCCCCGATAGCCAGGACTGCTGATAAATGATGGACAGTGGCTTGGCCAGCTCCTCTGCCAGTTCCCTCAGTACCCTTGGGTGGATCCCATCCGGCCCCATCGACTTGTGCACATCTAAGTGCCGTAGCAGGTCACCAACCGGTTCTTCATGGATAATGAGGGCCACATCCTGTTCCCCATCCCCTTCCACCAGCTCAGGGTACTGGGTATACAGAGAACATCCGGTATTGCCGCTAAAGACTGAGGCAAAGAAGGCATTGAGCACCTCCGCCTTTTCCTCATCTCTTGTAACTAAGTTTCCCCCCGCATCCAGTAAAGGATGGAGATTCTCCTTAGTCCTCCTTTTTGTGTTGATGTATTTATAGAAACGTTTTTTGTTATCTTTAACGGCAGTAGCCAGATTGAGCTCCAGATGAGCTTTGGCCTTCCTAATTTTGTCCCTGCACAGCCTCGCTACATCCTTAAAGTCCTCCCTAGTGGCCTGCCCACTTTTCCAAAGCTTATAATCCCTCTTTTTTCTCCTAAGATCAAGCCACAATTCTCTGTTGAGCCAGGCTGGTCTTCTTCCCCGCCAGCTCGTCTTTGGGCACGTGGGGACAGACCGTTCCTGCGCCATTAAGATTTCCCTCTTGAAGAGCGCCCAGCCTTCCTGGACCCCTCTGCCCTTCAGAACCGCCTCCCAAGGGACTCCACCAACCAGTGTCCTGAGCAGCTCAAAGTCAGCCCTCCGAAAGTGCAATACAGCGGTTTTACTGGTCTCCTTCCTGGCTTCGCCAAGAATAGTGAACTCCACCATTTCGTGGTCACTTTGCCCAAGACAGCTCCCGACAATCACATCCTCCACCAGTCCTTCTCTGTTTGTGAAGAGAAGGTCTAGAGGGGCACCACCCCTGGAAGGTTCACTAACCAGCTGCGTCAGGAAGCTATCTTCCACGCTCTCCAGAAACCTCCTAGACTGCTTTCTCAGGGCTGTGTTGTGCTTCCAGGATATGTCAGGGAAGTTGAAGTCCCCCACGAGTACAAGAGCTGACGATTTTGCAACTTCTGTCAGCTGCCTGTAGAATTCCTCATCCGTCTCCTCATCCTGGTTCGGCGGTCTATAGCAGACCCCAACCAGGACACTAGCCTTGTTGTCCCTGCCGATCCTAACCCAAAGGGACTCAACCTTGTCATTCCCAACCTCGAGTTCTACAACCTCGAAAGACTCTCTAATATAGAGAGCCACACCACCACCCCTTCTGTGCTGCCTGTCCCTTCTATAGAGCTTATAGCCAGGCATTGCAGCACTCCAGTCATGAGACTGGTCCCACCACGTCTCCGTGATGGCAACCAAGTCGTAGCCTGCCTGCCGCACGATGGCTTCCAGCTCCTCCTGTTTGTTACCCATGCTGCGTGCATTGGTGTAGATGCACTTCAGCTGGGCCATTGCCTTATCCTCCGGCCTTGCCATTGTTCCCCCTGGCACAGCCCCAACAATCCTAGCTTCAGCCCCATCCCCCTTCCTACCTAGTTTAAAGCCCTCTCAATGAGCCCTGCCAGCTCCTGGCCCAGGATCCTTTTTCCCCTAAAAGATAGGGACCCGTCTGCGGCCATCAGGCCAGGTGCTGAGTAAAGTGCCCCATGATCAAAAAAAACAAGATTTCTGCGTTGGCACCAGCCCCGGAGCCACGTGTTTAACAGGTGGGCTTTCCGTGTCCTCTCTGAACCCCTCCCTGCCACCGTAGGGATGGATGAAAACACCACCTGCACTCCCGCTCCATCCACTAACCGACCCAGTCCCCTAAAGTCTCTTTTGATAGCCTTCGGGCTTCTCTCTTCGATGTTGTCACTGCCCACCTGGACTACCAGAAGAGGGTAATAGTCAGAGGGGCGTACCAGGTTGGGAAGCTTCCTGGCAACGTCCCTGACCCTGGCCCCAGGGAGACAGCAGACTTCCCTACGGGTAGGGTCAGGCCGACAAATAGGGCCCTCTGTTCCCCTAAGAATCGAGTCTCCAATGACAATGACCCTCCTGTCTTTCTTGGTGGAGGCAGTCCTGAGGTGTGGAGTAGACCTCCTCGCCCTAGGCATCCTCCTGGGAACATTTGCTACCTCTTCCTCAGCTACTGGTCTGTCGAGCTCCAGGGCCTCAAACCTGTTGTGTAAGGGCACCTGGGAATGCGGGGCCAGAATGGGAGGGCGTCGCCTGCGATGTCGAGCAGGGACCTGTTTCCATTCCCCCTCAGCTCCCAGATTCCCTCCCTCTGCCCGACGGCTACAGGGCAGGGGGTCCACCCCCATTTGAGGAGTCTCACCTCGGTACCTCCCCTTGAGGCCCTGCAGGGAGTTACTCCACCAGTCTCTCGCTCACACTCCCTGATGGCCCTCAACCTCTCCACCTCCTCCTCGAGCTCCGCCACCATGCGGACCAGGTCATCCACCTGCTCGCACCTCATGCACGCAGTTTCTCTGCCTCCCGCCGATGGCAGCAACAGGCTCAGACACTCCTTGCATCCAGTGACCTGAACTGCGGCGTTTTTTAACGGGCAGTCGGTCTGGGTGTGTACCGACTGCCTGGAGAGCGCGCCGTGCCTGGTGGAGACCATTATCACCTAGCTACGGCTGTTGTTAAGGAGGTGTTGTTTGTGTGTAGGGGGAGCGCTCTGCCCTTCCTGCTCGCCCTGCCTGCGCGAACTGCCGCGCTAACTGCCGCGCCACGCCCTTCTGCCGCGCCACGCCCTTCTGCCGCGCCACGCCCTTCTGCCGCGCCACGCCCTTCTGCCGCGCCACGCCCTTCTGCCGCGCCACGCCCTGTTTGCCCGCCCTGTTCGCCGCGCTCCTGGTCGCTCGCGCTCCCTAGGGGCAGCTTTTGAACAGCTGGGGAGGGGGCGCTGCTGGCTCCGCCTTCGCCTCATCAGCCTCCCTCACGAGGGCTGCCGGGTCCTGGCGGCTCCCTCAAGTAGGCTCGATGCCGGAAAAATTAGCCCTGCCTGGCCCGATCCCCCGCTCCGCTGCAGAATGCGTCTGCCCCGGAGCCGATCGCCTCGGCAAATGGCCGAGGTCAGGAAGGATGCGTAGTTTTGTGCAGTGAGGGTGGTCCCGGCTCAATATCACTCCTGTGTGCTGCTCCAGCACAGAGGATGTAGCCAGAAGGTGAGGGAGCATGCCCTTGCTGGCTCACCCACACGGCACAGCCCACGGCCACGCTGTGGTTGGTGACATCCTGATGGCGTTGAGGACACGGGCCCCCACCCTGGGGACAAGGCTGGCCCTTCTGGAAAGCTTGGTTCTGGTGTGCAGCTGATAGGGAGCCACGTGAAAGGGCCGGCCCTGGGGTGCTGCAGCCAGCCACAGAGCCCTGCTGGCATCCAAAGTGTTGGGCGCTGAGGAGTTGGGTGCTGAGGAGTTGGGTGCTGAGGAGTTGGGTGCTGAGGTGTTGGGTGCTGAGGAGTTGGGTGCTGAGGTGTTGGGTGCTGAGGAGTTTGGTGCTAAGTTGTGTGTTTATATGTCAAGGTTTTGGTTGAGAACTTGGGTGCTGAGGAGTTGGGAGCTGAGGTGTTGGGTACTGAGGAGTTGGCACTGATAAGTTGGTTACTCAGGTGTTGGGTGCTGAGGACTTGGGTGCTGAGTAGTGGGTTTATATGTCAAGGTTTTGGTTGAGAACTTGGGTACTGAGGTGTTGGGTGCTGAGGTGGTCGGCACTGAAGTGTTGGGTACTGAGAACTTGGGTGCTAAGGGTGCTGAGGTGTTGGGTGCTGTGAAGTTGGGTTTACATGTTAAGGTTTTGGTAGCAGGGGGCCATACGTGTGGCTTCTGTGAGAAGAATCCAGAAGCTGCCCCATGTCACGTAAGGGCCCCGCTGCTGACCAGAGCCGAGCCAATAAGCGCTGTTGGTTGCACCTCTGTGAGAGCAGATGTAAGACAGGGAAAAATAAAAAATAGAAAAAGAAGCTGCACCTCAGAGCAGCTGAGACAGTGAGAGGAGTGAGGAACAGCCTTGCAGGCACTAAGGTCAGTGGAGGAGGAGGGGGAGAGGCGCTCCAGGAGCCGGAGCAGAAGTCCCCTGTGGCCTGTGGTGAGGACTATGGTGAAGCAGGACCTGTAGCCCGTGGAGAGGAGCCCGCGCAGGAGCAGGTGACCTGGCAGGAGCTGCTGCCCGTGGGGGAGCCAGGTTGGAGCAGTTTTCTCCCGAGGGATGGACCCCGTGGTACGGACCCATATCTGGAGCAGTTCTGGAAGAGCTGCTGCCTGTGGGCAGCTGCCGCCAGATCAGTTCAGCAAGGACTGCATCCCGTGGGAGGGACCCCACAGCACAGGGGACGAGAGTGACCGAGAAGGAGCGGCGGAGAAGAAGCGCTGTAGACTGACCATAAGCCCCGTTCCTTCATTCCCCTGCGCCACTCTGGGGAATGAGGTGGAAGAGGGTGGTTGGGGGGGAGGTGCTTTTGGTTTCTTTCCTTTGTTTCTCACTTCTCTAGCTGGTTACTAATAGGCAATAAATCTTACTGTCTCCCTATGCTGAGTCTGGTTTGCCCATCACGACAACTTTTGAGTGATCTCCCGGTCCTTATCTTTACCCTTGAGCCCTTTTCATCGTGTTTTCTCCCCCTTTGCCTTTGAGGAGGGGGAGTGAGAGAGGCGTTGTGGTGGAGCTCAGCTGCCCACCCGAGTGAAACCATCCCAGGAGTTGGTGCTGAGGAGTTGGATGCTGAGGTGTTGGGCATTTGAAGAGTTGGGTGCTGAGGCACTGGTGATCAGTTTGGTAGTATCAAGTGAAAGGCAGAGTGAAAGCACTCAACCCCAGAACCACAGAAGCCCGTAGCCAGATGTGCTGCACGCCCATGACGGCATGGCTCGGCACAGCTCAGCTCAGCACAGCTCAGCACAGGCCCCCAGCAGCCCTCACCTTCCCGGCGGCAGCGGGGTGGAGGCCAAGCAGGGCCAGGGCGAGCAGGAGGCAGCAGCGGAGGCTCCCCATGATCGCACTGCCGCGGCCAGGCTCTGCCTGCACAGCTGCGGCCCCGCTCGGCCCCGTTTATAGTGGCGGGGGCTGTGCGGTGCCTCTGGGCCTCCTGCCAAGGGGCACCCGGTGGTGACGGGCCACTGCCTGTGGTGGCACAGGGCACGCCGTGACATGGGTGCCACTGCTGGTGCCACCGTGCCACGGGGTGGGCGTCAGGGCCCGGGGACGGGTGATGGGAGAGGCAGTGGGACACCACGCGGGGGGGACACGGGAGCCAGGGCTCACACATAGCCCAAAGGGACAGGAGGTGACAGGAGCCAGAGGTGTTTGCAGTAAAGCTTTATTGTGAGGAGAGGCAGGGGCATTGGCCATGCCCAGGTGTTGTCACGCAATCACAGAGTCGCAGAGTGTTCTGGGTTGGAAGGGACCTTACACACCACCTAACTCCAACCCCCTGCCATGGGCAGGGACACCTCCCACCAGCCCAGGCTGCCCCCAGCCCCATGCAGCCTGGCCTTGAGCACTGCCAGGGATGGGGCAGCCACAGCTGCTCTGGGCAGCCTGGGACAGGGCCTCACCACCCTCTGAGTGAAGAATTTCTTACGAATACATGTATCTAATCTAAATCCCCCTTCTTACACTTTAAAGCCATTCCCTATCACCCCCCGGCACAGAGTCCCACCCCAGCTCTCCTGTAGCCCCCTTCAGGTGCCACAAGGCCTCTAGAAGCCAGTGGCCAGCCTTGGGACCCCCACGGGGCCAGCCTCGCTCCATCTCTTATGGCAGGCGGGTGAAGGTGACGGTGCCGGTCCTGCAGGGACAGAGCAGGAGACGTCAGGCAGGAGGCACGGGGCCACCACGTCTCTCCCTAGGCCCTGTGCCTCTGCTCCGGGCTCACCTGGTGGCATTCCAGTCGTCAGCGATGCTGTTGACGTGTGACCGCAGGAGCCACATGGTCTTCAGGACCTCCTTGCCCTCCGTGTCCACGAAGCACTGGCCCGTGAAGACGGCGGTGGTGTCTGCGGGGAAGGGCAGGTGAGGGGAGCGTGGCTGGGTCTGGGCTCCTTGGCCCTGGGGACAGCTCGCTCGGGCTGTCCCTGCCCTCTGGCACACTCAGGAACTTCGGGAACACCACAGACACACGCTGGGTGGGGAATGCACTGAGAGCAGCCCCGAGGAGAAGGGCCTGGGGCTGTTGGTTGATGAGAAGCGGGACATGGGCCAGCAACGTGTGCTTGCTGCCCCGTGTCCTGGGCTGCACCAACACAGCGTGGGCAGCAGGGCGAGGGAGGGGATTGTCCCCCTCTGCTCTGCTATCGTGGGACCCCTTTGTCAGGGGGTGGAGGGATAGAACATACCAGGATGTGCTGCATAATCCTGGAATTACCAAGATTTAAAAAGGGACCCTGGTAGTTGCTAAACTAGGGTATCAACATCCTGCCTTCCTGTCTCACGCTGGGCCACCATGACCAAATAATAAAAAAAAAAAGTTGAACCACAACGCCGAGGAAGACTACGGCCTTCATCTTCACGACCACCAGAGGGACAGAGACGACCCACTAGCAACAGTGCGCGCAGTCGCAGAACATACCAGGATGTGCTGCGTAATCCCGGAATTACCAAGATATAAAAAGGGACCCTGGCAGGGCTGAGGTGCGCGCCGTTGGCGGAGCCGAGACTCCCCGGCCACCCAGCGCTGTTTTGCTTGCTGTTGCTTACTCAATAAATTCCTTTCTATTATTAATGCAATGCTCTCTGAAAATTAATTAAGGGGGCAACTTATAACAAATTTGGTGCCGTGACTCGGATGAAGGCAATCTGATTGAAAGACCTTCGGAGGGGGCACCCCGCTGATTTCAGCGGCCTTCGCTAGGACTACTTTCATTCAAATCCTTCACCGACGAACCCTAAATTCGGCAGCAAGCAAATAAAGCCGGCAACCCCTAGTAATCTTTGTGCACGAAGACCGAACGAAGACTCAGGAGTGAGTAAGTATAGGCCGGTGATCCGTTCGGTTGGGGTTGGGTATCCTGGAGCGTGTCGCTGTGAGACGTCCAATTGCAGACGAAGCGAATGTGGACCCCTCGGTAGTGTGGTTCCCACATCCCGCAAGGGACTGGGCCACGAAAAGGGGGAAGCGATTTGTGTGTGTGTGTGTGAAGGCGCTCCAGAAGATGGGACGGAAGAAGAGTAAGCCTTCTGGTCCCATGGGCGGGGTAACATCTGATGTTAGGTTACCCCGGGATTAATGATTAAAAATTGGGAGGATTCCCCTTTTAGGCGGGGAAGGAATAAAGTAAAAATGATACATTATTGTGTTGAAGTTTGGCGTGGTAAACAGATTCGAGGAGACCACCTTTACTGGCCCGTATTTGGGTCTTTTGAAGATTGGGTTTGCCAGGCCCTAAATATTTATGTAAATTCAAAGGAACCTTTTAGTTTGGAAGAAAGTGAATATGCACATTTGTGGATCAGCTCGGAAACTCAAGCCAATTTATATCCTTTAAAAGAAAAAGGAGGGGATGGGAGGCACAGGAAAAACCAAGAATTAGAGATCCCAGCCCCACTGCCTCCCTATATTCCACCACCCCCACCTGCAGCCCCTCCGACTCCCGGGCTTCTTAATCTGCAACCCCAGGGAGATGCCAATAACAACTCTGATTCTAGCACTCAGGGACCAGTGACTAGGAATATGTGGCAGTCCCCATTAGCTCTGGGGACATCTGAGATTTTAAGAAAGAGACAGGAGGAGGGTAAGCGAGCTTTAAAGGCAACTGGCATAATGTTTGCAGCTGCTGAGGAATAATTCTAACTGGAATAATAACTGTACATTGTATATTGTATATATAAAAGCCCGGGCATTTTTGTTAAAGTGTTCTTTTATACATATGTTAATATGTAAATATGTAAATATAAGAACTGCCATTGAGGTGTATGTCTAAGGGAACAAAATTTGCCCAGGCATATTATTGGCTCATCAGGTTTAAATGTCCCCAGTGTAATTGTCTACAGGCAGTTAATTTAGAGTGGTCTGATTTTACTTGTGTATCTGTATATTGTGGATTTTGGAGGGATTGGGATTGACTAGTAAAGATCTTCTAGAAAACTGGTGGAATATTAACCACTGTAGATTACAATAGGAAAAGTTCAAAGCAAAGAAATCCCAAGGAAAAGCCTCCTAGGATGTATACTAACACATTGGAGGGATATAGTGGGGTGAGAGGGTACAGAGAGTAAAAGAACCCTTATCAAATATTGTAATCAGTGGTGGCCACTTTATAAACTAGAGGATGGAGTGGACTAATTATAACACCATATTACAGTCAATGTTGTTTTTGTGGAAAGAAGGAAAACAGGATGAAATGTTGTATATTGATGTTGTTTCAGCATCTTGGAGGGAAAAGGTACGGAATTAAGTTGGCCCCTGACTGAGCCTTTGATGTCGGCATTAGAAAAGTAAAGGCTAGAGAAAGATAAAGGAAGTGTTAAAAGGTTTGTTGAAAGTGTAAAAGGTATTCGAAGTAGAATGAGCAGGGGAAGGTGATGTAGGCATTATCTAAGTAACAGTCTAGAAGTTTTGGTATATTTGCATATTTGCTGTGGTGTTTGTTCAGTTTCCCAAGCATCGGGGAGGGGGGAACAGCCTGCTCCCTCAGGGGCCTCTCCAGCGGCCGCAGGGGGGATTCGGCTCCAGCGCCTGGAGCGCCTCCTCCCCCTCCTTCTGCGCTGACTTTGGTGTCTGCGGGGGGTTTCTCGCTCTCCCAACTGCTGTTGAGCAGCAGGTTTTTGTTTGTTTCTTTGTTTGTTTGTTTTCGTGGATGTGCTCTCACAGAGGCACGGACTGTATTGCTCATGGCTTGGCTCTGGGCAGCAGTGGGCCCCTTTGGGGCCAGATGAAATTGTCCCTTATCTACCACGGGGAGGTTTCTGTTTTTTGTTTGTTTGTTTGTTTGTTTGTTTTGTTTTGTTTTGTTTTGTTTTTCACGGGGGCTGCCACTGCAGTTTCCCACCCCCACACCCCTCACACCCCCCGAACCTTGCCATCAAACCCAATACACTTGGGCAGCTAAGTCATTACTGACTTGTAAAGTATCAGGGATTAAATTAACTAATGAAACACTAAATGTAATGGGGGTAGAAGGGAGTGGGATAACAGTGCCACTTTTGGGGGATACCAAGCTGAGACTAGGGGATAAAATGATCACTGGGCAATTATTGTATGTATCCAAGGCAGAGACTAACTTGTTGGGAAGGGATTTGATGATTAAATTGGGCATTCAACTAGTAAATTGTTAGACTGGAATAACAGTGTTATTAATGGAGTGCTCTCTGGCCCTGAGAGCAAACATACATGTATATTCACCTCTGACTGGAAAGACCCTGAAAAGGGGGCGGAAGCAACAATATAGGTGGACAATTTTACCTCAGGGGTTTACAGGGCCACCTATCTATTTGGGTAAATTCTAAAAAAGATTTTGGAGCAATTACAACCTCCCAAGGAGGTATTAATGTTACAAATATGTGGATCATTTTCAGGAAAATCGATACTCCCTGATGGGAGAGAAATGCTGAATAAAGTGATAATGAGGCAAATACTAACTGTTTTACATCAGAAGAGTCATTGGGAGGTGCAAGCAATGTGTGATGTTGTTCTAAGAAAGCATGTCTGTGTAGGAATATATACTTTAGGGAAGCACAGATGCAGAGGACGTACTACTATATGTCAAAGGGTAAATAAAAAGGTCTTCTGTAAACTATCTAGAGGGGGACGGGAGCCAGGGCTTTGACCTTTCCAAAGTATACAGGTAGACTTTACTGAGTTACTTGTTTGTCCTAATCGACCACGTGACTGAATGGGTGTAAAGCTTTACTGCAAGGATTAAAGCAGGCCTTAGAGATTGAGTGGGATTTTCTGTGGAGGAATGGTTAAGTGAAGTAGGTCATGTGCATGTTGAGCAGCTAGGAGGTCGTGAGTTAAGAAAGTATCGAACGCAGCTCATATGAGTCTGAGAAAGTACGTAACGTCTGGGAGCTAATCAGGCACAAGGACACGATATCCGTTGGAGGTTTGGGAAAGTACTAACTGTGTTATTTCGGTTGATGGGAGTGAGAAACTAGCTGATAAAATAGAGAAATGCACTAACCAATCATGAGCTTAGCTTTTGCAATATGTATGAGCTAATTATATTGAATTAGATGAAAGACGACTGAGCTATCCAATAAATCGAAGTTCACTGATCACTCATATTGAGCGTCTGTGTCTTCCTTCCGTCGACAACAAATGTCCTCGCAACAAATGGCGCCCGAACAGGGACAAATCTGAACGGGAACAGGGACTCTGCTGGAGTTGAACCTGTGAGCCACGGTTGGATGGAATATGGGAACCGGTCCTGCAACGCAGCTCAGGAGGTGAAAAGGATGAAAAATTGCTGAATCCCCGCACCCGAGGTCTGAAACGTGAAAGGGACGAAAACTTGGAACCCCCGCACCCGCAGCTCGGAAAGGAGTCCTCGCACCCGGGATGAGCCTATAGAGGGTCCCGCCGGAAAGCGCCGCCGAGGTCTTTGCAAAGGCTGCAATGGTACCGACGTATATAAAGGTATGGAGAGACAAGCGGCGTATCATTTGCTCAAATGCTTTTTAGAAAAGCGCAGCACGCAGCTTATAGACTGCAAAAAGAATTTACCAGGATTATTAGCATATGGAGTAGCGCAGGGTTGTTTTATCAATCCTGATACAGTTTTTGAACAAACAGAGTGGCATAAATTTGGGGACAAATTGTTTGATGAAGTTATTGATGAAAATAAGGCTGCTGAAAAGTTACTGAAGCCTTGGAGAACAGTCACTAACGCCTTAGTTATACATCAGGCTGAGCAGAGAGTTGCTGCTACTGCTACAGAGCGACTGGGATTGCCGGGAAGTGCTGGAGCTGGGCATTGCCCACTGCCGCCTTCAGTGAGAACGGTAACGCTGCCTCAGGGGGCTACGGGGCAATGGGAGCCCCCCCCCCTCAGTCACCGCCACGAGCAGCGCTGGTCTTGGAGCTCACCGTGAGGCGAGTCGGCACAGAGCAGAGGGACGGACATCAGGACCCTGCAGCCTGTCTGATGGAAGCAGCGGCGGCTGTGCTGCTTCTCTCTGGCATTCTTTTTATAAGAGGTTTACCTTGCAATGCAAAAGGGATACTAACTGGAGTGTTAATAATTGTATGTGTTGTTCTTAAATGTCCAGGTATTTTGTGTTGAAAGTATTTGTGTAAGGGTAAAGTTTTAAAACAAAGTGTTGCAAGTCACTTCAGGAGGAACACAATGAGAGACAATACTTGTTTGTTTGGTTATGATTCTAAATTATATTGGCCTCACGTATTGTTTGCTTATCATTCTAAATTATATTCTTGTGGTATGATTGAGGTTGTGGTATGATTGAGAGTGAGATGTGCCAGAGGCCTCTGAGTGTACAATTGTGCTCTGGGTGTGCAAGTGTGCTCTGGGTGTGCAAGTGTGCTCTGAGTGTGCAAGTGTGCTCTGGGTGTGCAAGCGTGCTGTGTACTGTGTTAGTGAGAGCCCATTTATTGCCATAGTACAGGCTGAAATCATAGGAAATTAGTACTGGTCGAGCAAAATCATGTTTCACAAGTATGGAGTCATTGTGTGAAGTAGCCACTTGGGGAAACTTAAGGGAATGTACTGTTTAAAACTTTTTGATCATAATGAGTCAATTCACAAATCCATTACTTTCTTGAAAGAGCACATGAGAAAGAGTCAATATGGTATCAATCCTTTCAATCAATGGTTCACTGATTTGTTTGAAACAATGCATAGATGGTTACTGGGATTAGTCAAAGGGGGATTAAAGATTCTGTTCGCTGTGGTGTCAATCATCATTGCATGTAGTACTGTGATAAATGTGGTTAAAGGGTTACTTGCAAAAATGCTATAAAATGTTATAGAGATTTTGAAATGGTGCCAGAAACAGGTACCCAGTGGATCACTGCAAAGTGGACTGAAGCAGCTTTAGAATCTGCACACGCCGAAGACGACCAGGAAGAGGTTCCTGATAATTATTCTGACAATGATGTGGGTTGTGACACCTCGACAACTGTCAAGAACAGCCTTCGATCACCATCAAGTGATTAGGTTTAAGTGTGTTACTATTAAGTTGTGTTACTTACTATTAATTGTGTTACCATTAAGTGCTTACAGTAATTGTAGTGTTATTAGGGTTAAGTTATATAGTTGTGTTATGTTATGTATTCTTTCAGAACATGCTTGTTTGGGGTCCCAATAGGGGATCCAAAGGAACTGAGCGAAATGTTAGCACCATATTCTGCCAGTATTACTCTGCTTAATGGATCTTTTTCTGACTGTAGGAACTGCACATGCTTTGACTAGCATTAATAAGCTTGCTTGTTGGGCTGTTAAACAATCAAATGTAACAACTGAGATTATTACTGAAATGGCACAAGATATGGATAGTCTTAGGCATGCTGTGTTACAAAATAGGGCCGCTATTGATTTCTTGTTATTAGCTCAAGGACATGGGTGTGAAGATGTAGAAGGAATGTGTTGCTTTAATCTCTCTGATCATGGTCAATCAATTCACAATCAATTGAAATGGCTAAGGGATCATACACAAAAAAATACGATACAGAATAATTGGTTTGATGATTGGCTTAAATCTGTCTTTGGAAATGCAGGGGGATGGGTTTTTTACTTAATCAAAGAGGGACTTCGCCTTTTGCTTATAATTATGTTGATTATAATTGCTGCGCGGGTAGTCTTTAACTGTTTATCTAGGAAGCTTGAACAACTCACTGAAAAGGCATTTGTAGCCCAAATTAAAAACAGGGGAATTGTGGAGGAATGGTTAAGTGAAGTAGGTCATGTGCAT
Source organism: Aythya fuligula (assembly GCF_009819795.1). Classification (NCBI taxonomy): domain Eukaryota; kingdom Metazoa; phylum Chordata; class Aves; order Anseriformes; family Anatidae; genus Aythya; species Aythya fuligula. The sequence continues at coordinate 10,862,615 of NC_045593.1, read as the reverse complement.
GTTGAGCAGCTAGGAGGTCGTGAGTTAAGAAAGTATCGAACGCAGCTCATATGAGTCTGAGAAAGTACGTAACGTCTGGGAGCTAATCAGGCACAAGGACACGATATCCATTGGAGGTTTGGGAAAGTACTAACTGTGTTATTTCGGTTGATGGGAGTGAGAAACTAGCTGATAAAATAGAGAAATGCACTAACCAATCATGAGCTTAGCTTTTGCAATATGTATGAGCTAATTATATTGAATTAGATGAAAGACGACTGAGCTATCCAATAAATCGAAGTTCACTGATCACTCATATTGAGTGTCTGTGTCTTCCTTCCGTCGACAACAAATGTCCTCGCAACAATTTTCACAGCCTCTGGCACCCCTCCTCTTCTGGAAAGGTAGAGCAAATGAATGGTGAAATTAAGAAACAACTAACAAAACTTGTGCTGGAAACTAAGGCTTTTTGGGTAAAATGCTTACTCCTTCCACTGTTAAACATATGGCTGCAGCCCAGAACTGATGTTGGAATTTCTCCTTTTGAAATGCTATATGGTATGCCCTATGACTTGGAATTGCCACTTGATCACCCTCAGTTCTAATTAAGACTTGGAAAGAGACTTCTTTAACACCATGACGGGGAAGACCCCTATGTTGTTTTGCTTACCACAGAAACGGCTATTCGAACTGCGGAGAAAGGATGTACGCATGCCAGCTGTGTGAAAGGACCAATCCGGGAAGGTAAATGGGAGGCAGCTCCAGGCCCTGACGACTTGAAGCTGACACTAAGATGGACTTGATATGTATTGTGTATTATCTGTGTATTATTGTGTATTATCGTGGGAAGGGGAGGAGGCCCTGTTTTGAAGGCTCCCTAGTAGGTTCCCCTGAAGAACACTGCTGCTGCCAAGAAGAACCGATACCTTGTAGTTCGCTGCAACCGAACTGACAAGCGAGGCCGAGAAGTGAAAACGGTGGGGGACTGAGGGGCCGACAATTTAGATGGGCTCCGACCACCTCCTACGATACATGGGAGTCAGTATCATCGTTTTGGTCAGCTATGGGTCTGCGCATCCCCACCAGCCTTTTAAATGGAGCTTGATCAGATGGGAGGATCAATTCATCATCCAGCAAACAACGACAGCGGGTGCTCCCAGTTTCCGTATCACATTATGTGACCTGGTGGCAGTGCAGACATGCTTTAACCGATCAGGATTTTATTTCTGCCCAAGTTCTAACCCAGGAAAGGGGTACTGTAATTACCCAAACGTGTATTATTGTGCATACTGGGGGTGTGAAACCATTGCTACGGACTGGACACTCGGGTCTGGATAAATTCTTACAAGTGGGATATGGGCTGCAAGGTTGTAACCGACAAGTGGATCCCTGTTACAGGTGGCAAGGGCATGGTATAGGGTATACAGGAACCTTCCACGGAAATAAAGAAAGTTGCAAGGTTCTATATATAAATATAACAAACTTGGACGATACTAGCTGGGTGCTAGGAAAAATGTCAGATTTTACGAACACGGAACAGATAGGGGAGGACTCATACTAATAAAAAGGAGGATGCTGATAGGCAGTAGGACCAAATGAGGTATTGTCAGAAAGCGTCCAGGGAATCCAGCCTGCGGAAAATACTACAGTGCCAACCCTCAGCAGCCCTATGAGCTCAGGTAAAGCCGAGAATGATAACATAGCTGAGAATAACATATGGGGGAGGGGTCATGAATGCCAGCTACCAATTATTAAACAAAACAAGCCCAAATGTAACAAAACACTGTTGATTATGCTTTAGTATAAGGCCTTCATATTATGATGCTATTGGGGATCCTGGGGAGCCCACCCGCACAAACGAGAACAGCCCTCTACATTGCAGTTGGGGAAAAGGCATAAGGGTAACACTAACAGAAGTCACTGGAGGTGGTAGGTGTGTGGGCACGGTTCCTAGTGGGAAGTGTCACCTATGTAATACCATGGAGAATGGAAAACAATCAACCGAGTGGCTAATCTGGGAGTGATACCAGTGCTGTTCCAGCTCTGAGTGCAGGGCACAGCACTGTGTGGGCTGCTGCAGGGAAAGGTGACTCCATCCCAGACAGACCCAACACCCACGGGAGCCAGGGCTCAAATATAGCCTGAACGGACAAGAGGTGACAGGAGCCAGAGGTGTTTGCAGTAAAGCTTTATTGTGAGGAGAGGCAGGGGCATTGGCCATGCCCAGGTGTTGTCACGCAATCACAGAGTCACAGAGTGTTCTGGGTTGGAAGGGACCTTACACACCACCTAACTCCAACCCCCTGCCATGGGCAGGGACACCTCCCACCAGCCCAGGCTGCCCCCAGCCCCATGCAGCCTGGCCTTGAGCACTGCCAGGGATGGGGCAGCCACAGCTGCTCTGGGCAGCCTGGGACAGGGCCTCACCACCCTCTGAGTGAAGAATTTCTTACGAATACATGTATCTAATCTAAATCCCCCTTCTTACACTTTAAAGCCATTCCCCCTTGTCCTATCACCCCCCGGCACAGAGTCCCACCCCAGCTCTCCTGTAGCCCCCTTCAGGTGCCACAAGGCCTCTAGAAGCCAGTGGCCAGCCTTGGGACCCCCACGGGGCCAGCCTCGCTCCATCTCTTATGGCAGGCGGGTGAAGGTGACGGTGCCGGTCCTGCAGGGACAGAGCAGGAGACGTCAGGCAGGAGGCACGGGGCCACCACGTCTCTCCCTAGGCCCTGTGCCTCTGCTCCGGGCTCACCTGGTGGCATTCCAGTCGTCAGCGATGCTGTTGACGTGTGACCGCAGGAGCCACATGGTCTTCAGGACCTCCTTGCCCTCCGTGTCCACGAAGCACTGGCCCGTGAAGACGGCGGTGGTGTCTGCGGGGAAGGGCAGGTGAGGGGAGTGTGGCTGGGTCTGGGCTCCTTGGCCCTGGGGACAGCTCGCTCGGGCTGTCCCTGCCCTCTGGCACACTCAGGAACTTCGGGAACACCACAGACACACGCTGGGTGGGGAATGCACTGAGAGCAGCCCCGAGGAGAAGGGCCTGGGGCTGTTGGTTGATGAGAAGCGGGACATGGGCCAGCAACGTGTGCTTGCTGCCCCGTGTCCTGGGCTGCACCAACACAGCGTGGGCAGCAGGGCGAGGGAGGGGATTGTCCCCCTCTGCTCTGCTATCGTGGGACCCCTTTGTCAGGGGGTGGAGGGATAGGACAAGGGGAACGGCTTGAAGCTAAGAGAGGAGAGATTTGGATAGGTGGTAGGAGGAGATTCCTCACCCAGAGGTGGCGAGGCTCTGGGGGCAGGCATGGGGGACCAGTGGGGACATGGGAGGGGATGGGGGAGCTCTGGGGACACCAAAGGTGGGGAGCCCTAGGGCATGCTGCATGAAGGGCAGGAGAGCCTCAAGGCTGGCACACGGCAGGGCTGCCGAGCATCAGGGCACCACAGGGGAGGGTAGAGCGGAAGGAGAAAGCACAGGGAGTGGATGGGAGCACCTAGGACAGCACAAGGAGAGGAGACGAACCTGTAAAATTCCAGCTGACAGTGAAGCCAAAAGTGGGCTGTGTCTTGCAGTGCTGGATTCCCACCAGAGGTGATGCTTTGATATCTTTTGTCGTGGTCATCACAGGCGTGTGGTAGGTGCCGGTGAACTCACCATTGCTGTTCACAGCCCCGATGGTCATGTCGGAGCCCACGTCGTTGATCCAGCGCCCGGTCAGCACGCACTGGGGCAGAGAGGGCTCAGCACCGGGCAGGAGGCAGTCAAGGAGGCCCCCAGGGGCACAGTCCCACTACCCATCCCCAAACCCATCCCCATCCCCTTACCTGGTCAGCAGAGAGGCCGGGGGCCAGCAGGGCCAGGCCGAGCAGCAGCAGGAGGGAGGTCGTCGGCACCATCTCTGCAGAAGGCGGACGGGCGGACGGGCAGCTCCTCGCAGGGTGTTGTCGACGGAAGGAAGACACAGACACTCAATATGAGTGAACAATGAACTTCAACTTTAATGGATAGCTCAGTCGCCTTTTATCTAGTTCGAACATAATCAACTCATACATATTGCAAAAACTAAGCTTAGGATTGGCTAACATTTCCCAGTCTTTTCAGTTAGTTCCTCCTTCTTTTAGCTACCGTCCCGCCTTAGGGACTTTCCCAATCGCTCAAAGGCATCAAGTCCTTGAGCCTGACTGGCTCTCAGCCAGCTGCGTATGTGCCCAAATTCATGTGAGTTGAGTACGGTACTTCACTAGCCCATTGCCTCCTAACTGCCCAACATCCACATGTCCTATTTCACTTAACCATTCCTCCACAATTCCCCCGTTTTTATTTTGTGCTACAAATACCTTCTCTGTGAGTTGCTCTAGTTTCTTAGTTAGGCAGTTAAAGATTATACGTGCAGCAACTATAATCAATATAATTATAAGTAGAAAGCGAAGTCCCTCTTTGACTAAGAAAACCCATCCACCCATGTTCCCAAAAACAGATTTAAGCCAACCTTCAAACCAACTATCTTGTACTACAATATTTTGCGTATGATCCCTTAACCATTTCAACTGGTCGTGAATTGATTGGCCATGGTCGGAAAGATTAAAGCAACACATTCCTTCTACATCTTCACACCCATGTACCCAAGCCAGCAACAAGAAATCAATAGCGGCCCTATTTTGCAATACAGCATGTCTTAGACTCTCCATATCTTGTGACATTTCAGAAAGAACTTGTGTTGTTACATTTGATTGTTTAACAGCCCAACAAGCAAGCTTATTAATGTTAGTCAAAGCGTGTGCAGTTCCCACATCAGGCACCAAAGAAGCAAAGAAACTTTCTGCTGGACCCCACAACTCTACATCATCATTACAGTCAGAACCCAAAGTTTTTAGTTCTCGTTTAATTCTTCTGCTCCTTGTCGAGTTCTGCCACGAGTGTGAATCTGGAGCAAAAAGTGTGAGTCGCCCTAGGTAACACGGTCCTCCAAAAGCATTGGCTGGTACTCCTTGCCATGCACGGTCTCCACAGATCAAAAACATGCCAGAGAGAAGCAGCACAGCCGCCACTGCTTCCATGGTTACGTCAGGCAGGCTGCAGGGTCCTGATGTCCGTCCCTCTGCTCTGTGCCGACTCGCCTCATGGTGAGGGTTGGCTGCAGTTCGATTCCGCGGACTGAGGGGGGGGGGAGGCTCCCATTGCCCCGTAGCCCCCTGAGGCAGTGTTATCATTCTCTCTGAAGGCGGCAGTGGGCAATGCCCAGCTCCAGCACTTCCCGGCAATCCCAGTCGCTCTGTAGCGGTAGCAGCAACTCTCTGCTCAGCCTGATGTGTAGCTAAAGCGTTAGTGACTGCTCTCCAAGGCTTCAATAATTTTTTAGCAGCCTTATTTTCATCAATAACTTCATCAAACAATTTGTCCCCAAATTTACACCACTCTGTTTGTTCAAAAACTGTATCAGGATTGATAAAACAACCCTGCGCTACTCCATATGCTAATAATCCTGGTAAATCCTTTTTGCAGTCTATAAGCTGCGCGCTCCGCTTTTCTAAAAAGCATCTGAGCAAATGATACGCCGCTTGTCTCTCATACCTTCATATATACAGTTGCAGCCTTTGCAAAGACCTCGACGGCGCTTCTCCGGCAGGACCCTTTATAGGCTCATCCCGGGTGCGGGGACTCCCTTCCACCTTCTGAGCTGTGGGTGCGGGGACTCCTGTCCCTTTCACCTTTCAGCCCTCGGCGACGCGTGACCAGCGGGATCCTCTCCCGGGTGCAGGGACTCCACGTCCCTTTCACCTTCCCGACGCAAGTGCGGGGATTCTTGTCCCTTCCACCTCCTGGGCTGCATTGCAGGACCGGATCCTCCCTTATTCCGTCCAACCGTGGCCCAGGATCACTGCCAGCAGTGTCCAAATCCCGTTCAGACCGGTCCCTGTTCGGGCGCCAATTTGTTGTCGACGGAAGGAAGACACAGACGCTCAATATGAGTGAACAATGAACTTCAACTTTAATGGATAGCTCAGTCGCCTTTTATCTAGTTCGAACATAATCAACTCATACATATTGCTAAAACTAAGCTCAGGATTGGCTAACAGCAGGGCTCCCTCGCCTTTTTATTGCCACGGGGCTGCAGGTGGCAGCTCTGCCCAGGCTTGGGTTGTGCAATCGGGGTGGTTCCACCATGAAGGGGCCATTCCCACCCCTACAAGATTTGGGATTGGAATTCTGAAAATCTGATGTTGAAACTGTGCTTCCTTGCTGGTGATTACCAAGAGCCTTGCAGGGGAGCTGGCATCATGGAGGCTCAAACAAGGAAAACACTTTCTGGGGAAGACACTCCCTCCCTCCTGCTGCCCCTTGTTTGCACTATGGCCATTCCCAGGTTACACAGGGACTACCCGGTGATATCAATGCCATATTCACGTGCGTATTTCGGTCAGGAAGGATGCGTAGCTTTGTGCAGTGAGGGTGGTCCCGGCCCAATATGACTCCCGTGTGCTGCTCCAGCACGGAGGATGTGACCAGAAGGTAAAGGAGCCACGTGAAAGGGCCGGCCCTGCAGTGCTGCAGCCACTCATGGGGCCCCTCTGGCATCCAAAGTGTTGGGTGCTGAGGAGTTGGGTTCAGTGCTGAGGTGTTGGGCACTGATACGTTGGTTACTGAGGTGTTGGGAGCTAAGGAGTTGAGTGCTGAGGAATTGGGTGCTGAAGAGTAGGGTGCTGAGGTGCTGTGTGCTGAGGAGTTGTATGCTGAGGTGCTGTGTGCGGAGGATTTGGGTGCTGAGTAGTGGGTTTATTTGTCAAGGTTTTGGTTGAGAACTTGGGTGCTGAGGTGTTGGGTGCTGAGAAGTTGGCTTAACGTGTCAAGGTTTTGGTAGCAGGGGACCATAGGGATGGCTTCTGTGAGAAGAATCTAGAACCTGTCCCATGTTAGGTAAGGGCCCTGCTGCTGACCAGAGCTGAGCCAGAAGCGATGTTGGTTGCACCTCTGTGAGAGCAGATGTAGGACAGGGAAAAAAAAAAAAAAAAAAAAAAAAAGCTGCACCTCAAAGCAGCTGGGACAGAGAGAGGAGTGAGGAACAGCCTTGCAGTCTCCAAGATCAGTGAAGAAGGAGGGGGAGAGGTGCTCCAGGCACCGGAGCAGAAGTCCCTTGTGGCCTGTGGTGAGGCCCATGGTGAAGCAGGATGTCCCTCTGCAGCCCATGGAGTACCACGGAGGAGCACGGCTCCACTCTCTATCTGTGGAGGAGACCATGATGGAGCAGGTGGACCTGCACTGATGGAGGCTGCGGCCTGTGGAGGACTCCCACTGGAGCAGGCCCTGGGCTGGACCAGAGCCCGTGGAGAGGAGCCCACGCAGGAGCAGGGGAACAGGGGGGAGCTCCCGGCAGCAGTGGGGCAGAGGCCGAGCAGGGCGGGCACCCGGTGGTGATGGGCCACCGCCTGTGGTGGCACATGGGACGCTGTGATGTGGGTGCCACTGCTGGTGCCACCACGCCATGGGGTGGGCGTCAGGGCCCAGGTATGGGTGATGGGAGAGGCAGTGGGATGCCATGGGGGGGGACACGATGTGTGTATTTTGGTCAGAAAGGACACGTAACTATGTGCTGTGCGGGTAGCAACTACCTCGGCCAGCCCATAGCCCCTTTTCCTAATTCTCGCCTTCCTTTGAAGCAGATTGGCCAGGGCCAGGCGTGCCCTGGGTGCTCGATAAATGCCTCAATGGCCGTGTCACAGCCTCATGTCCCTGTTAAGGGGACGGACCCCTGCCCACCTCCTCCACCCGTCTCGGCCGCAGGGAAGTAACAGAGAGACACAGGGCAAAGCTCTGCTGAGCACAGCAGGGTTTATTTGGCTCGTGGTGCAGGGTCACTGGGAGGCGCTGGGAAGCACTGGGAGGCACTGGGAGGGAGCCAGCAGGCAGCAGGACAGCGGAGAGCCCCAGGACCGTGGGGTGCAGGCGGCTGGGTCCCCATCACTTGACACGAGTGAAGACGGAGGTGCCAACCCTGCGGGGAAGGGGGGTCAGTGGGGTGGGAGTGGGTGCTGCCGGGTGGCAGCGAGGGCTGGGCTCACCTGGTGGCCTTCCAGACGTCCCTGCGGGAGGGGACCCCTTCCCACAGGAGCCAGGCGGTCTCCAGCACCTCCTTCCCACGGCGGTCCACGAAGCACTGGCCCACAAAGACCGTGGTGGAGTCTGCGTGGGGTGAAACGGGGGCTGAGTGGGGCTGAGTGCTAGTGGCTCCGAGCGGGGGAACCTGGGCCACCTCCCTCCGACAGACAGACGCCCCTGCCACGTGCTCTGGGCAGACAGACAGACCTCCCTGCCCCTTCCCATGGACAAACAGACAAACAACCCGGCTGCCTTCCCCAGGTGGGGAGAGACCCCTTCCCTATTGCCAGGGCAGGCAGACAGTCCTACCAACCCCCCCCAACAGACAGACAGACAGACAACAGTGCTCGCTGGCTGCCCCATGGACATACCTGCAAACTGCCACTGCACGGTGAAGCCGAAGGTGGGCTGCTGCCCCTTGGTACCGGGGGGCTGCAGGACTCCTTGCAGAGGGGACACCAGGATCTGCTTGTCGGTGGCTGCCACCGCGGTGTGGTAGGAGCCGGAGAAGGTCCCGTCCATGTCCAGGGCCAAGAGGGTCATGTTGGAGCCCAGCTCGTTCCTCCAGAGGCCCTGCAGATCGCACTGGGGGCCGGGGGACAGCACAGGGCAGCGTGGCACAGCATGGCACGGCACAAGCACGCAACCCCAAAGGCATGCAACCCCATAACCAGACACCTGCACCCCTGTGACAGCACAGCTCAGCACAGGCCCCCAGCAGCCCTCACCTTCCCGGCGGCAGCGGGGTGGAGGCCAAGCAGGGCCAGGGCGAGCAGGAGGCAGCAGCGGAGGCTCCCCATGGCTGTGCCTGCCAGGGCCGGGCTCTGCCTGCACAGCTCCGGCCCCGCTCGGCCCCGTTTATAGCAGCGGGGGCTGCGCGGTGCCTCTGGGCCTCCTGCCAAGGGGCACCCGGTGGTGACGGGCCACCGCCTGTGGTGGCACAGGGGACGCCGTGACGTGGGTGCCGCTGCTGGTGCCGCCACGCCACGGGGCAGGGGTCATGGGGAGCAGCACGTCAGCACCAGCCGGGGACCCCGCGGGGTGACCCTCGCACCCAGGAGGGCAGGAGGTGAAGATTTAGTGCCAACACCGCAGGGACAGAGGGGAAAAACATAATTGTGGCCCCGCAGGGGGGGCACACATGCCTCTGTGTCCTGCTCTGGTGCCAGGGGTGCAGAGCACCGTGCCCACTGGGTTGCTGCCCAGGCACTGTGCCTCTGCCCCAGCTCACCTGGTGGCTTTCCAGTTGTCACTGTGCCATCAGTGTGTGGCCGCAGGAGCCACGTGGACCTCAGATCCAGGAGCTGGTGGCACGCTGGTCCCACAGCCAGCCCCAGCAGCGTCCCACACAGCCTAGTGGCACGTTGGTACCTGTGCCAGTTTCGGCACATTCTTGTTCACTTCTAGCTCCCATCACCAACCTGCAGGCATGACGCCCCTCCACAAGGAAGCACAAAACACATACCTGGACAATAGTTTATTAAGAACTTGAAATAATCATCCTCTAAAATCTGCTCCCCTGCCCACGCCAGCTCACGGCACGGTGCCAGACCAGGCCAGGGGCTGTCGGGACTGGGATTGTCACCGGCCCCCCAGGGATTGTTCCAGCGGGACCCCCCCACGATGCGGGGGTCAGCCCAGGGGGCCACACACTACAGCATCCATGTGTCTACTTGTGGGTGGTGGGGGCGGCCGCATCCTGCACCCGGCCCCTACCCTACCAGCCACAGCCTGCAGGAGAGGTTACGCTTGCTCCTGGGCACGAGGGGTGCAGGGGGGGATCCTGCAGGCTGCCGGAGCCCTGAGGAGGGGACAACACAGGGCACAGCAGCACCCTCCCATCTGTGACAGGACCCAACCCGTGCCTCCGGCCCCCTCGTGTGCAGCAGGAGCCCCCCCGAGGTGAGGTGTACATAGCTTAGGGGCTGAGGAGGTAGGGAAGGAAACAGCAAGTTGAGCATCCTTAAAGAGAGGAAGGCACGGGACAAGGTCCCTGACTTCCATCCGAGGCCACAGGGCCCAGGTTATCCCCATTGCTTTGCTCGCTGCCAGCAGGCACAGGGCTGGAGGGGGCCGGCGGGGCACGGGGTGCCCGGCCAGCTCGGCTCTCCAGGGCCAGCTGCATGCTCCAGATGCTGAGGGGCCGCATGTAAGCCAGCGAGCGGTAGACTTTCTTCTCACAGTAGGCTTCGGGGGTCTGGAAGGCCATGCCCAGCTGCTCCCACACGGTCCTGTAGCAGCCCTCAGCCGTGTGAAAGCCCTCCTGCACCATCCCCTGGGGGAAGAAGAGGAAACCATCAGCGAAAAAGAGGACACCAGCTCGAAGAGGACACCGGCCGCCTCCACCCGCGGCCCCTCCGCTCACCTCCTGGATCATGGTGGCAGCCAAGGCGTAGACCACGCCGATCCACACCTCGCTGGACTGCACGCTGGAGGTGTCGGGCACACCGCTGGGCCGCATGCCGTTCACTGCCCCCATGGTGCCGCCGGCGAAGCCCATGACGTTCTTCTCAAAGATGGTCTGCAGGGCGCTGACAACGTGGCTCTTGGGGAAGACCTGCATGGAGAGAGAGGCTTGGTGAGCTGGGAGTAGTTTCTATAAGAAATGGGATGGAGAATACCAGCAAAATGCCTTTTTCTTCCCCAAAGAGAGAAAAGCAGCTGCTCGGGGGAGATGCAGAACTTGGTGCCCGCTTCCTGGTGGAGTCCACACTTGGACTGGCCATGTTTGAATTCCTGGTTATGGACAAGGAAATTTAGATTCAGCTCCGTGGAATAATTAAAATCAGGGCTGTTTTTACTGATTTCAGCAGGACTTCAATCCCTGCAGCTGCGCTGCCAGGCAGCGATGCAGGACCGTGGCCCCAGCCAAAGGTTGAAGCGAGCAGGGACAGCATGGCCCTGAGGCTGGACCGTGACATGTCCTGTGGCTCGCCGGATCTGGCACAAGAGGCTTGAAACTTTCACCCCTAGTAAAAGTTAAAAAGGTCTGTGAAAGGTCAGCCATGCTCGCTACACAAACAGCCGCTTCGGGAGAAGAGGGGAGGAAGCACAGAGCCTGCCCCGTACCCCCACCTGACAGGGGAAAAAAACCAAGTTATTCAACAAACTGCAGCCAAAAGCTCAGGACACTTCGGACAGCTGAGTAAGCTCTTGCAAAACCAAACCAAAACAGAACAACCCGAGCATGAAGAGGCCAACTGCCCCAAACAGCACAGACAGTTGCACGAGGACAAAGAGCCTCTGCACGCAGCTGAATGTAAATAATGCTTTTCCACGGCTTGCTGGGGATGAAAACCAAAAATGCATTGGCGGTCACTGCCTGGGAGCAGGCTAACCCGGTGGCTTCTGTGGGCTCATCAGGGAAAGGCAGCGGGTCCCTTTTATCTGTGCTGAAGCCAAGCATCTGATACAGTCATGTTTCTGGTGTGGCTGTGGATCTGGAGATAAGCACCAGCACTGCTTGGGAAGCCTCTTCTCCTGCGGGATGGTTTGGGGCAGAGTTTTTCTTCAGGGCTGAGGCCACTGATTTTTCTTACTTTGCGTTCCCTCACTAACCTGTACGCACAGCAGGAACGCGTTACAAGCAGGAGTGCTGCCAGCAGGGCAAGTGATCAAAACACATGCAAAAAAAAAAAAAAAAAAAAAAAAAAAAAAAAAAAAAAAAAAAAGAAAAAGGGATGACCATAGTAAGCAGAGAAGTTCATCAGTGCAGCCTCCAGCAAGCTCAAAGCTCACCGGGCAGCAGAGAACAACACCTCAAGCAGCAGAGTCCAACATCAACAGAAACAAGAGGCGAGATTTTGGACCATGCCACTTTTTCCGCATCCAAAAATGCTGCTGGAGCACCGCAGCTGTGAGAAACTAAGTTGTTTTTGCAGTGGGGAATTTTTTTTTCTGTATTCCAAGGTGGTTGTGTAGTCATAACAAGGAGAAATGCTAAGTAGGTAAGTAGACAGTAGGAGGCCTCGCTGTTCCAAAACAGGGTGGAAGCTTGAGAAAAACAGGATGAGCGGTGTGGGAAACAGTAAAACAAAGATCACAGGTTCTCAAAACGTAAGAAAGGAGAAATTAAGCGGTTGAAAAAGAGAAAAATTGTTCATATATGGTATAGAGGAGCATTGAGTAGCTTGTGAACCTGTAGTACTCAGCCCTGAGGAAACAGGGGAGGTGATCAGGCATTGAGTAGTAGGAAATAAAAGGTTAGGATTTGTTTACTAAAATGCACTCCTGATTGACAGGACGCCTGCCATTGAAACTGCAAATAAAATAGCTTCACAGAAGATCCTGTCTGAAGAAAATTATTCGAGACGTTTCTCACACAGCACAGAGCTGGAGGGCAGCTCCCCAAATCCTGCAGGCTGCTCGCAGGGGAGGGCTCTTGGGGCAACCTCTCGGCACCAGCAGAAGCGACCCACGGCCCTCGGGCACCCGGCGGGCTGCTCCGTGCTTCCACCAGCCCCGCAGAGCCCTGCTCTCCAGCAGCAGGGTCTGTCTCTTCCCCGCTGCTTGGAAATAACCCGTAGCAGGGCTCTCTGCCGCCCCGCTGCGTCCCAGGCGCTGCGTTACTGCTGCTGCTCTCGCTGCCCCCTTGTTGCATTTGAGCAGTCTCCAGCCCGTTCTCCTCTCGCAACCACACAGCTGCAGCTTTTCATGCCCCAAATCAACCACCATCTCCTCCAACACTCACTCAGGACTTCACACCAGGCAGCGCACAGCATGTGAAAACGCGTGTTTTCTCCCCCCCCCACCTTTTTTTTTTTTTTTTTTTTTTTTAAAACAAATACCATTTTGCTGAGAACAGCGCCCAGCGGGACCTGGCTAGCAGTGTGCCAGGCTTGGGGGAGGCTGCAGGCTCCTGCCGCACAGCCTGTTCCTCAGCACTCATTTTTGCACTGTTTCGCCTCAAACAGCCTTCACCCCACTGCTGCCCCATGCACAGCAGGTGCTGGAGCCCCCCCAAACCCACAGCAGGCGCTCACCCTGCTGCAAGCAAAGCCTCCCCAGTCCCCCCCCCCTTTTACCTCCAGCTCCCCCTGGTCCAGGCCACACGCCCCCAGGAACCACTGCCCCGCACACTGGTCCGACATGATGCTGCTGGAGGTGTCGCTCCCGCTGCTGTCGTAGTTGTAGTACTTTCCTGGAAAACGCAAAAAAAAAAAATAATAAAATTAATAAAAATTAATAAATTAATTAATAAAAATTAATAAAAAAAGCCAGCTGCGTGGCTTCCCACCGGCCAGCACCCACCGTTCCACAGCAACCTCTCGAAGGCCTCCTTGCCCTTCTGCAGGATGCCGCTGTACTTCTGCTGGGTCTCCTTGTCCCCCAGCACCTCTGCCATCTCGCACATCACCCGGACAGCCGCCAGCCACAGCCCCCCGCAGTAGGCACTGCCGGAGCAAAAAGAAGGACAGCAGGCGTTGGCTGCGTGGCACAGAGCCCCCAAGGAGGGATGGGGAGCGTGCCCCCCAGCTCCTGCGCTCCCCGGAGGCTGCTCTCCACCACCCGCCCCCCTGCTCACCTGGCTCCGTTCACCACCCACGCGTCGTACGTCTGGTCAGCGAAGCCCCCGTTCTCGATCAGCCCGTCGTTGTCCGTGTCAAACCGCAGCTCCGACTCCATCACGGCCTGCAGGAGGCAGGGGGAGGATGGCACAGCCCCTTTCGGGATGCCTCCCACCTCCCGTGTCACCCCTACCCAGGGTGTCCCCACCTCGTCCCCCGGTAGGTACCTGGCAGACCGGCCACATGTCCCGCAGGTACGGCGCGTCGTGCGTCAGGTAGTAGTCGCGATACACCTGCAGCACGAACTTCAGGTTCAGGTCCTTCCAGTTGGCCGTGTCGTGGATCAGGTAGGCGTTGACGCGCTGCCAGGGCTCGTCGTCTGCGAGGGGATGGAGAGGATGCAGCAGGGCTCAGAGCACGCGCTGCCACCCTCATCCTGCACCGCCAGGGCCACCCAAGCCTCTTATCACCAAGCCTCTTATCGTTTTTCTCTCTTACAGAGGAAGGGACGTGCTGCACCCCTCACCTGGGTCCCCGATGTCGTGGGGCACCACGTTTTTCAGCTTCACCTGGGCCGTCTGGCCGCTCATCAGGTACTGCCGGGGCTCCACGTCCTCGTTTATCACTGTGACGGCTGGAAGGGATGCAGGGGGTTAGCAGTGTAGGAGACACCACAGCGAGCCCCGTGGCCCCCATCCCATACTACAAAGCCAAGCCGGAGGACCCCACGTGGCTGTAAGCGAGGCGGTGGCACCAGCCAGGGCAGGAAGGGAAGCCTAGGGGGCTCAGCTCCCTGCTGGCAGAGCAGCCTCCAAGCACACCCAGAGCACCAGGGTCTGCAAACAGCCCCACACTTCTCCTGGAGGGGCACGAGGAGACCTGCTGGGATCAGGGACTGCCCCAGCACGGCAAGAGCACGTCCTAGTGCTAAACGGAGATGCCAAGGGGCGCCAGCAGGGCATGGCACAGGGGGGTTTGCAAATCCCAGGGCTCAGCAGAGGGGCTGGAGGGGGATGCTGGCTCCGCAGCACCAATCCCTACAGCAGAAGCCATCTCAAACCCTCTGCCTGCTCACCGATGTCGTACTGCAGGCTGATCTGCAGCTTGGGCCACAGCATGATGAGGGCGAAGGAGGCGTAGAAGTGGACGTCGTAGGTGTTGTACATGCGGTACTCCTGCCCTGCAAGCACCGGAGGGGTGGTGAGGGAGGGCAGACCTGCCGTGGGGACGTCAGGAAAGGCAGGTCCCCCCTCCCCGTGCCACGCAGGGCTTCACCCCATGGGGGCTGCTCAAACCACCCAGGGTCAGCGACGGGGAGGGTGCGTTTGGGACCGTCCAACGTGTCCCTAGGAGTTACCTTCTAAATAAGCAAACCTTCCGTACTCCCGCAGGACAGGGAGGAGGTGGGACAGGCTGGCCACCCCCGGCGTCTGCAGCTCCTGGGGGAGGCAGTCGTGGGGCAGCTCCAGCCAGACGGTGCCCCCGTCCGTCATGAAGTACAGCTCGTTGAACAGCGCTGACTTGTACCAGGAGGGCAGCTGGCTGCGGGGGGGTAAAGACAGGGCAGATTCAGCCTCCTCGGCCCCTGCTGTCCCCTGCAGGGTCACCGTCCCCACCCGTGTCCCACCTGTTCTCCAGGACTGGCTTCTGCCACGCGTCGATCTTCCTCTCCCACTCCTCGTAGTGCGCCAGGGCATAGCGCGCCAGGGCAGGAGCCGCGTCCCCGTTGCTGCCGAAGAAGCGCGTGTACCGCCTGCCGAGAGCATTTTGGAGTCAGGGCCCAGCCCAGGGGACACCCCAAGGGGACGTGGGCACCCCAGCAGCTGTCCCCGAGCCACCCACCTGAGGTGCAGCTTCTCCTTGGAGCCGAAGTGGACGCGGGGCATGTCCCACGCCAGGGCCAGCTCCAGTGTCTGGTGGCCCCGTGCGGGCACCGTGCAGGTGGCACACACGGCTGCTGCTGTCTCCTCGCCCTTTGCTGTCACACTGCTTCTACCTGCCAGGAAAATTAGGTTAAAAAAAATGTCCACGGATGTCTAGGGAAGCCTAGAGAGCCCCAGGGGAACAAGGCTTTTGGGGCACGCCCCAGCACCCTGCACGCCCCAGGGTACATCTGTTGCGTTTCGGAGATGGCACTAGCGCACATGAGTAACTGCTTTTTGCCACCAGGACAAAAATACCTGCTGTGGGCGGAGGGGGTTAAAAAAAAAAAAAAAAAAAAGTCATGGAAGCAGAGGAAAAAATGAGGCAGGAAAACCAGCAGGCATGTGTGGAATGGCTGGCACACCCCGTCACCGGGACCGCGTGGCTGCCAGCCCAGGCACCGGCACTTTGTGGTGACAGCCGTCGCCTCCAGGTCTCCGGAGGGTGCTTGAACTGTGCCCTTATTTAAGAAGCACCCTCAGGCGAGCAGGTAATTATATGCTGGTCCTGACATGTGTAGCAGGTAAACTCATTAAGGCAGCGATTTTCACGGCAGCACAGATCCTGCCGACGATAACAGCGAGCGTGCACGAAGGAAGGAGACCGCATCCCGGCAGCTCCGCGCGCCCTTTGCAGACAGCAGGTAGCAGACAGCTTTCCAGAAATGTTTATGCAAGCGATGACATAACTCGAGCTTCACGAAATCCTGCAGAGGCACGGTGCCAGCACTGCGGATCCGTCAGCGCTACCTCGTTTGCAGGCTGGCCTTGGTGGCGGCAGCAGGTTGCCAGCACGGGCGGCGAGGTGCTGCCCTGCTCCAAAGCAGCCGGCTGCGGGAGCGAGCAGGCAGCTGAGGATGACGCAGAAGCAACAAGGAAATACCAGAGACCTTCAGGAAACCCTCGCAGCAACAAGAGGGCAGCACGCTGCGCCGGCTCCAAGGCTCGGGAGCTGCTCAGTGCTCCCTAAACAAATGGGAACCGGCTCGGCTGGCGGCGTGAACTCGAGGAAGGCGGCCGGGCACACAAGCCTCAGGTGGATGGGACATTGGGACATGCAATTAATGCAGCCCGAGAGCAGCCCTGAAATGGTGCAAGCAGCTTGTGGGGAGCCACAAGGTCAGCACGACAGGCAGCAGGGAATTTGGAGACAGACTGAACCCCACTTAAGTTCCTTAATTCAGGAGTCGGGAACAAGCCCCAGCATCACGGAGAGCAGGGCTGGAGCCACAGCTCAGTAGCCCCGTGGAGCAGCTGGCACCTCTGTGCTCTCCCTGCACCCTACAAGGGACGGGAAGCTCCTGGGGGAGCTTCCTGCAGACACCACACATCCCACGGCCACGAGAGGGCCCCAGGAGAAGGGAAACCCACCCTTGGTGAGCACAGCACAGCTGGCACCCTGTAGCCCCCCCGGGTACTCACCAGAGGGGGACTCCAGCTTGCCGTCCTGCAGGAGGTCTTGCCACACGTCCCTGCCCGACCCCGTGGGATCAAACGCGGTGAGGTGGGTGACAACTGTGCCAGCCTGGGGATGAGCAGAGCATCAGGAAATGCGATTAAAATCCCCCCCCCGAGCTGTACTTTTGGCAACAACAACCCACCAGCAATCCTACACTTGCTCCCCATCGATGCCACCTCCTGGTGACCTGAGAGCTTCACCCACAGCTTCTCTTCCTGCAGACCCCACTCAGCACCCAGCTCCGGGGCTGTCCCCAACCCAGGGCCACCACCAGGAGCAGCCCTCCCCGTGGCACAGCCCCATCCCTGCTGCCAGCCCTCACCTTCTCCCGGGCAGCCACAGCAAACGTGAAGGGGTTGGTGGGGGTGCAGTGGTGCAGCAGGACACCGGCCACCCGCTCGCCGCCCTCCTGCAGGGCGAAGGGCTCATTCCAGTGCCCCCCGCTCTTGTCCGCCTTCGTGCCCGTGCCGTTCTGCATGCTGAACATGATGGACACCTCCACGGGCTCCTCGTTGCCGTTCTCCACCTCCCAGATGAACACTGCCACCGGCAGGCTGGAGTCCTGGGGGGACACAACATCACATGCAGGGCTCACAGCGCTCGGGACTGCTGAGCCGGGGGTATTTGGGGAGCATTTGGTGCCCAAATCCAGATGCTGGGCAGCACGCAGAGCAGTGCTGCAGGCTCAGGAGGGTGTCTCAGCACGTGCTGGTGCCTGCTGCCAGCTTCCTCCCGTGCCTCGCTGGGGTAAGAGCAAGGTCAGGGCTGTTGGCAGCTTCCCACCCTCGCCTGGGGCTGGGGATGAGCAGTGGAGAGGGGAAAAACATTGGGAAAGCCCAGCTGGGAAACCCCAGCTAATGAGCAGCCCTTCCCATGGGGACGTCAGGCAGAAGGCAGCTGTGGTGCTCAGGAGCAGCTGAGCAAGCACCCGCACGTGAGGGCTGCGGGTGTCCTAAAGCCTTGCGGGCCCAGGGCCTGCCTCTCGGGGTGGGCAGGAGCTGGGACGGACACCCAGGAAAAGCCAGGGCAGGGAATAAGCAGGACACGGTGTCAAAGCACAGAGAAGGGAAAGGAGCAGCTGCCGGAGCTGGAAGGGACAACCCCTGGCAGCACCGGTCTGGATTTAACAAGTCTTGCCAGCAGCTGGCACCAGAGATGGGATATGAGGACCAAAAAGCCCAGGCTGGGAAAGAGAATTAACACGGAGGAAAGCCTGGCTGGCTTCAGACAGTGCCTCAGCGGCATCTCCAGGAGCACGGGGACCACGAAAACACCACCTCATCCCCCTGCTCCTCCCAGGGCAAGGGCAAAACCACAGCAGCATGCCAGGGCACGGAGCAGTGCTCGGGGCTTGCCTCACCTTGTAGTCGTGGGGGATGACCGGGGAGACCTGCCGGCACGTGAGCACCACGTTTTGCCCTGGCAGCTCGTAGACCATCCAGGCGCGGGGGTACAGCGCGTGGTAGAAGGCGTAGTGCCCGCAGTACCCCCAGTTCCAGCCCTGCAGCTTGCTGGGTTTCTCCACGGACAGGACCTGCTGGTAAACCGTCTGCCCCTTGCGACGCAGGCACACCGTGAACTGGGGAGGAACGGAGCACGAGAGGGGCGAGATGAGCCCCGCCGCGGGGGGGTCTCGGTGGCACAAGCAGGGCGCGGCGCCCAGCCCCGTGCTGGCCCCGCTCCCCGAGCTCAGCATTTTGGGGAGCCAGGGAGCCCTACCTGGTCGGCGATGACCGTCCCGTAGTGGTATTTCCCGGGGTTCAGCTGCCAGCGGCAGAACTCGCCCCGCCAGCCGCGCGTGATGGTGCCGCCACCGATCCCGCCCAGCGGGCAGCCTGGGGGACACAGGGGTCAGCTCCCCAATTCCCAGACACCTCACCACCCTCCTTGTGCCTTGGCTGCCCCACGCAGCCCCCACCTTGCCTCCCTGTGCTCCCCAAATTCACCCTGCCCCCACAGGGTGCCCGCTGCCACCAGCTCCCACAGCGCCCCGTGCCCAAACCCGAGCTCACCGTAGATCTGCTGGAGAGGGACGGCACACAGGAGGTCAATGAAGGCGGATTTCTTCTCGATGCAGGTTTTCTTGTACCACCACCTGAAATACCTGCAAGGAAACCAGGAGGAAGGGTGATGCACTTCCATGAAGAGGACCATCAGAGATCTCCTTGCTGTGAGGATCCAGCCCTGGATGACCGGGCTGGTGCTTGGTGCTGAACCATCTGCATGCCTGTGCAACCAGACAGGGCACACACACAGCCACGCAGCACGGCGCTGAGCAGGGACAGCAACGGGGAAAGGCTTTTCCAGCAAATTTGGGGGGCGACGACAGCCTGCTCCCTGGTTTGGGAGTCCACGGCCAGGCACCAGGAGAACCGGCCCGTCCCGCTGCTGCTATCTGCGGCTGCATCTGCTGCATCTGCTCCTTTCTCAGCAGCCCCGGTTTGGCAGCGCACTCCCCCGAGGGGACGTGCCTTCACTCAGCGCCCGCCCAGCAGCTCCCCGAAGGGTTTCTGGCTCGGGGAGGGAAGGAGCCCCCCTAGAGCTGGGGCTGCTGCCGCCCAGGGGCACCCAGACCCTTAGGAGGGGGGTGGCAGGGGAACCCGGGTTCTCTCCCCGCAGCACGTAGCGGAGAGGACTGGGATTTTACAAGCAGGAGAAATCCATCCTGCTCTGCAGCACGAGGAGCCACGCCGGGTCCACAGGGCATTGCTTTCCATGCAGGCAGGCTGTGGAATTAAAACCCGTCCAGGCAGCGCCCAGCCCGCCCCGGCGCCCTGTGCCGCCAGCACATCCTGGTGCACGTGGGGGCACCGAGCCCTGGGGGGCTGCACAGGGGCAGCAGGGGGGTCTGCACCCCACTTTGTACCCTCTGAAGGTCTGGGATGTCCCCTTATGGGACCCCACAGCCACCTCGGGATGATGCAGGAGCTTTCCAGGTGCCACAGCAGCCTCTGAGGGCACCCTGCTGTGCGCCCCCTTTGCGCAGGGGGCAGGGGTCTCCGTTTATTTGACACCCACACCAGGTGAGGCCGCACCACAAGCAGGGTTTCAGCAGCTCGAACCCACAGCCCGAACCCTCAGCTGGTGCAGCAGCACCCAGGATCTAATCATCCCCATGGCCAAACACGCCCCGAGCCCGCAGCACGGCCCCGTCCTTCGTGCTGGTGGCACGCAGGGCCCGGTGGAGGCAGCCTTGGCCACGTCCTTGGTGCCAGCAGCCGGCACGGGGCTGCGTGCTGCCGGCAGAGCCCTCTGCACCCCAATCTCTTCTCCTCCAGGATCTACCCAGGGAGCCACCACCGGCGCATCCCCAGCGAGCTGGGCAGGGGGACGTGTGAGCCGAGCGGTGGCCTCCACCTGCAGCCTCCGGGGGAGGCCGGGAGCAAGGCCGAGGGTGGAAAAACGAGCGGAAAAACGGTGACGAGGGCAGAAAACACCGAGAGGGGCTGGGGGGCGAGCGGGGGGGCAAAGCACTGGGGGACAGCAGGGTGAGGGGTGGCAGATGGGTGGCAGACCAGTGCCTCCCAGTGCTCCCAGCACTCAGCATCACCCCCTTCCCCACCCCCCCGACCCCCACGCCGTGCCACCCCCCGTTAATCCCCAATCCCCCCAATCCCCCCCGCTTACCGCAGCGCCAAGCCGACGTGCCTCAGGACATCCCGCAGCGGCACGTCCCCGGCTCCGTAGGGCCGGCGGGGCTGCGGGAAGCGGTGTGCGAGGCAGAG
Organism: Aythya fuligula; assembly: GCF_009819795.1. Taxonomy (NCBI): domain Eukaryota; kingdom Metazoa; phylum Chordata; class Aves; order Anseriformes; family Anatidae; genus Aythya; species Aythya fuligula. Next base: position 10,841,928 of record NC_045593.1, on the reverse strand, counting down.
CCGCCAGCCGGCCGCCGCCACGCCGCGGCCCCGCGCCGCCCCCTGGTAGCCCCCCATCAGCGGACCCGGACCCGGACCCGGCCCCGGCCCCGCGCCCGCCATGGCCCCGCCGCGCTCCCGGGCGCGCCCTTTCCTTTGGCGCGCCACGCCCCCTCCTTTTATCGGCCACGCCCACCGCGCTCCGGCCACGCCCCCTCCTCCTCCTCCTCCCGCCCTCCTCCCCCGGGGCCGTGACGGAAATTGCCGAAGGTGCCCGAGCGCCCGGCGCCCGCCCGCCCGAGGGGGTGCCGGAGGTTGCCGAGCGCCGCCGGAAGTTGCCGAGCTGGGGGGGGGGGGGTGGCCTGAGGTGGTGGGGGGGGGGGGGGGGGAAGGCGGAAGTGGAGGTGAGTGAGGGGCTGGAGGAGGAGGAGAGGGGGGTGTGGGGGGGGTGAGCCCTCCCCAAATTTTTTGGGGGGTGTTTTTGTGAGTGGAGGGGCGCCGAGGGGGTGTGGGAGGGGAAGGAAGGGGAGCGGCTGCGCGCGGGCTGTGTGGGGGCGCTGGGGCTGGGGCGTGGAGTGGGGCCTGCGCCTGGGCCTAGGCCCGGGCCTGGGCCTAAGGGGTGGGGGGGGGCTGGGGCCGGCCCTGTGGCCCCCCCCCGCGGGTGTTTGGCTGCTGTGGGCATGGCTCTGGCCACCCCTATCCCCCCCCCATGGGTGTTTGGCTGCTGTGGGCACAGCCAGAGCCATCCCTGTCCCCACTCCCGGGGGTGTCTGCCTGCTATAGGCACAGCTCGGGCCATCCCTGTCCCTCCCCATGGGTGTGTGTCTGCTCTGGATGTGGCCAGGCTCGCTGCTGTCCCCCCCCCCGCGGGTGTTTGGCTGCTGTGGGTATGGCTCTGGCCACCCCTGTCCCCCCCACGGGTATCTGCCTGCTGTGGTATGGCCAGGGACATCCCTGCGTCCCCCCCCCAGGGCTGTCTGTGTGCTATGGGCACAGCTGAGGCCTTCCTGTTCCCCCACACGGGTTTCTGTCTGCTGTGGGTATGGCTAGGGCCATCCCTGTCCCCCCTCCCGGGGATGTCTACCCCCTGTGGGTTGGGCTAGGCCTACCCCTGTCCCCCCACCATGGGTGCTTGCCCCCTGTGGGTATGGTCATGGCCATCCCTCTGTCCCCCCCAGTGTCCCCACTCAGCCCGTCTGCTCCATGGCACCACCCCAACCATTTTTCTCTTTCTTTCCCTCTCCCTGTGCCCCCAGTTCCCTGTGGCAGGTTCGCAGCGGGGCCATGATCGAGGTGGTGGCCAAGCTGGGCCGCGGGCCCGTGTTCCTGGCCGGGGAGATGCTGGAGTGCGTGATCACCTTCACCAACCCTCTGTCAGCAGCCTCCACCTCTGCCAGCAGGTATGGACGGCGGCACCGGGCCCTACTCCACGCTCACCCCTACAGAGGCAGCACCAGCACAGAGCTGACAGGGGTACCCGGTGGGGCTGTGGGGCTGTGGTGCCAGCTCAGCCACCGGTCACTTCCCCACCCAAGGTGCTCCCTAATGGTGCTTCGTGCCATCTCCATTTCAGGGCGGAAACTGAGGTAATAGTTATGGTTTTCTGCCCCCAAGGGAGACACTGGAAAAAAAAAAAAAAAAAGTATGCAGGCAGAGGCACTGGGAGAGGTGCGTTTAAGTGCCCCTCAAGTGGCAGCAGAATTGCTGGCAGAAAATGAAGCCGAACTGGCTATCGAGGTGGGATATCTAGTTACACCGGAGTGAGTCTCTCGGGGCAACAGGCAGCAGCGTCATCATTTCCTACGTCTGTGGAGGGAGCCGTGTGTGGCAGCGAGCTGATGGGGCAGCGTCATCCCCGCTTCCAGAGCCGGCAGTAGCCAAAGGGGCGAGCAGTGCCGGGAGGGAGGAAGAGGCTGACTTCCGTGGTAGCCTTTTCTGTGGCCCAGCCTTTTCTGTGGCCCAGCCTTCGGGCACTCCCCTCTCCTTGACTCAGCTGTGCCCAGAGCAGGCGCTGAGCAAAGGTGACAAGATAAGGAGCTTCCTACCTTGGCTCACGGGCGTGACTCACCCGCAGCCTCCGTGTCAGCAGTGTGTGGCCTTGTCTGATGTTCCAGGGGTGGAGGTGGTTTTCCTGCCCTGTGTCCTTCCTTCCCGGGAAGTGTTGATGTCCTGCCCGGTCAGGTTCAGCACCTTTGCATCACCACTATGACTGTCCGAGGTGGCTGCTTTGATGGAACCGCTTCCCGGGCTCACAGTCTCAGCAAAGCAGCCTGCTGCATTGCCACCGGAGGACTCTTTTAAATTATCTTCCTTAACTTTCCGTCGCTTTTTCCTTGTTTCTCTTGCCTGCTGAGCTACACATTCAAATTCAGCCACGCCACAAAGCATCCAGCTTTCCAGAGCTTTGCCTGGTGGGGAGGTGGTGTTATTCTCCCCACTTCTGGGAGCATGGCACATCAGGGAGTTGCTGGCTGTGCTCAGAGGGGAGTTGTCCCTGTTCTTCTGAAACACGTGGCACCGCACAGGTAGACGGTGGGGCAGTTTTGGAGGTTCGCAGCCCGGTTTTGGAAGGTTTATTTGGGAACCTCAGGCCTGTCGTGGTGCCTAGAAAACAGCCTCTTGAAAAAAAAAAGAAAGTTTTCAAACTAAAAAAAAGCGAGCTACTGACAGTTGTCTAGGTCACAGGAACAGCTAATGGGCTGGTGGTTAGGAGGAGCTGCAGGGAGAAGGGAGAGGTGGGCTCGGCCCCAGAGCAGGATCCCTGCGTGTCCTGGCAGCTGGACGAGGTCTGCTGGTAGGAAGGCACACACAAATTGTGTTTGTCCATCTGGGTAAAGAATTAAAACAATTCAGCAGTATTTCATCAGGCAATACTGAGAATAAATGGAAAATATGCAAAGTGCCGTGTTTGAAGGTGCTGTAATTGTGGTACGCTGACATAAATTTGTTAAACATTGTCAGGGCACTCCCTGCTTCCATGCAGCAGACACCTTGTGGAAGAAAACCTTAGGAAAAGGTTAGGAAAAGGAAGAAAACCTTATGAAAGCTGTACTGGTGCTTTTGGAGGCACAGAGTTGCAACTTTTAGGGCCGGAGGTGTCTGGGCAGAGGATCCAGCGTGTGTTCAGAGGGCAGCCAGGGCACACATGAGATCAAGTGGTGCATAATTAGCCGCAGTGAGTGCAGCAAGGTCTTTCCCTGGTTGGTCTGCACGTTCAACTGGTCTGATTAGTCACACCGAGGGATTCCCGTGTGCCACAAAAGATCCCCGTAGCGCCTGAAGTTCTGGTGTCAGTGCTTGCTAATGGGATTGTGATGTTGGACAACACCAGGGGCGCCGGACACTGGCTGCATTCACAAGTCTGCCATTGTTCCTACAAGTCTGAAGGAACAGATACGGGGTTGGGAGCCTGGAAGATTTGTGCAGAGCTGTGGGAGGTGCCTGTGGGGTGACCCGCAGAGGGGTCCTGAGGGGCTTGGAGGGATCCTGGAGGGATTTTGGGTCAGTGGCCAGCTCAGGATTGCCCTGAAGGTGTGTTTGGAGGGGGGGCTGTGGGGATGGCTTCAGCAGCAGTAAAGCAGGGCCCGCTTCGTTCCCAAAAAGCAGTCACGCATGGAGAGGGGCAGGAAAAGCTGCTGTCCTCCAGCCCGTGCTCGCTGCCACCCATGTGGAAGCACAGAGTGAGTTTTGCTCTCCTTTGCCCTCAGCGAGATGCTGGCGTGGGCCAGCGCCCAGATCCACTGCCAGTTTCATGCCAGCGAGAACCGGGTGGCGCTTCCCCCCTCCGACGGCAGCAAGCACGACGTGCAGGCCGAGAACGAGACGGTCTTCGTCCCCAACAGAGGTGAGCGCTCCCCGTTTTTCGGGCAGGGAGGCCGAGCAGGGGTCGAGCAGGCCGCAAGGTGTGTGCCCGAGCCCCTGCTGGCTTCCTGCTGCAACTCCCTGCTGCGTGGCCACCGCAGGACCTCATTAATGCTGAGATCACAGCGGCGCTAGCTTGGAGCAAAACGGGAGGGTTGTCGGTCCAGCTGTTCTGGGAATGTCTCATGGCCTGAGCAGGACGTGAGATATTTCCTCCTCGGCCCCTTCTCTTCCCCATTCCTCCCCGTGAGGGTGAGGCACGGCTGGCCCTGGGTGCAGCGAGTGGCCCCCTCAGCCCGCGCCCCCCCGGGGGCTGGCCAGGGGCAGCGCTCACGTGAGGTTTTGTCTCTTCCAGGAGAGCGGGGCCAGTGCATCCTGTCCACTCCACCCAAGATCCTGTTCTGTGACCTGCGGCTGGATCCCGGGGAGTCCAAGTCCTGTGAGTCCTGTCTGCTGCTCCCCCTCCCACAGGGTTCACATCTGGGGGGGCCCTGCGCTCAGAGTGCTGCCAGCAGCCGGCCCTGCTGCTCACAGGAGGCGAGGGGTGTGAAGTGAGTGCTGAGGAACACAGCCAGAATCTGTTCTCCACGCACTGCAAGGTGTCCCTCAGCTCTGCCCCTGGCCCGTGTCCTTTGGCACAGCTCCATGGTGTGGCTGCAAGGCATGAAGTGTTCCGAAATACCTGGCTGCAGCTGCACGCGCCTGCCTTCCCCTGCCTTTATTTCTTTGGAGGCACTGGAGCATGCTTGGAGTTGAGGCTGGCACCCTCTGCAGGCGTGTGCCTCCTCCTCAGGCCGGGGATGTCCTGGGGATTGCTGTCGTCAACCTGCTCTGGTTGCCCTGTCCTTTCTGCCAGGAAAGTGAGCACTTCTCATCGTCCCTGGCTCGCAGCTCTCTGTGCCTCCCAGCCTCTCAGTGTTCTTCCAGTGGGCCCCCTTTAAGCTCTCCTTCATCGCTGCTTTCCCTTTTTCTCCTTGGAGAGCTTTTTACCCTTTTCAGAGGAGATCTGCAGCCGCTGATTTCCCTGGTTCCAGGGAATGTTTTTGCACCGGGTGCTTCTACCTGACCAGGCAGCTGTGACAACACAAGCATGCGCTGTCGCCCCTGGGCTGGTGGCTGCTGACCCAGCCTGTCACCTGGTGCCAGATCTCTGCATTGCAGCCTGGCGTCAGGCTCTGCAGGCTGCACGTGGGCTCATTCCTCGGGATATCCCAGCAGGAATCCACCCGAAACGGGTGATGGACACCTCTCAGGTCAGAGAGTGAGGAAGCCTCAGGTGGAAGGGGCTCTGCTGGAGCATCCAGCAGAGCTGTGAGTGAGAGCACGGAGCCGTGGGCTGTGTGACATGCTGGTTTTGACCAGCCCAGGTAGCTGGGACAGATTGAGGGGACCTCCTCACGTGGTGGCACGGCAGGAGGAAGGTTTGTCACGTGTGGTGCCGCAGTGGGTGACCCCAAAAGCCCTGCTGCATGGCCAGGCTGTGCCGAGCTGCTCGCACCAGTCCCACCGTGTGGTGCTGCTCCCCTCGCACGAGGCCGCAGCTGGCACGCTTGCGGGCCGCTGCTGGGGGCTGCTGCCAGCTCCGTGGAGGCAGAGTTAAGGCTGCGTGGGTGTGTGTCTTAATTCTTCATTTCCTGTTTTTCTGAAGTTTGGGGTTTTGCTGCACGGTTTGGAAAGGCAGAAAGAAGTCAAGAGATCTGAATTCTGCTTCGGCAAAGTACCGTGCTATTAAACCGTGGCAGGAGTTGGCACTTGGGGCTGAGGTTGTGTGAGGCTGTCGCTCGACAGAAGGCCTTGTTTTGGGTTGCTTATGAGCTCCTTCCCCACTACCTTCCCCGTGTTATGGTACCTGCATGTTGAAGGTGACTCACCTCCCGTCCGCTTGACACACTGCCCGGACTGAGCTCTTTAAATTTGTCACCATAAAACATTTTTTTCAAGCCCTCAAGTCATTTCTGTGGCTCTTTCTGCCTCCCCTCTGGTGTTGCAATGCCTCCAAATACTTGGTGGGGAGGGGAGGAAATGGAGGCAGCCCCGACACAAGCCAGAGGGTACGCGGGAGGGTCGGGAAGCATCCAAAGTGCCAGGAATGCGCTTCCTCCCGGGGCCTGCGGGGAGGCTGGCCTTCCAGAGGCTTCCTGAGACTCTGCATTCCTGTGCCAGGCAGCAGGCACCACGTGTTGCCCGTCTTCCTCCCAAAATGCCCCAAAACGCAGTGATCTCAGCTTGGGTTGTCCTCGCTGGGCATGGAGACCCTCGTGGGCACTTCTGCTGAACCTGCTGCAGGGATGGCAGCGGTCTGCAGCAGCACTCCTGGGCCCTCCTGGGAAATTCCTGATTTTCCTCTCTGTCGGGGCAGTTCTCAGCTTTATCAGCACCTCGTTCCAGCCTTTTGTTTGTAGGTGTGAGAGCCTGTGGGCTCTGGTCACCAGCGTGGGCTTTTTTGTCTTTCCAGTCCTCCTTTTTTTTTAAAAAAAAAAAAATCCAGAAGTTATATTTAAAACATAACCCTAGCGTTTGATCTGAGCCTCAGCGTTCAGGATGTGCCAGACTCGGGGAAGGATCTGTGGTTGAGCAGCAGGACGCTGCCCTTCCTCTGGCAGGGCGTATCTGCGTCACGGTGGGCAAGCCAGAGGTGGAGACTTTCCACGGGACGCTGCTTGCATCTCTCCCCTTACACAGCCCGCAGCACGGGAGGGCTGCAGAGTGAATATCAGAAGAGGGATGAGGTATCGATCAGCATCCCTCTGCCTCGGGTGTTATTTGTGCACAAGTGAGGCAGGGCCCCGAGGAAACCGTGGCTCGTGACTGCTGCTTGAGAGCGTCGCGTTTATGTGGTGCACGAGGCACACTCAGGTCGAACTCGTGATGAGTAAGCCTCGTTTGTGTTCCTGGATTTTACACTTTTCGCATTTTTTCGATGCACGACATGTGTATGCTGGAAGCAGTGGATGGTGATGCACGTGGGGTGAGGGGTGCCCTTGAGGGGAAGCTGGGGATGCGCTCGCACCACTCGGGAAAGGAAATTACCAGCACAGGGAGAGAGTGACCTGACAGGGAGCCTGCTTGCCTAGCAATCCTTCTCATGCTTGTTGCAGACTCGTACTGTGAGACGCTGCCCATAGACGGCCCCCCCTCCTTCCGGGGGCAGTCGGTGAAGTACGTCTACAAGCTGACCATCGGCTGCCAGCGCGTCAACTCCCCGATCAAGCTCCTGCGCGTGCCCTTCCGCGTCCTCGTGCTGCACGGTAAGCCCACGCGCTGCCCTGCCCTCCCTCGGGCACGCTCTGCAGCCCGCCCTGCTGACTCTTCGCCTCCTCCCCAGGCCTCAAGGATTACCAGTGCCCGCAGGATGAGGCCGTCGCGCCCTCAAACCCCTTCCTGGAGGAGGAGGAGGGCCTGAAGAAGGACTCCCGCCTGGCGGACCTGGCGACGGACCTGCTCATGGCAGCCACCTCCCGACGCAGCCTGCGTAGGTCGCTTCCCCTGGGCGGACCTGCTGTCCCCGCTCAGTGCTTGCTGCAAAAACTCCCTTTTCTGGCAAAGCAAGGCTCTGCCTGCAGCTGTGGAGCAGCTCTGTCAGGGCCCACTCGGAGCAGAGTTTGCCACAGGCTCCTCCATGCCAATGTGGTTTGCTGTTGCTCACTGCTGACCTTTCCGAAGGAAATGCTGCTTCCAGGGCCTGTCCTTCCTTCCCAAGCAGCCAAGTTGTGTCTGTTGGGCTCTTTGGGTGACCCAGGCTGCTGTGTGGAGCACAGCCTGCTCCTCCTGCAGCTCTGCCCCCCTCTCTGCTTTCTCCATAGACCTGTACAATATCAGCAGCGGCCGCGGGAAGGTGGGGACCTTCTGCATCTTCAAGACCGTGTATAAGATCGGAGAGGATGTCATCGGGACCTTCAACTTCTCAGGAGACATCCCGTGTCTGCAGGTCAGCGCTGGCCTTGGGTTCACCGTGGGGGAGAAGCAGGGCTTTTGGGTGGGCAGGGGGAGAAGGGATTGGGGTGGCACTGAGCTGCTGTGGGGTTTCTGATGAGGTCTCAGCTGGGGAAGGGCTCTGGTTCTCAGCTCACTTGGACAACGGAGGCCCCAGGAGTGTGAGTGTGAGTGTGAGCTCCTGCCTGTTTGCCCCGCAGTTCTCGGTGAGCCTGCAGACAGAAGAGAGCATCCAGGAGGACTTCCAGCGCCGGCGGGGGCAGCCCGTCTCCTTCAGCACCCACGCCCGCCATCAGGAGGCCTGCCTGCACACAGCCCAGAGCAGCTTCAGCCTGCCCATCCCGCTGAGCTCGACCCCGGGGTTCACCACCAACATCGGTCAGTGCCCTGCTCCCGCTGCCAAACCCTCCGCGGGGCCGCGTGGTGTGGGAGGGAGCCGGCCCCGTGCGAGTGGGAGTTATCTGCTTGTCCCCGTGCCAGCGCCCAGGCAGCTGCTGGCCCCGTGGTGCTGGCTGCTGACCCGCCTCTCGCCCGCAGTGTCCCTGAAGTGGAGGCTGCACTTCGAGTTTGTGACCTCGGGGGAGTCAGCGGGGACCTGCCTCGTCCGTGGGAGCCAGCCAGAGGCCGTCACCTGGACCGGGGTGGAGCAGATCGAGGTGGACACTTTCAGCTGGGACCTGCCCATCAAAGTCCTCCCCACCAACCCCATCCTGGCCTCCTACGTCTCGCAGTTCTCCAGCACCAACTCCATCACCATCTGACGGGGGCAGAGCCGGTAGGACCCTGCCACGCCAGGGTGGGCAGCGGGGTGAATCTGGGCTGCGAGGGCTCACCCAAACAGGATCTGCCTCCCGGGGAGCAGCCCTGCCTGTGCCTTGCCCCCTGAGGGGCTTCCAGGAGGAAAGGGCCCAGCCCAGGGAGCGAAACCTTGCAGGAAGGTCCCTGCGGGCCAGCCTGGTGCTGCTGGCTCCTGCTGGGCTCCTGGATGTGGCCGAGGGCTCCGCGTGGAGCCAGGAGGCAGCACTGCAACCGTGACCCAGGACTGCGAGGTGCTGAGCACCCGGGCTGTCCTCTCCCTCTGCTCCTGAGCCCGAAGGCATCCTGCTGGTCTCGGGATCCTCGGGGGGCTGGAGTGAATGCATGCTGTGTGCTGGGGAGCTGGGACGGAGGTCTCCCTGCTCAACAGCCAGCCCCGCGTTTCTACCAAACCTTCCAAAGAGTTTTCCTCTTTGCATGGAAACCTAATAAACACCCGAAGGTGCAAAAGCAGCCTGGGACAGAACGTTTTCCTGCACCCTTCCCAGTGGCAGAGGCAGCGCGAGGTTACCACAGTCACTGTCTGGAGACCTCTTTGTTTAATACTTTTATTGCAAGAACAGAAACATCTACACAAGGCTCTGCACAGCACAGGCATGGCACCAGCCGGGGTGGGCTGTGGGGCAGCCAGCTCCACGGGGGCACAGGCAGGTTGCTTCAGCTCCCTGAGCCCCACCAGGGCACCCAAAACCTGCAGCTGGGACAGGGCAGCAGGCACAGGGACGCCGGGCTCCTCCTGGGGACATCTTCCACCAGTTGTCCCCACGTCCCCGCTGCCTGCCCAGGGCTGCTGGCTCTGCTGCAGGGCTGCCCGGGGCTGGCGCGTGGTGCTGGGGGTCCCTTCTTGTCCTGGGAGCTGCAGGAGCAGGGGCGTTAGTGGTTCCAGAGGTGGGTTTTGTGCCCCTCGTGCTCCGGGATGGAGAAGGGATGGGCCAGGGCACGTGGGTGCTGCTCGAAGGGCCACCCAGTGGGCTCCCAGGGGCTGCCTGGCGAGGGGACGGGGGCTGTGGGGGGTTGCGGGGTGATTTGGTCCTGTGGCTCTCTCTTTTTGGGGGCTGTGCCCCGGGAGGACATCCCCTGGGATCTGCTTTCCCACGGGCAGCCTGGCTCGGGGCCCGTCCTCGCCTTTTTTTTTTTTTTTTTTCTTTTTTTTTTTTTTGAAGGGGCCCTGGCTCGCTTCAGGGAGCTGAAGGCGGAAGCGAAGCCGTACTGTGTCAGCGCTGGGGTGTAAATGTTAGCTCAGGACGATGGTGCACGGACAGTGGTTTCCCTGGAAGGTGGCTGCAGTGGTGTCTCTAGGGGACGGGGCAGGTCTGGAGCATGCAGGAGGTGCGCTCTGGAGGAGAAGGGGGGGGGTGCTGGCGGCGGGGGTCTCTACCCGCTCAGCCCCGCGCCCAGCACCTTGTTGCTGAGCGGCTCGGGGGTGCCGGCCGAGCCCCACTCGTGCTCCACGCTCTTCACGCACGGCAGGCTGGGGTTGGCCTTCTGCACCACCGAGATCTGGCAGGTCTGCGTGTCGTAGTGCGCCTCGCACCAGTCGGGGAAGTCGATGGGGTGCTGGGTGCTGCGGGAGAGGGCACGGCAGCACCGTCAGCTCCCCCTTGACGCCTGCCAGGGGGCTGCCCACACCCTTCCCAGGCCCGCTGCTGTGCATTTGTTGCCCACAGACCCCTCCGTGGCGCCCCTCGCCCTGCCACCCCTCACCGGGCCGTGTCTCCCTGCAGCCCTTGGGGTCCCCACCGCGTGTGCCACCCCTGCAGCCCGTCCCCAGCGCCCCTCACTCACGTCTCGCAGCACCCCACGCCAATGGGGTGCAGGCAGGTGCACAGCAGGCAGTTGGTGCTCAGCCACGACTCCCCGAGGGAGAACTGCTTCCCCTCGTACTCACAGGGAGCTGTAAAAAGGGAAAGGTGGCAACGAGCACCGGGGAGGGGGGAGCGTGTGGGAGCCCCCTCTACCCCAAAAGGACACGGGGCAGCCCTCTTGCCTCTGCTGCTGGTCCTGCACGCTCGGCCCCAGCCGGGCCCCTGCCAGGAGCTCTCCGTGGCCCAGCGAGCTGTTTCTCAGCCAGAGCCCTGGGGAGCTGTTCTGTGGTTTATAGGCTGCTCCTTCCAGTCATCACCGGCCCGCGAGCGCGCTCCCCAGCTCGGCACAGCCTGGCAGGCAGGCAGGGCACGGCCCCGCCGCCCCCGGGGGAAGACGAGGCCTCGTCCTAGCATCGAGCGTGCCCTCCCGCCTCACCTCCCCGCTTACCTTTAGCCTGGAAGTAGCATTTGGCCTGGGAGCCCGGCAGCTGGAGGAGGAGGGAGAGCAGCAGGCAGAGCCTGCCCCAGGCGCACGCCGGCTTCTGCGCTCTCATGGCCATGGCTGTCGTCGAGCTGGGCTTCCCCGCGGTCCTGCCGAGTTGCCTTTCTTCTCTTTCTCTCTCTCTCCTTTGCTCCTTTCCCTTTTCTCTCTCTCTCTCTCTCTCTCTCTCTCTCTGCCTTTTTAATGCTCTTCCCCTGATCCCAACAAGAGATATTTATAAAGTTCAGCTTTACGACCCTGGCCACCAGCTGTGCCCCACTGGAAAAGTTGTAAAACTCATTTCCTGATTTGAAAGGCATGAAAACAAGAGGTAGGATCAAGATTTTTAACAAGCTGTGAAAAGCTGATTCATGCCCTCCAGAAATGTCTCCAGTTGGAAGCCCCTGTGGGTGCAGGGCTCGGCAGCGAGGGGAGATCCGAGGGACCCCGGCGGGGTTGCCCCAGGCAGGGTGACAGAAATCTCCCGACCAGGAGGAGAGCTCTGGGCACCCCGTCACGCTGTCACTGCAAGGTCTCCGAGCATCCCATCGGGCAGGGACCGGGGTGGCACAAGCACCACGTTAAGCACCAGCAAAAGGGCACAGAGGTGCCACACGCAGCTCACGAGTGGCTCAAGGGGGAGATTTCCCCCTTCTCCAAGCCCCCAGTGCAGGTTTGTGGCCACGAATGGGCTGAGGGTAAGGGTTTATCCCCTAGGACGAGGACATGTGGTGATTCCCACCGACACGGGGCCCTGCACGAGTCCCCGGTGTCCCCAGGGCTCAGCTCGGTGGTTCTGGTGTGAGTGTGGAGCCCCCGGCGCCGAGCAGCCCCCTCCAGCAAAATCAGGGAGGCGACCAGAGGGATGAAACCCAGCGGCACAGGTGGATTTGGGCAACAAGTGGCCAAAGAGAGGAGCTGCTGAGCAAAGAGCTGGTGTGCCCGGGGCCATTCACAGCCCTTCTGACACGTCAGGAGAGCAGGGCTGTGGGCACGGGACAGCCCGCTGGTGGCTGCAGTAGCAGCGGCGCGCGTGGGTCGTCCTCCCCGCCGTTAATCTGCCTGGTGCTGAGAGTTTGGGATAGGTTTACACCCTGACGCGTGAGGCTCAATATCCCTTCCAGAATTTGTGTTGGCACCCTCTGTTATAGCTGGATATTTTTGTTATCCGCGCGAGTGTCCAATCCCTCCCTGAATCCTGCTACATCTTGGCCTGAGCGCTTTCCTGTGGCAGCCTAATTAAGCAGAGAGTGACAAAAAAATATATAAATGATAATAATAATAAAAAAATGCTTCCTTTTATCCGCTTTGGATTCACCACTTTCGGATTTGCAGGCGCGTCCCGTTGTGGCCGGAGACCCTTTGTCACCTGGTGTCCCTGTCCCCAGATGTCACCCAGAGCTGCCTCAGCGGATGCAGGGAGCTGGGACGGGGCTGCCTCCCTCAAAGCACTGCCCTGGCTGAACAAGAGGCAAAAAATCTTGCGTGTCTAAAGAGAATGGGGAAAAAAACCACTGGGGAATAAAAAAACAAAACGGGGAGGCAGAGGGCAGCGCGTGTGGCCGGCTGGGAAAGGCTGGTGATAAATCGGAGCGGCTCGGGGTACCCGTGAGTAACCCAAGGGCCGTGGGCTGTGGGCTGGGAGGCTGAAGCGCATCAGAAACAAATGGAAATCGCCCTCTGGAGCAGAGTTGTTACTATATAAGGAGGATAAAAGTCCCCGTCGTCGGGGCGGAAAACGAATATTCTTATTGTGTGTTTGGAAGAAGGAGCCTGGCACGCTCGCAGCCACAATGAACTAATCCATCTTCGTTTCGTCGCCGAGCAGAGAAAACGTTAAACAAAAGCGGTGTTTTTAATTTGGAGGCCCCGGTGGCTCGCCCGGGCTTCCAGGGGGACACCGAAAATCCAGGGAGAGGGCGGCTGGGGGCCGGCAGCTCGGAGAGCATCGCCTGGAGAGGGACTCGGGGCGCACCGGGGATGCTGCGGCTGGAGCATCCCTGCAGCAGCGGTGTGCCAGCGGGCAGCCACCAGCCCCGAAAGCCCAGGACCCTTGGTGAGGAGCTGCATCCGTGTCTCAGCATCACCCGAGGGCAGCTGGCTGTGTCCCAGGAGGGCACGGTGCCGCCGGGCTCCCCGCAGAGCTGCTGCAGCTCCCGGGGCACACGGGCGGGCAGGGGGTGCCAGGATGGGGTGGCGATGCTCCCCCTTTCCCCCCGGCCCCGCAGGAGGTGCGTGGGTAATAAAAGCTGATGGACAAGTTGCCATCGGCAGGATCCAGGAGTGTTATAAAACCTGAATCTCCTGAGCCTTCAGCTCAGGCTGCAGCTGCAGAGCAGGAAGCAAACAGGATCCCGGCTGGCATTGTGAAAGCAAACACCATAAATCCAAGGAAGTGCTGCAATTGCTGTTTTAGGCACTGGGGAGCTTGGCTCCTGCTCCCCACAAGCACTTTATTTTCTCTCTAAACAGCAAAAATTAAAAAATGAAATAGAAACAACACGACTTATCACTGGGCCGAGCTGGGTCAGTGTCAGCCCGTTCCCAGGGCGCGGGGCAGGGTTTCGGGGAGATGCCAGCTCTGAGCTGTGCCCGCTGACCCGTCCCCGTGCCCCCAGCACCTAAAGGGGACCCCAGGGCACCAGCAGAGCCCTCTCCTGTGCCACCGAGCTGCTGTCACACTGCTCGGAGCCACCCCACGGGGTGAAAGCAGCTGCGGCTGTGCTCCAGGAAGAGGACAACGCAGGGGGGACGTGATGGAAATCTGGATGTCCTGCTAGCTGTCGGGCTGGGCTCTGCTGCTCGGGACACCCCACACCATGCCCAGCCTCCTGGGGTGCAGAGTCCAGCCTCTGTACATTCCCTGGCACTGCCCCGTGCTCCCTTGGGCCCCACTCCTTGGGCCCCACGACCCTCTTGCACTTTCGTGGCTCACATTTCCTTGCTCGCCCTCGTGCTCCGTCTGTCTCCATCATACTCCAACGCTCTCCATCGTGCTCCATTCCCCCTCATCTTGCTCCATTCCTCTCCAACACGCTCCATCACTCTCCATCACGGTCTATCCCTCTCCATCCTGCTCCATTCCTCATCCTGATCATCCACCCCTTTCCATCATGCTCCATCCTTCCCCATCACACCCCATCCTTTTCCAGCGTGCTCCATCTCTGACAATGCTCCATCCCTCTCCCTCTCCAGCCCCTAGGGTGCTGAGGGAACTGGTGGTTGTGATTGCTGGGCCACTCCCCATCACCTACCAGTGGTCTTGGTCCTGGAGATGTCGCAGATGATGGGAGATGTGCTAATGTGACGCCCACCTCTAAGAAGGGTCTTAAGGCTTTGGGCCCCTCACAACAGGAAAGACCTCGAGGGCCTGGAGCGTGTCCAGAGAAGGGCTGTGAAGCTGGAGAAGGGCCTGGAGCACAAATCCTGTGAGGGGTGGCTGAGGGAACTGGGGGTGTTCAGTCTGGAGAAGAGGAGGCTCGGGACAGAGCTTCTACAGCAACCTGAAAGGAAGGTGTGGAAAGCTGGGGGTCGGCCTCTTCTCACAGATAACCAGTGATAGGACACAAGGGAGTGGCCTCGAGTAGTGCCAGGGGAGGTTCAGGTTGAAATGAGGAGACATTTCTCCTCACAAAGAGCAGTCAGGCACTGGGACGGGTTGCCCAGGGAGGTGGTGGCGTCACCGTCCCTGGGGGTGTTCAAGGAGAGGTTGGACGTGGTGCCTGGGGACAGGGTTTAGTGGGTGACAGTGGTGGCAGGGGGATGATCCTGGAGGTCTTTTCCAACCCTGATGACTCTGTGATCCTCTCCCATGCCCTCCCCAGAGGGGCCCAGCCCCACCGTGCCTCCTGCACCCCGGTGCCACCTCTCCCAGCAGGGCTCCAGCACCTCCAGCACCTCCTGGGGTGCTCCCAGTGGCACCCGCAGGCACCCTGCTCCCAGCCCTGCCTCGGGCCAGCCTTTGGCACCAGGGGTCACCCCACGTGTCCCCCCCGCCCTCGCCACTGGCACCGCTGCCCTCGGCCTCCTCTCACGGGAAACGTGACGGGAGGGCGCGGGGTGTTTAGGAAAACAGGCCTTGGCACCCGGCGGCCATCCCGGGAAAATAAAAACATCCGGGCGGGCAGCGGTGCCGCGAGCGCGAGAGACCGGCACTCCATAAATCCCCCGGAGCAGGTGCTTTGTAGTCGGCACAAGGAAATGAGCACATTATTCATCTCGGCTTAAACCCCTAAACGCTTCCTGTCCTGTGAGTCAGAAATAGCCCTGGGAGATCGGTCCCAGGCCCCGCAGGAGCTGCGCTGTCCAAGAAAGTGCCACGAGCCTGCCAGGCCTGGGGCCAAGGCGAGGGCGGGCGCACGTGGCAGGGAAAGTGGTGCTGGGACGGGGGCACCACAGCAGGACCTCTGGGGCTGGTGGCACCAATGGCACTGGTGTCACCAAGACTGGCAGCATCAATGGGTCTGGTGGCACCAATAATGCTGGAAGAACCACTGAGTGTGGTGACACCAACGAGGAGGGTGGCACCACCGAATCTGGTGACATCTCCAAGGCTGATGGCACCAATGAAGCTGGTGGCCCAGTGAACCCTGGCTGGTGGCACCAGTGTGGTTGGTGGCACCGCAGAGGCTGGTGGCTCCAGGGAGGATGGTGGCTTCACATTTAGTGGCACCCCTGCAGCACGTGGCGCCACTGGGACTGGTGGCTCTAATGAATCCGGTAGTGTCATTGAGAGTGGTGGCACTGCTGGGGCTGGTGGCACCAATGGAGCTGGTAGTAATACTGAATCTGGTGACAGCAGTGAGGCTGGTGGCACCACCAGGGCTGGTGGCACCAGTGAGGCTGACAGCACCAAGAATTTGGTGGCGCCACTGCAGCAGATGGCACCGCCGGTGCTGGTGGCACCACCAGTTCAGCAGGGTGCACAAAGGAGACACCCGCAGGGGACGCTGGTGCTTTTCGTGTCCTGGGTGACTCCCGCAGACCTTTGCTGGCCTTTCTCCGGCAGCAGAACCACAACCCTGCTGCTCCACGCATCTGTTCTCCAGCCACAGCCCCCCGCACAACCCCACACCCGTAGGGCCCCTCCTTGGCTCTGGGGCATGGTGGCCCTGAACCGGCCCTGAACCCGAGGAGCAGCAGAGCTGCTGCATTACCCACGTTTTTCCCTTTAAAATATTCGCTTCTGCTCCATTTTTTCCGCTGTTGGCACGCCAAACCCAAACACAAACAAGGAGTCCTCCGGGTTACCCTGACAACTGCAGCGCACGAAGCCCATAAACGCAGAGGTCGCCCCGCGTGCCGGCACCCGGCCCCGCTGACGCTGCGGCCCGTGACCTCCTGGCCAAAGCCACCACAACCTTCTGGAGATGTTCCTCACCCAGCAGGGACCGGGTGGCCTTTGGAGCTGACGGGGAGCAGATGGGGAACGCAGAGCCGCGTCCCCTCCACCCTCACCACTCTGCATCTCCAGAGGTCCCCGTGCCGCGGCACCGCGCGTCCCCGGCGTGGTGGCTCCCGCTGCAGCTCCTCCACCCAGCCCGGTGGAGCTGGAGGTCCTGGAGGCACCCACTGCCGGTGCCTGGCGTGCTCTTCACAGCCACCTCCCGGGGCTGACAGGTTTCTGGCCCCGCTCTCGGTGCAGAGGTGAAGGCGCTTGGCAGGGCTCTGCAGCCCGCCAGCTCCAGGAGGCGGAAAAAAACATTTATTTTATTTATTTACTTTTTTATATATATATTTTTTTTACACTCCAGGGGTGGTGGGGGAAGAGGGGTGACAAGGACAAGCCCTTCCCGTTGGGACACCCGGGGCACACTTTTGGCAGCGCGCGCCCCAAGGGAACATTTTGGCACAAATTCTCCGGTTCTGGGATGCAAAGCTCGGAGGGGAAGGCGAGGCACAAACACCCCAAAATCCGCCAGGGCACCGTCCCCACGTGTCCGAGGAGCCTGGCGGGGCACGGAGCCCACGGGTGAGCGGCTCCACGCGGGGGCAGCCGTCCCCTGCTGCCCCTTCGCGCTGTCACCCGTGGGAGCTGCGTGCGCCCTGGGCGCAGGAGCCGGTCCCCGGGCCCCCTCTGGCGGCCCGCAGACGCCAGCACGGGGCGCTCCGGGAAGGTGCCGGGAGTGGGGGGGGGGGAGGCGGAATTTTTGGCCAGGTTTCGGATGCTCCCGCTCGGGTTTCGCCGCCCCGCGGCTATTTATACCCGGCAACCCAATCCCCCGGCTGGCCGAGGACGTGTCACTCATCGCGGGGACACCTGCGGGGTGGCACCGGCGGGGCGAGCGGGGGTGCCGCGCCCGCAGCTCCGCGCTCCGTTCTCCCCACTTTTTACCCCAAATCCTGGAGGGGACGGGTCCCACCCCCCTCCAGGTCCCCCCGCGTGGGGCAGACACGGGTGGGGGACTGCGTGAGTGTGTGTTTGGGGGGGGACGGGGCTCCCGCTGCCCGCCCGCCCCACGGGACTGCGGGCGAGCCGGGAATGCGAGGAATGCGGGGCGGGCACGCTGCCCCCTGCGGGGGCCCCGCCGCCCCCCCGGCCGCCCCCTGCCTCGCCTGTCCCTGCCCCACAGCCACCGCTCCCCCCCCCGAGAGCCCCGGTGGGATCCTGAACCCAAATCCACAGGGGGATGTGTCCCCAGGGGGACACAGAGATCTGGGCACCCCCACGACCCCCCCTCACGTTGGGGACCCCATAACCGGGGTACCCACATAGAGGAGACCCCCAGAAGCTGGACACCCCTTCCTCAAAATCCCCTCGTGCTGAAGACCCCCGGAGCTGGGGCAGCTCTTCCCCAACGCCCCCACTCTGGGGACCCCCAAAACTCGGGCATCCCCTCCCCAATCCCTTCATGCAGGGGACCCCCGGAGCCTGGATACTCCTTCCCCCAGCTCCCCAAATCCCCTCGTGCCGGGGACACCCAGAGCCTGGACACCCCTTCCCCAAAATCCCTTTGTGCCGGAGACCCCCAGAACTCAGGCACCCCACCCTCAACCCCCCCACACACTGGGGACCCCCAGAACTCGGGCATCCCCTCCCCACTCCTCTCATGCTGGACACCCCCTCCCAATCCCTCCACGCGGGGACACCCCCTCCCCAATCCCCCCAGAGCGTGGACACCCTCTCCCCCAAATCCCCTCTTGCTGGAGCCCCCCGGAGCCTGGACACCCCTTCGCCAACACCCCCGTTCTGGAGACCCCTGCAACCCGTGCGCATCCACGCTGGGGACCCCCAGAGCCTGGGCACTCCCTCCCCAATCCCACCATGTTGGAGACCCCCGGAGCCTGCACACCCCTTCCCCAAAATCCCCTCGTGCTGGAGACCCCCGGATCCCGTACACCCCTTCCCCAAATCCCCTCACGCTGGAGATGTCCGGAGCCGGGGCACCCCCTCCCCAATCCCCCCACCTTGGAGACCCCCGGATCCCGTACACCCTCTCCCCCAAACCCCCTCGTGCTGAAGCCCCCCAGAGCCGGTTCCCCCCCCTCCCCAACCCCCTCCCACTGGACACCCCCTCCCCCAACTCCCCTCTCTCTGGACCCCCCGGGAGCCACCACACCCCTTCCCCACCCCCCCCACCCTGCAGCGCGCCCCAACCCCAGCCCCCCCCCTGCTCCAACCCCACCTCCCCACAACCCCCGACGGCGGGGCCGCCCCCCCCCCTCTCCCCCCTCTCCCCCCTCTCCCCCCCTCTCCCCTCTCTCCCCTCTCCCCGTGGGGGCGGGCGGTGGCGGCGGCGGCTCCGGGGGCGGGACGGGGCGGTCCGGGGGGGCGCTGCCCGGTCCGGGGCGGCCCCGCCCGGGGGAGGCGCAGGCGGCGGCGGCGGCGGCGGCGGGCGCAGGATCCGCGGGCGCAGGATCCGCCGGCGGGGCCCATGGCTCCGGGGCTGCCGCTGGTGCTGGCGGCGCTGCTGGCGGCGGCGGGGGGCGGCGGGCACCGGGGGACACCGGCGGCGGCGGCGGCGGCCGCGGTGGCTGCGCCCCCCGACGGGGCGGTCGCCAACCTGACGGTGGCCGTGGTGCTGCCGGAGCGCAACGTGAGCTACGCGTGGGCCTGGCCGCGCGTGGAACCGGCGCTGAGCCTGGCGCTGGAGGCGCTGCAGCGTGGGGAGCCGCCGCTGCTGCCGCGGCCCTTCTCGGTGCGCGTCGAGTTCATGAGCTCGGAGCTGGGGGGCGCGTGCTCCGAGTACGTGGCGCCGCTGAAAGCCGTGGACCTGAAGCTCTACCACGACCCCGACGTGCTCTTCGGGCCGGGGTGCGTCTACCCCGCCGCCTCGGTGGGACGCTTCGCCTCGCACTGGCGGCTGCCCCTGATCACGGCCGGGGCGGTGGCGGTGGGCTTCAGCGAGAAGCGCGAGCACTACCGCACCACCGTGCGCACCGGGCCCTCGGCCCCCAAGCTGGGTGCCTTCGTCTCCCACCTGCACGCCCACTTCAACTGGAGCTCCCGCGCCGCCCTGCTCTACGTGGACCGCAAGACGGACGACCGGCCCTACTACTTCACCATCGAGGGCGTCTTCCAGGAGCTGCAGGACGGCAGCAACCTCACTGTCCGGCACCACATCTACTCCCCCGACGAGGGCGGCGCCGACACCGCCATCCACTTCATCAAGGCCAGCGGGCGCGGTGCGTGGCGTGGCGTGGCGTGGCGTGGCGTAGGGGGGGAGAAAAATGTCCCGTGGAGGGGAAAAATGTCCTGGAGAGGGGATGGAGATGCGGTGGGATCTGTGTGGGGCACGGTGGGACGCGTGGGGGGTGCTGCCGGGGCAGGGGGGCGCAGCGGGAGCTCTGTGGGGCACAGCGAGGGGGTGGGGGGAGAGTGGGAGCTGTGTGGGGCACGGCAAGGGGTGGGTATGGTGGGATCTGTGTGGGGCGCAGCAAGGGGATGGGGACGCAGTGGGAGCTGTGTGGGGCGCAGCAAGGTGGCAGGGACAGAGTGTGACCTCTGTGGGGCACAGCGAGGGAGCAGCGGGACCCCTGTAGGGCACAACAAGGGGACAGGGACACTGGGACCTCTGTGGGGCAGAGCAAGGGGACAGGGACACCGTGGGACCTCTGTGGGGTGCAGCAAAGGGGCTGGGGTCACAGTGTGGCCCGTGTGAGGGGTGGGCACAGTGGGGCCGCTGTGGGGCACAGCAAGGAGCCAGGGGACCTGTGTGGGGCAAAATGAAGGGATGGGGACCCAGCGGGACCCATGTGGGACCCAGCAAGGAGATGGGGGTGCAGGGGGACCGCTGTGGGGCACAGCGAGGGGACAGGGACACAGTGGGATACATAAAGGGCACAGCAAAGGGATGGGGGCGCAGCGGGACCCATGTGGGGTGCAGCGAGGAGTGGGCACAGTGGAACCCATGTGGGGCTCGGCATGGGGCTGGGGACGCAGTGGGAGCCGTGTGGGGTGCAGCAAGGGGACAGGGACGCAGTGGGACCTGTGTGGGGCACGGCGAGGGGCAGGGGACGCAGTGGGACCCCTGTGGGGCACGCTGAGCTGTGAGCACACTGTGGGTACAGGGCACGGTGAGGGGCGAGCACACATGCTCACAGCAGGGCTGAGGGGGCAGCAGGACCCTGTGGGACCCCCACCCCGGGCCCAGGACCCCTGCTCCCAGCCCCCCACCACCCTCACCCCATGCAGGACCCCCACTCCCCGGTGGGATGTGTGGCACGGGAGCGAGCAGAGGGACTCGGGGGCACCCTGGTGGCACGCTGTGGCTCGGGCCACCCTGCCCTGTCTGTCCCAAGCCCGGGGGCCATCGGGGTCGGGGTGTCCCCGGGGGCAGGCTGGACCCGGGCACCGCGGGGAGGCGGAGGGTGACGGTGTGGACGTGGCCGGCTGTCGGGCGGCGCTGGCGGTGGCTGCGGTGCCGGCACGCCGAGGTGCTCGGGGGGGAGGTGGCAGCCTCCTGCCCCGTGCCAGTCCCTGCTTGTGGCTGTGGCAAACAGACGGGGACGGGGATGGGGACGGGGATGGGGACGGGGACGGCCCCACCCTGGTGCCAAGGGGGGGGTATAAATCAATTTGTCGCCTCGGGAGAGCGGCTATATCGGGCCGGGAGGAAATGGAGGGGCTCAGGGAGGCAGCTGGAGAGCAAGGGCAGCCTGACGCTCGCTCGTCCATTATTGATGAGCGGGGTGTATCGATCCTGGAGGCAGCCGCCCCGCGCGGCTCCTTAATGGATCCTGAGATGCTGTGTCATTAAGGAGGACATCGAGCCGGGGCCAGCGGAGCCAGATGGGGCAGCGGGGGAGCTCTGCGCCCTGGGGCTGAGGACGGGGGGCTTTGGGTGGGATTGGGGCGAGGCACCACGCGGGGAGAGAGGCTGAGTGCGGCCCTAAATCGCCCCGATGCACACCGAGGCGGAGGACGCGAGGATGGGGGTCCCCTGGGGCTGCCTTGGCGAGGGGCCCCACATCCCTAGGACCTTGGTGCCACTGCAGGGTGTCAGCTCCCATCTCCCAAGCATGGCTTTGGCGAGGCAGGGGACAGCCCCAGGGGTCCCCTCGGAGCTGCTCACAGCCCCGAGGAGCGGGGTCTCCATCAGCGAGAGCGGGGCAGCCACGCACCTGCCCCGTGCCTGCGTGTGGCCACCCGGTGCTCGCCACCGTCCCTCTGGCAGGGGCCTGGGCGACGTGCAGGGGCCCACGTCCCTCCTGCTGCTCGTGAGAGCGCTGATATAATTAGAGCCACGGCGCAGGGAATTACCGGAGCATCTGCCCGCCGAGCGCAGGTCCTCCGCCTGGGGGAACGGGCGGGCAGGAGGAGGGGGCCCGGGCACCTTCCCCTGATGCTTCCAGCCCCACGTTAGCCCCACGTCCCACACCGGGAGCCACTCGGGTGCCGTGTGCCCCCCTCAACCCCCTGCCCTTTGACCGGGCGTGCGTCTGTCACCGCCGTGGGGCCGTGCCACCATCTGCCACCAGCTGTCACCACGGCCCCCCTGCCACCAGCACCGCTCCCGGTGCGCTCATCACCTCCAATTTCCCCCCACCCCGCTGCATTCCCATTGTTGTGTTTTTTTTGGTTTTTTTTTTTTTTTTTCTGTGCGTGTTTTTACTTTATTTTTGTATCATTATTATTATTATTTTGCCCCCCGCTGCCCCCGAGCCCTCCCCCGGTGCCCACGATGGGGCCGGGGCGGGAGGGCCGCGCGCCGTGGCCAGCGTCTGAGCGTGACATTCCTCCGGCGCCCGCCGCCTCCTCCCCCGTTGCTCAATCCCGGGTTCCCAGCCAGGCTGGCTGGAGCGGGGGCCCTGGTTTTCCGGGGGGAGGGAGGAGGCAGTGGCAGGAGCCTCCGCTCTGGCCCTCCACGAGGGTGAGGAGGGCCCCCGCTCGGGGGGGTTTCGGACACTCTCCGCCGCAGCCCGTGGGGCGCACAGCCCCACGGACACGGTGCCCGCGGCCAGCCCCACGCGTCACCCGCTTGGACATCCCAATGGGGCTGGTGGAGCCCCCCGGCAGCGGGGTTGGGGTCTCTGGGGGGTGTGAGGACGGGGCCCGGGCACCCCCTTTGCCGCCCGGGTCGCGGCAGCAGATGCTCTGTTTCCAATTAATGCCGCGGCCCCGCCGAAGGTGCTGGAATCCGGGAACCTGCACATTCCTGCCGCACGACCGACCGCAAAGCCAAACATGTTTTTGTCCTTCTCCTCGGCATGGATTCCCCAGCGGCCTGCGGGGGCACAGCCTCGCCGCTCCTCCCGGACACATTTTTCCCCTACCCGGAGCCGGTGCCGGGACGGTGGCGTCCCCCGGGGTGGGGTGCACGGGGGCGCCGGTGATTTTGGGAGCTCCCCTTTTTCTCCAGGGTGCCCGACGTGGCGTGGGCAGGTCGGGGCGGGCGAGGGACATCCCAGGATGGGGTCCCACAGCGGTGTCCCCCTCCCTGACGCCCCGTGTCCCCGCAGTGGTGTACCTCTGCGGGCCGCCGGAGATGCTGCGCCGCATCATGCAGCTGGCGCAGCGCGAGAACCTGACCAACGGCGACTACGTCTTCTTCTACGTGGACGTTTTTGGGGAGAGCCTGCGGGGAGATTCTGCCCGTGATGCCTTCAAACCATGGCAGCAGGGCCCGGGACAGGACTCGGGGCTGCGCGAGGCTTTCCAGGTGAGCTGCGCCTCCCTATGGGGATTGGGACCGGGACGGGGACGTGCCCAGCGTGGCCCCGCTGTGTGACACGGGGCCGTGCCATCCTGCAGACCGTGCTGGTGATCACCTACTACGAGCCCCAGAACCCCGAGTACCAGCACTTCCAAACGCAGCTCATCCTGCGAGCCAAGCAGAAATTTGGGGTGCAGCTCAACTACTCCCTGGTGAGCGCCTCCCGCTGCGTGCCGGGGGCACCGTCCCCCGGGGGGGTGTGGGGTGGCTGTGGTGCCGTCCCAGCAGGGTGTGTGCGTGGCCCTGCTGTGGGGTTGTGGATTTTCAGGGGTGTGCGTGGCCCTGGTGCACGGTTATAGGGTTGAAGGGGTGTGCATGGTGCTGGTTTGGGATTATGGGGTTGTAGAGGTGTGCATTGCCCTGTGGTTTGGGGTTATGGGGCTAGGGAGGTGTGCATGGCCCTGGTGCATGGTTTTGGGATTGCAGGGGGGTTGCATGGCCCTTGTGTGGGGTTATGGGGCTATGGAGGTGTGCATGGCCTCGGTACATGGTTATGGGATTGCAGGGCTTTGTGTGGCCCCAGTGTGGGGTTTTTGGGGCTAGGGAGGTGTGCATGGCCCTAGCGCATGGTTATGGGATTGCAGTGGTTTCCATGTCCCCTATATGGGGTTATGGGGCTATGGAGGCGTGCAGGGCCCCGGTGCAGGGCTGTGGGGCCGCGGGGGGGGTGCGTGCCGTGCTGAGGTCCCTCCTGGCAGATGAACCTGGTGGCGGGGTGCTTCTACGACGGGGTGCTGCTGTACGCCATGGTGCTGAACGAGACCCTGCGGGAGGGCGGCTCCAAGAAGAACGCCACCCACCTCATCGAGAAGATGCGGGACCGCAAGTTCCAGGGTAGCTTTTTTTGGGTGAAGGGGGGGGGGGGGGAGTTGGCAACGGGTCTTGGGGGCTCGGGTCCCGCCGTCCCCATCCCACCCACCCGGGTCCCCTCTTGTCCCCCCGCAGGGGTGACGGGGCTGGTGAGCATGGACGGCAACAACGACCGGGACACCGACTTCAACCTGTGGGCCATGGGCGACCCCGAGAGCGGGCAGTACGAGGTGGGGGGCGGCACGGGGGGGGTCCTGGGGGGGGGGGGGGGGGGGGGAGGGGCTGAGGGGGTGTTCCAGGCTCAGGTCTGTCTGCCCAGGTGGTGGGACACTACTCGGGCGCGGAGAAGCAGATCCGCTGGCTGGGCCGTCCCATCCGCTGGGTGAAGGGGGCCCCCCCCTTGGACAACCCGCCCTGCGTCTTCGACGTGGATGACCCCTCCTGCGACAAAAGTGGGTGCATGCCCCCCCCCCGGCGCTGGCATCCATGGGGTCCCCGAGTGCCCAGCGTCCTTCCCTGGGGGGGTTTTGGGCCCCCTCGAGTGGCGTGCTAACAGTGTGCCCCCCCCCACCCCCCATTTCACTGCAGCCCCCCTCTCCACGCTGGCCATCGTGGCTTTGGGCACAGGCCTCACCTTCGTCATGTTCGGCATCTCCAGCTTCCTCATCTTCAGGTGGGTCGGGGCTGGGGGAGCCGTGCCTGGGTGCTGGGGGGCAGGAGCCTGACCCCCTGTGCGTGTTGTGTGTGTCCCCCCCCCCAGGAAGCTGATGCTGGAGAAGGAGCTGGCCAGCATGCTGTGGAGGATCCGCTGGGACGAGCTGCACTTCGGGAGCGCCGAGCGCTACCACAAGGGCGCGGGCAGCCGGCTCACCCTGTCCCTGGTGAGAGCCACCAGCCCCCAGGACACTGCCCCTGTCCTCTCCCTGTCCTGCCCCTGCATGGCCCCTCCGTCCCCTACAAAACCACAGCCACGTTGCACCCATCCCCTGCACTCATCCGTCCCCTGCACATCCCCTATCCATGCCCCGTACCTCATCCTATAGCCCCTGGTATGGGGCGTGCAGACCTGCTGCTGGCCCTACACACCACAATTCATCCCCTGCCACCCCCCTGCACACCCCTGGCTGTCCCAGCCCGGCTCCCTGTGTGCCTGCCACCCCTCCTTGGGGTCCCCATCCCTAACCCTCCCTCCCCGCAGCGTGGCTCCAGCTACGGCTCCCTGATGACCACCCACGGCAAGTACCAGATCTTCGCCAACACCGGGCACTTCAAGGTCAGTCCGAGCGCCGCCACCACCCGATCCCCCCTCGGTCACACCCCTGGTGTGACGCTGGCACCTCGCTCCCCTCCCCAAATCCTCCTGGTGGGGGCTGAGCCCTCTCTCACCTTGCCCCCAGGGCAACGTGGTGGCCATCAAGCACGTCAACAAGAAGCGCATTGAGCTGACGCGCCAGGTGCTCTTCGAGCTGAAACACGTAGGTTTTGGGTGGGCGCCCTGATGGGGGGGGCGTGGGGTCCCCTCCTGGGGGTGGTGGGGCTGTGGGACCACTGGGGGCACCCCCAGTGGGGGGATAGAGAGGGATCCCTGTGGCTTTGTGGCCACGGTGGGTGGCACAATGGGGAGCGGCACCGTGTCCGGGGGCACCCCGCATCCAGACGCTGCCTGTTCCTCCCCTCCCAGATGAGGGACATCCAGTTCAACCACCTGACGCGCTTCATCGGGGCGTGCATCGACCCCCCCAACATCTGCATCGTCACCGAGTACTGCCCGCGGGGCAGCCTGCAGGTAGGGGGGCGGACACAGGGCGTTGGGGCGAGATGGGGGAAGGGGGGGCTCCGATTTCGGGGACGGGGTGGCCATGGGGACCCTGTGAGGGTGGTGCCGGTGCCACCGTCCCGGCGCTCGGCGTGCTGCCTCCCCCAGGACATCCTGGAGAACGAGAGCATCAACCTGGACTGGATGTTTCGCTACTCGCTCATCAACGACATCGTCAAGGTACCCGAGCCGTGCGCACGGGGTGCAGGGTCAGTGGCTGGGGGGGGGGGGGAGGGTGGTGCCAACCTCACCGTGTCCGTCCGTCCGTCCGTCCGTCTGTCTGTCCGCCCCCAGGGAATGGCCTTCCTGCACAACAGCATCATCGGGCACCACGGCAGCCTCAAGTCCTCCAACTGCGTGGTGGACAGCCGCTTCGTGCTGAAGATCACCGACTACGGGCTGGCCAGCTTCCGCTCGCCCTGCGACGGCGAGGACACGCACGCCCTCTACGCCAGTGAGCGCCCACCGAGGGGGAGGGGGACACGGGTGGCAGTGGGGGGGCACGGGGTGGCCCTGCCTCACCATCCTGTGGCCGTGTCCCACCAGAGAAGCTGTGGACGGCCCCGGAGCTGCTGCAGAAGGGCCGGCTGCCCCCGCAGGGCATGCAGAAAGCTGACGTCTACAGCTTCGGCATCATCGTGCAGGAGATCGCCCTGCGCAACGGGCCCTTCTACATCGAGGGCATGGACCTGAGCCCCAAAGGTTCGAGGGGCCGGGTTACGGGGTGAGGTGGGTTTTGGGGAAGGGATTCGTGCTCATCAGTCCCCTCTTCCCGGGGCAGAGATCGTGCAGAAGGTGCGCAACAGCCAGAAGCCGTTCTTCCGCCCCTCCATCGACATCGGGGTGCACAGCGAGGAGCTGGCGGTGCTGATGGAGCGCTGCTGGGCGCAGGAGCCGGCCGAGCGCCCCGATTTCGGGCAGATCAAGATCTTCATCCGCAGATTCAACAAGTGGGTGCTGGCAGAAGCCTGGGGCGGGCTGGGGAGGGGGGTGGTCCCACGGTGTGCGTGTCCCCACCGCCTGTGTCCGTCCGTGTCCCTGCAGGGAGGGCAGCACCAGCATCCTGGACAACCTGCTGTCGCGCATGGAGCAGTACGCCAACAACCTGGAGAAGCTGGTGGAGGAGCGCACGCAAGCCTACCTGGAGGAGAAGCGCAAGGCGGAGAACCTGCTGTACCAGATCCTGCCCCAGTGAGCGGGGGCGAAACGGGGCCGGGGTGCCCGTTGTGGGGTCGTGGTGCCCGCTGTGGGGTCGTGGTGCCCGCCGGCTCCCCGTGCCGCTGTTGGCAAGGGGAGGACGGGCTGTAGGATTTTGGGGAGAGGGGCACCCGTGGTGGTGGTGGTCCCCCGGCACCCACCGCCCCCTTTTTCCCCCGGCAGCTCCGTGGCGGAGCAGCTGAAGCGCGGCGAGACGGTGCGAGCCGAGGCGTTCGACAGCGTCACCATCTACTTCAGCGACATCGTGGGCTTCACCGCGCTGTCGGCCGAGAGCACCCCCATGCAGGTGGGGAGCGGGGACGGGGGCGGGCAGGGGGCTTCGTGTGTGTGTGCGTGTGTCCCCCATCACCTCCACCACCAGCGCCAGCCCCTGCTCCTTGCAGGTTGTGACGCTGCTCAACGACCTCTACACGTGCTTCGATGCCATCATCGACAACTTCGACGTGTACAAGGTGAGGGGGAGGGGGAAAGGTGGAGGGGGGGGGGCGAGGAGCCCACCCAACGTCCCCGGTGCCGTGTCAGGTGGAGACCATCGGGGACGCCTACATGGTGGTGTCGGGGCTGCCGGTGCGCAACGGCAAGCTGCACGCCCACGAGATCGTCCGCATGGCGCTGGCCCTGCTGGAGGCCGTCAAAACCTTCAAGATCCGGCACCGGCCCAACGACCAGCTGCGCCTGCGCATCGGCATCCACACCGGTGAGCCTGGGGGGTGCAGTCTGCGTGCCCTCCACCTCCTCCTGTGTCCCCCCCAGTCCCGGCCTGAGTGCGTCCCCTGTCTCCTGTCCCCCTCCCTCCCCAGGCCCCGTGTGTGCAGGAGTGGTGGGGCTGAAGATGCCGCGGTACTGCCTCTTCGGGGACACGGTGAACACGGCGTCCCGCATGGAGTCCAACGGGCAGGGTGAGCCACGGGGACGGGGATGGGCACCGCGGGTCCTGTCCTGCTCCCAGCCCCGGCCACATCCTTATCGTGTGTCCCCCCCCCCCCACCTCTCCTTTGCGCCCCCAGCCCTGAAGATCCACGTCTCCTCCACCACCAAAGAGGTCCTGGATGAGTTCGGCTGCTTCGAGCTGGAGCTGCGCGGGGACGTGGAGATGAAGGTGAATCCCTTCCCCAAAACCCACCCCTACACCCCCCCCTCCCCTTCCACGGGCTGGGGTCCGTGTGGGGGGGTCTGACCACCGCCCTCCACCCCCAGGGCAAGGGGAAGATGCGGACCTACTGGCTGCTGGGCGAGAGGAAAGACCCCAAAGTCGTCTGAGCCCGGCGCAGCCCCCAGCCCCCCCCGTGCCCCCGGGGCGCACCGGAGCAGGTTTGGGGCGTGCGGGGCGCAGCGGCCGCGGCACCGCCTGTCCCCCCCCCATCAGCACCAGCAAAGCCTTCCCGAGCCTCCCGCTGCCCCACGGAGCGGGGGGACCGGCCTCGACCCCCAACACCCCCCTCCCCAAAGCCTCTCGGGGTCCCGATCCCCCTTCCCACCTCCCCGAAACCCCTCGGCTCGGCGGGCTCTGAGCCGCCCCCTGGGGCCTGGCTGCCCCGCAGGGCACTTTGCCTTCTCTTTTCAGTACTCAGCCCCTCCTTGCGCCCCTCTCACCCCCTCCCCAGGGGGGGCAAAGGGAGCGGGGCAGGCTCAGACCCTGCTGCTCCCACCCGCGCCCCCTCCTCTTCCCCTGTACATAGCCCTCTCCCCCCCGGCTCCTGTAAATACCCCCTCCCCAGGTGTAAATATAGGCGTCCGCGCAGACTATTTTGTTGAAATACAAACTGCCCCCAGCGCCGCTGTCTGCTTTTGGGGGCTCCGAGCTTGGGGGGCTGGATGGGGACGGGGACGGGGACGCGTGTCACCCACCGCGGGCACGGGGAGAGGGCGCATCCCCGGGGACGTGCCGCATGTGGGGGTGGCGCTGGCTGCCAGCAGGGGGTGGCTATCGGGGTCCCCTGCCCCATAGGGGACAGCCGAGGTGGACAGGGTCGCAGGGACACCCTTGGGTGCCAGGGCAGGGACACCGCCTGCTCTTTATTGCTTGCTCGGCCGCACCCCGTAGCTTTCGGCGACGTGGGGCAGGGGCTGCTCCAGGTACTGGGTGATGGGGGTGGAGAAGGCGGCGTTCCTCCGAAAGGGGCTGTCCCCGGTGCGGATGCAGGTGACGCCCTAAAGGAGAGGGACGCGGGGACCCCCGTGAGCAGGGGGTGCTGTCCCCACGGGCAGGGCGGGCTGGGGGTGCTCACGGGCACGCTGCGGGCTTGCTCCAGCCAGAAGCTGCAGGGCTGCTCCGTGCGGTAGTCGTGGGGCTGCGGTGGAAAAAGGGGAGCCCCCATGTCAGCCGGGGAGGGGGGCGGCGTGCTCGGGGACCCCTGGTGGGGTGCGAGGTGTGGGGTGGGTACCTGGGTGGTGGGCAGCGGCGTGGGCTGGAAGCCCCCCGCCTGGAAATCCCGGTGCGTGGTGGAGAGGCTCTCCATGGGCGCACGGGGTGGGGACATCTCCTCCAGCAGCTCCTGCCTGTGGGACCACCCCCCCAGCTGCCCGATTTTGGGGTCCCCAAGCACGGGGACCACCCTTGGGGCCGGGGAGGGGCAGTCTCACCTGTACTTCTGGTAGAGCATCAGCTCCAGCGTGGCCTCCCGCTGCCCTGCGGGGAGCCGGCACCCTCAGCACCGGGCTGAGCCCCTCGGCACCTCCCTCCCCCCCAGTTATTTTTTTTTTTGGGGTGGGGACCCCCATGCCCCACCTCTCGCCAGCATCGGGACGCTGTGGGGCGGGCGGAAGGCGTGCTTGGTGGTGGTGCTGGGGGGCGGCTGGGCTGGTGGCTGGCGGGTCAGCAGCCCGCGGTGGCCGTGCCGGTGGACGAAGCCCTCGCTGCCCATCTCCGGCGCCGGCACCTGGTCCAGGTCGTTGGTGGCTCTCTGGGGACACGGCGTGGCTCCAGCACCCCCCCTGGATGGCACCGACCCCTCCCCGAGCCCCCCAAGTGCATTGAACCCCCCCAAGGGGTCCCTAAGCACATGCTGTGCCCTGCACCCATTTGAGGAGCGGGGGGGCTGTGGGGTTACCTCCTCCTGCCAGTTGTGGATCAAGCAGCTCCCGCGGGGCACGACCCGCACGGGCATCGGGGCCGGCACCTCGGGGGGCTCCGTGGCCACGGCCAGCACCTTTGGGACCTCCTCGGCCGCGGCCTCCTGCTCCTCCTGGTGCCCCTCGTCGGCGCCCGGCTCCTCGCCGCCGTCCACCACCACCACCCCGGGGGGCTCCCCATGGCACGAGCCCCCCACGGGCAGCAGCACGTCCCCCCGCATCCTCACCGTGCGCGGGGGGGGCTCATCCCGGGGGTCCCCCCCATGCTTTGGGGGCGCGCAGCCGGTCAGAGCCACCCTGCGCGCGGGGACAGACAGCGGGGTCACGACCCCCAGTGCCCCCCGGGTGACCCCTGCCCCTTGGGTGACCCCAGCACCAGGCGGGGTCACCAGCACCCCCCAAAACACCCCCCTGGTGCCTCCCCAGCACCCCCGGGCCCCCTCCCCAGCACCCCCGGGCCCCCTCCCCAGTGCCCCCCCGGTGCCCCCCGGTGCCCCCCGGTGCCCACCCCCTGGGGGTCTCCGTCCCCCGCCGCGCTCCGCGCTCCATGGCCGGGCCCGGGGGCTCCTCTCCCGCGCCCCCCCCTCCCATCTCCATGGGGACGGGGGACGCCGTCCTCGCCATCCGATTGGCGGAGCCGAGCGCGGGGGCGCCTCCCATTGGCGGAGAGCCTCGTGGGGGGCGGGGACAGAGTGGGGCGAGGTGGCGGGAGATGGGCGAGGGGGGGCGTGGTTTCGGGGGGGGCAGGGGGCGTGGCCAGCGGCGCGCGCGCGCGCTCCGTCCACGTGCGCGGCCGCAGCCCCGAGGGGGCGGCCGGGGCGCGCCGTGCGCCCTCTGCGCGCCTCGGGGCGGGGAGGGGGCGGCCCGGGAGGGGCAGGGCAGGGCCCTGCCGCCCCCCCCCCCGAGCCTGCAGGACGCCAGCCCTGCTCTCCGCCCCCCCCCTTCCCTCTCCCAGCCCCTTCCAGCCTCGACGGGCGCCGTGCAGAAGAAGGGCCCTTTGACGGCGGCGGCCCCCGGGCTGTTATTGCAGCGCTCTGCGGTGTGCGCCGGCCGGGCCACCGCGCTGCCGGCGCTGGGGCCTCTTGTTTATCCTGGCCGGCCTCGCGTCTCACCCCCGCGGCCCAGCGGGGACGGCCCCCGCCCCGGGAGCTCGGCTCCGGGCCAAGCCGTCGGGGGGGGGGGGAGCTGGGGGCCGTCCGTGCCGGCAGCCCCGCCGCGAAGGGGCCCGGGGCTGCGGCTGCTGCGAGCCCATCTGCCGAGCAGCTGCCGGGAGAGAGAGGAGCGCCGGGGGGGCGCACACACGTGCCCGGGGTTGGGGGTGAGCGGGGAGGCCCCCCCCGCGCCGTGCCCTCGGTGTCCGCCCCCCCGGGGATGTGGCTCTGCTCCGGGGCACCCTGCGGGGAGCCCAGGGCTTGGGGCCCGGCAGCGGGAGCTGGAGCACATCTGGGCGCAGCGTGCTGCTGACACATCCACCCCCCCCCCTCCTCCTCCTTCTCCGCCTCTTCCCCCCCCCTCTTCCCCTCGATGTCTTTGGGGAACTTGCGTCATTTGCGATAGTCCTTGGCTGGGGAACGAAAACAACCCTGGGCCCCCCGCCCGCCCCAGCACAAAGTGTGTGTGTGGGGGGGCACAATGCTAATGTAGCCTGCGTGCATGTTTTAGGGACCCCCCCAGGACGATGCCAGTGCCCCCCCTTATTCCACACCCCCCCATGTTCTCATGTGCACCTTCTGGGGAGCCCCCACTAACAGGGTGCTCTGGAGCAGTGGGTCTGCAACGGCTGCGAGGGGTCTGCAGAGCGCAGGGACCCCCCCCAAACCTCCACGAGCCCCCCAGCCGGGCCCCAAGAGCTGCCGGCAGCGACACCCGGGCGAACAGACCCCACATTATCCCCGGCGGCTGCGGTCCCTGCGCGCCTGGCGGGGGCCCAGGCGGCCGCGCCGCGGTGCCAGGTGGGCTGCGCGCTGCGCCAGCGCCGGCCCCCTGCTAAATTTAGCGGCGGCCGGAGCAGGAGGCACGGGGCAGGGAGACGATGGACGCCAGGGCCGTGGCCCCGCTGCTGCCCTGCACGTGGCCAGGTGGCCCGGTGCCACCGTGTGGGTACGGGGCTGCGTGTGTCTTGCACGTGCAGGGGGCCCGGGGGGGGTGCAATACGACGTGTCCTGCACGGTGGTGCATGCACAGGGGGGTACAGGGTGTGCAACGTGGTGTTTTGCACAGTGGTGCGTTCACGGGGAGGGGGCTGGGGTGTGCAACGGGATGTGTTGTGCCTTGTGGTGCACGCCCAGGGGGGGCTGAGGTGTGCAGGGCAATGTGTGCTGCACGGTGGTGCGTGCACAGTGGGGGACTGGGGTGTGCAATGCAAGGGTTTGCACACTTGTGCATGTACCGGGGGGGTCTGGGGTGTCCAATTTGTCATGCATTGTGTTTGCACAGGGGGCCTGGGGTGTGCAACACAACATTTTGCACAGTGGTGCTTGCGCAGGGGATCTGGGGCGTGCAGTGCAACCCTTTGCACACCGGTGTGTGCACGGGGGGCTCTGGGGTGTGCACGGGGAGGATCTCACAGTGGAGGCCTGGTGTGGAGGCCGAGATAAGAGGCAGCACAGCCTTCACCACCCGCCCCCCCGAGAGCGCTGGGGTTGTCCCCAAAAAAAACAGAGCCAAGCAAGCCACTGCGGGTGCCCCGAGCAGCTTTATTATGGGGGTGACCCGGGGGGCTCAGCCGGGGGGCCAGCCCATCTGCCGCCCCCCCAGCACGTGGAGGTGCAGGTGGTAGACGGACTGGGCGCCGTGCTTCCCGTCGTTGATCACTGCCGGGAGAGGGACAGGGGGTCAGCGTGGGGGTGGTGTCACCCGTGGGGGGGCACAGGGGAGGGGTCCCCCCCCCCCCAACTCACCCAGCCGGTATCCGTCCTCCAGCCCCTCCGCCTTCGCCGTGCGCGCCGCCACCACCATCAGGTGCCCCAGGAGCTGCGGGGAGGGGGCAGGAGGCTCAGCCCTGCGTGTCCCCTGTCCCCACTCGTGTCCCCGAGCCCCCACTCACCTGGGCATCCTGCGGTTCCACGCAGCTCAGCCGCGGGATGGGGCGCTTGGGGATCACCAAGAAGTGCACGGGCGCCTGGGGGGCCACGTCGCGGAAGGCCAGGCACTGCGGGGAGGGGGTGCGGCGCCCTGAGACCCTCACTCACTCGGGTGGGGGGGGGGTCCACGCGTGTCCCCGCTGCCCCCTTACCTCCTCGTCCTCGTAGAGGATGGTGGCCGGCACGGTGCGGGCGATGATCCTGCTGAAGATGGTGGGCTCCGTGCCCGCCCCGGCGGCCGCCCGCTGCGCCTTGCCCACCTCCCCGTCCTGCCCGCTGAGGGGGCGCTGGGGGCACACACGGTGGGGGGGGGGGGGGCGTGACAACCAGGCACGCGTGGGGGGGGGTGACACGGGGACACCCGTGGGCTTGGAGACATGGAGAGGGGACACACACACACACAAGGACGTGCAGGGAGCAACAGGGGACGGGCATAAGGGTGGTCGGGAGGGGGTTAAGCTGGCGAGGTGGGGGCCACGCGTGGGTCCCCACGCCGCAGGGGGGCTCTGTGCATGTGTGTGCGTTTGCACGCCCACTCGTGGACTTTGCACGGGTGCGGAAGCGGGCGCAGGACCCACCCCCCATCCCCCTTCCTCCCCTCTTCCCCCCCCCTCTTTCCTCCTCCTTTATCCCACGCCCCCTCCCCGCGCACCCCACGCGTGCCCACCTGCCCCAGGCGCGCCCCCGCCACCCAGGCGCGCGCCCACCCACGCGCGAGCACCGCCGCCGCCATGGCGCGCGCCTCCGCGTCCCCGCCCCTCCCCCGGCTTCCGCCACGCCCCCCCCCCGCGCCTTAAAGCGCCCGCGCCCCTTCCCCCCTGCGCCCACGCGTGACCGCGGAGAGGGGGGGGAGGCACCCACGCGTGGCGCGCTCCAGGCACCCAGCCCGATCCGTGCAGGGCGCATTGCTCCCCCCCCACTCTTCCCCACACCCGATGGTGGGTGCTGGGGGTGGCCCCCCCCACGGTCACGCGTGGGTGCCCCCCCCCCTTAAAAAAAAACTCCAGAGCCAGGGCTGTGCCGTCAGGGGTTTATTTCTTGCCCCCTCAGAAGCCCATGCGCGGGCGCTTGCGGCGGAGGGGCTGCGAGGAGGAGGAGGAGGAGGAGAGCTGGCTCTGGGAGGAGGGGATGCAGAGCGGCGCCCCCGGCGTGCTGGGGGGCTCGGGGGGGTCCTGGGGCCCCTCTGCCCACACGGCCAGGTAGTCCCGCAGCGTGCGCCGCCGCTCCTTGGGGATCCCCCGCGAGCGCAGCTCCTGCGAGGACAGCATGGGCTCCACGGGGGGCGGCGGGGAGGGGGCGGCCGGCGGGGAGCCCCCCACCACCACCTCCAAGGGGGTGGCCGGGGGGGACGAGCGCGGGGGTCCGGCGTCGCTGAGCTCGGACAGCTCGGACTGGTAGGTGACGGAGGAGGTGAAGCTGGCCGAGAGGCTGCGGTGAGCCCGCGCCGCCTTCTGCCGCCGCCGCCGCTCCCGCAGCGCCTGCCGCCGCTGTGCCAAGCTGGCACCCGCGCCCCCAGACCCCCACTCGCCCCCCCAAGCCGCCGTCAGCCGGGCGCTCAGGGCGTCGGGCTCTTGCGGGGGTGGTGGCGGGGGTCCGGGGGGCTCGGGGGCCGTGTCCCAGCGCTGGATGCGCTCCCCGAGGCGCATGGCCTGGCGCAGCCGCTGCCGCAGCTGCTGGTGCAGGGCGCTGGGTGCCGCGGGTGCCGCCAGCTCCTTGCGGGTGAAGAGGCGCCGCTTGCTGATGGTGGGGGGTCCCGGGGGGCAGGCGTGACGCGGGGAGCCCCCCCAAACCCGCAGCAGGGCCCGCAGCCAGCGGCGGTACCGCAGGGCAGCGGCCGGGCTGGGCACGGCTGGAGGGGGCTGGGGGCTGGCGCGGCGCTCCGCGGGGGGCTCGGCTTCCTCCGTGGCCACCGGCGTGCCCACCACCTCCTCCTCCTCCTCGTCGTTGATGATCACCTCCAGGTTGGAGAGGTAGAAGGTCTGCTCTCCTTCATCCTCCTCCTCCTCCTCCTGCGCCTCCTCCTCGCTGCTGAACAGCGGGGAAGAGCCCGGGGCCTCCTGCGTCGCCTCCTCCTCTTCCTCCCGGCGGGGAGCGGGTGCTGGCGCCGCCTCGTGCCTCAGCGCCTGGTAGAAGACATCCCCGGCCTCGGAGAGCTGGAAGACCACCAGGGCCTCCTGCCGGCCCTGCTGGTGCTGCACGGCGGCCAGCCCTGCGGGGACAAACACAGCAGTTGCCACCTGCAGCGACCCGGTGGCCACGTCCCCTCCTTGCCCCCGGGACCCCCGCGTGCTCCCCAGCTTTGCTCACCGGCAGCGGGGGCACCGAGGCGCTGCTGGAGCCAGTGGTGGCGGTGTGGGAGCTGTGTGGGGAGGTGAGGCAGGCAGCTGGCGATGCTCTGCAGCCTCTGCGGCGGCCCCACCAGCTGGCAGGCCGACTTGCTGCCCCCTGCAAAACCGAGGTGCCCCCCAAAAAAATCACCCTGTGCCTCCGTGGCACCGCACGGCGAGGTGGGGGGACGCGGTGCCCGCGGTCAGCCCCGTGCCCCCCTGTGCTGCTCTCTCACCCGTGTACTGCAGCAGCAGCAGCTCCTGCGTGCGGGAGGCGCCCAGCACCACCTTATGGCTCCTGCCCGGCCCCCCCGGCGCCACTTGGGCAAAAAGAGGGGGGGCCTTCATCATGTGCGCCCACTTCAGCACGGGCACCAGCGGCAGGCGCTCGTCCATCAGGTACACGGCAAACTGGGAAGAGGGGGGACAGCTCAGCGGGGCTCCCCCTCCTCCACGCCACTTATCAGCAGCGTTAAAAGGGTGTGGGGGGGTCCAGGGCTGTGCCCCCCAGCCGTGGGGGGTCTCACCTGGGTGGTGACGAGGTGCTGGCAGGGGTGAGCCCGGCCCAGGTACATGGGCAGCACCACGCGCTCGCCCTGCTGGCACCCGGCTTCCTCGCCCACCTTGAAGAAGTCGAAGTGGCAGCTGGAGGGGGCCTGTGGAGGCAGGGCAGGGTGCCATCAGCACCCCAGGGTGCCGGGCCCCCTCCCCACTGACCCCACGCCCCCCGTCCCAGGCTCACCCGGGTGTCCAGGCACTGGATGCCGGTGCGGTCGGCGCAGCTCAGCACCCGTGGGTGCGCGGTGAAGTCGCTCCAGCGCCAGGGCGAGTGGTCCCGGAAAAACAGGGTCTGGGGGTCGTGGCGGAGCCGCTGCAGCCTGCGAGGAGAAAGGGGCACCACCAGTGGGCTGGGGGGTTCCCCCACCACCCAGCACCCCAAAATCAGAGGGTCCAGCCCGCAGCACCCTGACTCACCCAGTCTCAACGCTCCAGAGGTAGACGGCTCCGCTCTGGGTGCAGACAGCCAGCTCCCCGGGGAGGTGTGGGCTGTGGGGCAGGGGGACGGCATCACCATGGGGACAGGGGGGGTCTGTGGTGGCAGCACAGCCCCCCAGGAGCTCGTTTTCCCCAGCACCCACCTGACGGTGAGGCAGGAGGCCGGCACGTCGGTGCGGATGACCTGCAGCGGGCTGGGGGCAGCGCCCGCCCTGCCCGGCACCCTCCAAACTCCGCAGTGGTAGTCGGAGCGGACACCCACAAAATCTGGGGATGGGACACACACAAGGGGGCTGGTTAGGAGGGCAGGGTCCCCAAGGTGTCACCCCAGGGTGCGGGTCCCGGGGCTCGCTCACCTTCTCCATCCACCCGCGCGGCACCCACTTGCCGGATGCGCCCGTTGAGCTCAAACTGCGCCGGGGCCCCTCGGGCACGGGGCTGCTCCTCCAGCACCACGTCCTGGAAATCTGGGGGGGGGCAGCTAAGGGCACTACCACAACCCCCTCTACCTTCCCCAGGGGATACCCCTCCCCGTTTTCCCCCACGGGTAAGGATACAGAGGTAATTCATGACCTCCCCGCCGGGGTAGACCAGGCGTCCCACGCGGCCGCTCGCCTCCTGGGGGGGCAGCCAGGCCAGAGCCCCCCCGGTGGGGCTGTCGTCGAAGAGCAGGCCGGCCCACTGCAGCAGCAGCTCCTCGTGCACGCAGTCGGCCAGCAGCCCCAGTGGCACCTCGAAGAGCCAGTCCCGGCACAGGTGGGAGAACCAGCGCAGGCGGGAGACGAAGTGACGCCGTGGGCAGCCGCTGCGGGGACAGCCGGTGTCACGGGGAGGGGGTCCTGCAGGAACCCCCCCCCCCCCCCCCCCCAATATTCCCTGTCCCCGGGGAGCACTCACCGCCTGGCCTCCAGCCGGTTGAGCTCCTCCACCAGGGCTGTCATGCGGATGGTGGTGTCCCGGGAGGGTTTCTGGGGGGGTGAAAAAGGGTCAGGGCTGCAGCCAGGGGGGGCTGATGGAGCCCCCACCCCCCAAAAAAAAAACCAAACAGGCACTGACCTTCAGCTTGGAGTCACCCAGGTGGAAGTTCTTGTGCAGCAGCTGCCCCAGGGAGCCGAAGGCGTCCTCTGGGTGATCCACAAAGAAGTGTCCCAGCTGTGCGGGGAGGGAAAGGCAGGGTCAGGACGTGTGGGGACGCCGTGGTCCCCGCCAGGCTGTGCCCCAGCCCCTCGCTGGTACCTGCTTGGTGAAGTCCAGCGCGGCTCCCGACCTCCCTGCCCGCAGCTTCCTGCGCAGCACGCCGCGGTACAGGATGTCCTGGGGGACCAGAGGGGGCACCCAGCAGCCTGCGGGGACAGAGCAGGGCACGGCTGGCACCGCGGGGACGGGACGGGTGCCAGCACGTGGCTCGGTGCCTGGGGGCACCCAAAACCTCCCCCCCCAGGTCCTCACTGTCGTTGGGTGGCAGCAGGGGCACGGCAGCGGCTTCGCAGGGCTCCCAGCTCTCGCCCTGCCGGCTGCGGCGGGGCACGAACGGCGGCTGCAGCTGCACGGGGACAGGATTGGGGAGGTGAGGGTGGCCCCGGCGCCCCCATCCCCAACCCCCTTCCCAACCCCGCTCCCCTCTCACCTGCCCGCTCCCGGCCTCCAGCACCTGCCCGTGCTCCCCCCAGCCGGCAGCCGGCGCGGGGCCGGCCTCATCCTTGGGGGGGCCGCAGCCGAAATAGGAAGGGAAGAGAGCGGCGGGGAACTCCATGGGGGCACCGGAGGAGCGGGGGGGGACCGGGTACCGGGGGGGTGCGCCGGGTACCGGAGGGGCCCGATCCCAGTCCCAGTCCCGGTCCTGGTCCCAGTCCCGATCCCGGTCCCGATCCCAGTCCCAGTGGTTCCCGGTCCCGCTCCCGGTCCCAAATCCCGCTCCCGGTCCCGCTCCCGGTTCCCGCCACCCCGCCCCGCCCCGCACGCGTCCCGAGCGCGCGCGCGCGCCGCCGCCGCCGGTCCGCCCCCGCCCCTCCTCGCGGCCCCACCAATCAGCGCCCGAGGCGCGGAGGGCGGCGACGGGCGCGCGGCGCAGCCAATGGCCGCGCGGGGAGGGGGCGTGGCGCGCCGGGTGACGTCATTCTCGCGGGCGCGCGTCGGGCTCCGGCGGCGGCGGCGGGGCGGCATGGGGCGGCGGGGCGGCGCGGGGAGGGGGCGCCGGGACCCCCTCGTCCGCCCCCCGCTGCGGCCGCCGCCGCTGCTCCTCCTGCTGCTCTTCCTCCTCCTCCTCCTCCTCCTCCTCCTGCCGCCGCCCGCCGGTGAGCGCCCCGGGGGCCGGGGGTGGGGGGGTGGGGGGGTCACGGGTCCCCCCTATGGGGGGGGGCACGACCCTATAGTGGGGGGCGCGAGCCTGTAAAAGGGGGCACGGCCGCTGTAGGGGGGATGGTGGTGGTATAGGGGGGGACGGTGGTGGTGTAAGGGGGTATGGTGGGCCTGTGGGGGGTGCGGGGTGAGTGGGTAGGGGGCTGCGATGCGTGGGGAGAGAAGGGGGGGGTGTGGGGCACGGTGGCTGCCTGCTATGGGGTGAGGCGGGGGTCGCGGGGGCGCGCAGAGGGGTGTCCGCGCAATGGGGCGCGGTGGGGAATAGGGGGAGAAATCCCCCCCCCCAGCCCCGCACACAGACACCAGGGGGACGCGGGGGGGTGCCGTGGGGTGCGACACGCGAGGGGTGGTGTCGGGGGAGGGGGTCCCGAGGTGTCTGTGGGGCGGGGGGGGGGGGCGATTTGGGGCCGCGGGCGCTGTCCCCGGTGCTGAGCCCCGGCCGCGGGCGCTGTCCGCGGTGCTGAGCCCCGGGGCTGCGCATCCAGCCCTGGGGGGCTCCGTCCCGGTTCCCGACCCCCCCCAACCTCATCCCGGGGGTCTGAGCACCGGGGACCCCTCCTGGAGGTCTCCATCCCCCCGGGGACCCCCCATGGCACGGAGCTCCGGTCCCCTGGGGGTGCCGTGGAGATGCCCCCCCAGGGCGGGCTCGTGGTGGAGGATTTGGGGTCGGGCACCCTACACGCAGACGGGCATTTGGTGATAGGGGAAGGGGAGCTGCCTTTGTTCCAGGAGAGGGCTGCAGGAGCAGATGCGTGTCGGGGCTCAGCCTGCTGGGGCTGCACACACACACGCACAGCACAAACACACACGTGCCCGCCGGCACACGCACGCACGCGCACCCCCGGCCGGGCACAGGCTGTACGAAGCAGCCCCTTCCTCCCCTCTCCCCAATTCCCAGCTGGACGAGTCCCCCCGGGGCTGCCGGCATCCCGCAGCCACGAGCATCCCATCCTCAGAGCATCCCTGCGGAATGAGGCCTGGGATTCCCGGGCTGGCGCTGGGCAGGCGTCCCAGCGGCAGGGCGAAGTTGTTTCTGGAGCTCCAGGGACGTGCCTGCCACCCCGCTGCTGCCCAGGCTCCTGGAAATTCCCCGGGGGACGCCGGCCAGTTTGGGCAGCCCCGCAGGAAGCATCTTGCAGGCTGTGCACAGCCTCCCGTGGGTGTGCACGCCTCCGCCTCGCCGTGCGCGCAGGCGGCACCCCCGTGTGCATGTGCGCACCCCATATGCGCACCGCGCCTCCCCCGCGTGAGTGGGGCAGAGCCCGGGGAGGGGGTCCCAGCCCCACTGAGAGAGCCCCTTGGGTCTCCCCCCCCGCAGACGGGCTCTTCGTGACCGACTACTTCACCCGCACGCCGCGCAAGCTCAGCCCCTTCCGCTCCTTTGCCAGCATCGAGCTCTTCCACTTCCACATCCCCGAGGACACGGTCATCGCCGTCTGGAACCTCATCACCTTCAAGGAGCAGGGCGGCACCTTCGGGGACCACTGCCCGGACCGCAGCATCACCGTGTGAGCGCCCGGCGTGTCCCTACTGGAGGGCACTGCCCCGCGGTGACCCCCCTCCTGTCCCCGTGCCACCACCCCAAAGCTGCGCCCCGGTAACCGCCGTGCCCCCTGCAGGTATTTCCGCGCGGGGGCTCCCTCCGTCATCAACCCGCTGCGCACGCACTTCCCCAGGGACACGGCCGTCCCTGGCTCCTTCGCCCTCACCCTCACCTGGACGCTGCCCAACCGCACCACGGGGGTGTTCAACGTCACCAGCCCCCTGCCTGGGGACTGGTTTTTGGCTGCCCACCTGCCCAAGGATGAGGGGAAGATCTCCGTCAAGGTGCAGGGCTTTGGGGTGGGGTGGGGATTGGGGAGGGCACGGTGCCAGGCTGGCATTTGGGGCTGGCAGCGCGTGGGGCAGGTGTGGGGCACTGGGTGGCTCTGGAGGGGGGGTACCGGGGTGGGCAGCACCCAAATTCCCTGCTGAGCACCCCCCAAGCCCCCGTGCTGACTGCCCTGCTGGTGTAGGGTCTCTACGAGGAGTGCCAGTACCTCTTCCAGCCGCAGCTCATCGTGCAGCGCCTGGTCAACATCGCCGTGCTGTACCCCGGATACGCCTCCGAGCAGAGCATGGCCCCCCACAACCGCTCCTGCCTCTACAAGTGAGCACGACGACGGGGGGTCTGCCAGCCTTTTCGGGGGGCGGTCGGCTTCCCGGGGGTCCCCCATCCCTCTGCCTGGCCTCCCCCAGCCCCTCTCCGTGTCCCCGCAGGGTGTTCGTGCCCAGCTACACGTCGCGCGTGCAGGTGGAGGTGCTGCGGTGCCGGGGGGCCGAGGGCTGCCCCCTGTGGCTGCGGGTACGGGCCAAGGCCCCCCCCCTGCACAACTCCACGGCGCTGGACTGCCGGGAGCACGCGCCCTGCCAGCTGGCCCTGGACCTGCCCTTCTGGCAGCACTGGTACTACGTGCTGGTGGAGAGGCACCCCGGGGTGCCGGGCGCCGTCTCCTTCCAGGTCATCGTGCAGCTCACGGGTGAGGGGACGCGGCCCCGGTGTTGGTTTGGGGTGCTTGTGGGGTCTGGGTGACAGGGGGGGCAGCCAGCTGTGCTGGCACGGGGGTGCTGGGAGGCTTTGGGGCACTGGGATGCACTGGGATCCGTGTTTTGGGGCACTGGGATGTGCTGGGACGCTGAAGTGCTGTGAGGTGCAGGGGTGCTTTGGGACACGGGGATGCTTTGGGATGCTGGGAGATGCTGGGACACAGATGCTGGGATGCTCTGGGAGGACTGGGATGCTCTGGGATGCTGGGAAGTGCTGGGAGGCACTGGGATGCTGGGACATTGGGATGCTCTAGGACACTGGGAGATGATGGAGCACTGGGATGCTCTGATACTGGGATGCTCTGGGATGCTGGGAGGTGCTGGGACACAGATGCTGGGATGCTCTGTGAGGACTGGGATGCTGGGAGGTGCTGGGATACTTTGGGACACTGGGGTGCTCTGGGAGGTGCTGGGATGCTCTGGGATGTTGTGAGGTGCAGGGATACACTGGGAGGCACTGGGATGCTGGGACACTGGGATGCTCTGGCATACTGGGAGATGCTGAGACAGATGCTGGGAGGTGCAGGAATGCTTGGATGCTCTGGGAGGTGCTGAGATGCTGGGACGCTGGGATGCACGGGGACATTCTGGGAGGCGCTGGGATGCTCTGGGATGCGTGGTGACACTGGGATGCGTGGTGACACCGGGGTGCTTGGGGACGCTGCCAGGTGCCAGGGCGCACTCAGGGAGCTGTGTTGGGAGGCAGAGGGGATCAGTGCCGGGTCTGACATCTCTCCCCCTGCAGACTGCTCCCGCCCCAGCCTGTCCCGGCCGCCCTTCCTGCCCTCCAGCGCCTCCATGAACATGCCCCACTCCTTCGGCTCCGCGGGCGGGCTGGCACTGGGTGCCGACAGCCCCCCTCCCGCCAGCCCCAATGGCACCAGGCACCCTCTGGCCGCCGTCCCCAGCGCGGCCGAGCGCTGCTGGCCTGTGCGCCCCACACTGCGCAACGAGCTGGACACCTTCTCCGTCCACTTCTACATCTTCTTCGGGCCCAACGTCTCGGTGCCGCCCGACCGCCCCGCCGTCTTCGTCATCAACCTGCTGCCGGTGCTGGACAGCGGCGGGGTGCTCAACCTGGAGCTGCGGCTCAACGTGGTGAGGGGCTGGGGTGGGGACACCAGGAGCGAGGTTTGGGGTGCTCCCGGGGGATGGATGTGGCTTGGGAGCGGTGGGTTGGGGTGCGTGGCGGTGGGCTGGGTGCTGCGGGTGGCAGGTTAGGGGGCTGTGGCAGCAGGGGGTGTCCCCAAATGGCTCGGGGCCGTGTCCCCTCTGCCGCCAGAGCTCCCTGCGTGGTGAGAACGCGACGGTGTTCGGCTGCCTGAACCACGAGGTGCCGCTGGCCTCCAGTGACAACGCCTCGCTCACCTGCGAGACGGGTAGGCTGGGCAGCCCCCCTCCTCCTGCTGCGTGCCGGGGGGTCCGCACCCCTCTGTACCCCACCGTGAGGGTCCCCTCACCGCTGCTCTCCCTGCCGGCAGAGTCCCTGGCAGGCTTCCTCCTCTCCGTCAACGCCACGGCCAGCCTCAGCCGCCTGCGCATCCCCTACCCACAGACGGGCAGCTGGTACCTCAGCCTGCGCTCCCTCTGCGCCACGGAGCACAGGTAGGAGCCCTCCGCGGGGGCGCGGGGTGGGCGCAGGGGGATGGAGCTGGGTGAGGGTCCCCACGGCTCGTGGTTGGGAAGGGCTCGTGTGCCCCTGGGGGTGCCCACACCGCACCCCGGCTCTGCTCGGTGTCCCGTGGGACCCCTCCAGGTTTATGGCTCTGCTCCCAGCCCTGCCACACTGGTGTCCCCGTGGGGATTTGGGGTGTGGGCACACCTGGGGGTTGGTGTTGGTGCGAGCAAACGGCGCCGTGTACGCTCCTCGTGCACGGGGTGCACACCTGGCTGCGTGGGGACATGGACGTGGCAGAGATGGGAGCTGCCTTAGGGGCACGGTGTGTGCCTGCTGACCCCGTTCCCCCACCCCGGGGTAGGTTCGAGCCCTGCACCAACGTGACGGCCGAGGTCTACCTGCGCGCCTACCTCTCGCCCTGCATCAACGACTGCGGCATCTACGGGCAGTGCAAGCTGCTGCGCACCAACAACTACCTGTACGCCGCCTGCGAGTGCAAAGCCGGTGAGATAACCCCGCTGTCCCCCTGCCCAGCTCCCCCCGGGGTGCTGGGAGGGGGTTTCCCCGCTGCCCCCCGTGGGTGCTGCGGGGTGACGGCCGCTCTCCTGCCCGCAGGCTGGAACGGCTGGGGCTGCACGGACAACGCCGAGGCGTTCTCCTACGGCTTCCAGCTCCTCTCCACGCTGCTGCTCTGCCTCAGCAACGTCATGTTCGTGCCTCCCGTGGCCATCGCCGTGCGCAGCCACTACCTCCTGGAAGCCGCCGTCTACATCTTCACCATGTTCTTCTCCACCGTGAGTTTGGGCGGTGGGCGAGGGGCCGGGGGGGAGCCGCGCGGGGCGGCTCTCACCTCCTTTCGTCCCCCATTCCCGGCCCCAGTTTTACCACGCCTGCGACCAGCCGGGCATCGTGGTGTTCTGCATCATGGACTACGACGTGCTGCAGTTCTGCGATTTCCTGGGCTCCCTCATGTCCGTCTGGGTCACCGTCATCGCCATGGCCCGGCTGCAGCCCGTGGTCAAGCAGGCGAGTGCGGGGACGGGGAAGGGTCCCCCCGGGGTGGGCGAGGGACCGTCCTGACGCCTCCTC
This sequence comes from Aythya fuligula, assembly GCF_009819795.1. NCBI lineage: Eukaryota > Metazoa > Chordata > Aves > Anseriformes > Anatidae > Aythya > Aythya fuligula. Next base: position 10,797,925 of record NC_045593.1, on the reverse strand, counting down.
ACCCACAGGTGCTGTACCTGCTGGGGGCCATGCTGCTCTCCATGGCCCTGCAGATGGACCGCCACGGGCTCTGGAACCTGCTGGGACCCAGCCTCTTCGCCTTGGGCATCATGGCCATCGCTTGGGTAAGGACCTTGTGGCGCATCCCCATCCCCAACGAGGGTCCTTCAGGGGATGGAGGGGACACACGGCTTGCCCCCGCAGCCCCCCAACCCCTCAATTTTCCTCCGTCCCCACGCAGACAGCTCGCACCATCCGCCGGCGCCACTGCTACCCGCCCACCTGGAAGCGCTGGGCTTTCTACCTGTGCCCCGGGGCGCTGATCGCGGCGGCCGCCGTGCTGCTCTACGCCTTCGTGGAGACGGAGGAGAACTACTTCTACATCCACAGCATCTGGCACCTGCTGATCGCCGGCAGCGTCGGCTTCCTGCTGCCGCCCCGCGCCAAGCCCGCCGGGCGCCTGGGGCCGCTGCCCCGCCGCAAGGGCTGCGGGTACCAGCTCTGCGTCAACGAGCAGGAGGAGCTGGGGCTGGTCGACCCCACCGTCGCCTCCATCAACAGCATCTGCACCGGGTGACGGCACCCCCCCCAGCAGAGCGGATTCGGGGCCCCGGGGGGGGGGGGGGTGGCAGCGCCGGGGCTCTCTGTCTGTCCGTCCGTCCGTCTGTGTGTCCCCGCAGCACCAGGCACCCCAGGCGTGGTTGGAGCGGTGACGTCCCTGCTGGTGCCACCAAGGCACGGGGAGGGGGCACTGCATGCATTGGGAACCCCCCCTACCCTCTCCAGCTGCCTTTTGGGGTGTCGGGGGGGGGACAGGGACACGGGCCAGGCAGGTCCCCAAGCCCTGTGTGACAGCCACGGGGCAGCTCCTGGGGTGCTGCTCCAGCCCCCCCTCCACCCCCCCCGAGCCGTTCCCTGGGGATGCAGCCCGGCGTGCTGGGATTTAGGGGATGCTTAACGGGATTACCAGCTGCAGGCGGGCAGGCGGCTCCCTAATAGGATTGAGATCTAATTAAACCAGCTCCCCGGGAGCCAGGCCCCAGCTGGGGGCTGCGGGGGGGGGCATCTGGAGGGGATGATGGGGATAGGATGGCGAGGCTGCAGCCCTGCTGGGGCCGGCGAGCCCCGTCGAGCCATGGGGGCTGCTCCGAGGGCCCCGGGGACTGGCGGCTGCCATCCAGGATATCATCCTCCAGCCCTTCCCGTGTCGGCCAGGCTGGTTAAGGATTAATTTTTAATTAAAGTCGTTGCTCACTTCACCACGTCCAGCCGCGTCTCCCCGGCAGTGTCAGCGGGCACCGCGATACCAAGGAAGGGGTCGGCGCATGGTGCTGCCCGGTGGGTTTGTGTAGGCCCTACAATAACAGAGGGCAGCTGCTCAGTGCTCCCTCGTTTAATTAATCCTGTGGCTGCGCTTTTTGGCTCAAGGACGGGCTGAGCAGGAGGACGCAGGGCCAAGCAGCAGCAGAGGGGATCCGAGCCAGCCCTGCGCACCCCATGGGCACCATCAGCTCCCACGGGGACCCCCCTGCCTCCTTCCCAGCACCTCCAGCCCCATTCCCATGGGGATGCTTTTGGGGCCAGACTCTGCTTTCCCCCCCATCATGGACTTGGGGTCCCCATGACTCGGGCCCCCCCCCCCCATAGGAGCATCCTTCTGGTGCTCTCCATCCCTGCCTGTGCCGTGTCGCCGTGGTAACGGTGTCCCCATGGCAGCCAGGTGCCTCCGGCATCCCCATGGCAACTGGTACCCGAAAAGGCTCGGGGTGGGAGGGGTGGGAACTGCAAGACCCCCGGGATTGGGGATGGCTGGGAGGGGCACTGATGCTGTGCCTGGGGCAGCGTGAGCCCTCGTGTCCCCTGCCCCTGCTCCAGAAATAATAATAATAATAATAATAATAATAATAATAATAATAATAATAATAATAATAATAATAATAATAATAATAATAATAATTTCCCTCCTCGGAAATTATCCCCCCAAAATCTGGGGCTAGTTATGGCTAATTATTAGTTAATTATAACCAATGGAGGCACCTCATTAATTAGGGGAAGGCAGCGAGGGGTGAGGACACCCCACTCCCTCCATCAGCCCCTGGACGGGGCCCCCCCCGGCCCCCTCCCGCAGTGCCGACAGCCCTGGCAGACCCAAATCCGGGCTTTTTGGCACCAAAATGCCCCCCCCGCAGCCTCCCCTCCCCCACCCCGCCGCGCGGGGAATCCCCTCCGCTGACGTCACCGGGGACCCCCCCGCCGCCCTCGCCCCGCCCCTCCCCGCTGTCTGATTGGCTGCGCCGCCTTGGCCCCGCCCCTGGACGCGGGGCGGGCCTCGGAGTGACCACGCCCCCCGCTCCGTACTGATCTCCTATTGGCTGCCGAGCTGTCACTCCAGACCGGCACAGACCCGGTTGCTCGGCTGGCTGCTGCCTGCCCCAGTGCGGCCCCATTGAAAACCCATTGCAGCCCCATTGAAATCCTGTTGTGTCCCCTTTGAAGCCCCATTGCAACCCCATTTCAGACCCACTGGCCTCACTGAAACCCCATTGCAGCCCCATTGCAAGCCCATTGAAACCCCTTTGCAACCCAGTTGTGTCCCCTTTGAAACCCCATTGCAACCCCAGCTCAGCCTCATTGCAATCCCATTGCAGCCCCATTGCAGCCCCATTGTGTCCCCTTTGAAACCCCACTGCAATCCCATTGTGTTCCCTTTGAAGCCCCATTGCAGCTCCATTGAAACCCCATTGCAGTCCCACTACAACCCCATTGCAACCCCACTGCAACCCCACTGAAATGCTATTGTGTCCCCTTTGAAATCCCATTGCAACCCCATTGCAGCCCCATTGCAACCCCATTGTGTTCCCTTTGAAACCCCATTGCAGCCCCATTGCAATCCCATTGTGTCCCCATTGCAACCCCATTGCAGCCCCATTGCAGCCCCCATTGCAAACCCTTTGAAACCCCATTGCAGCCCCATTGTGGCCCCATTGCAACCCCATTGCAACCCTACTGTGTCCCCATTGCAACCCCACTGCAGCCCCATTACAACCCAATTGCAGCCCCATTGTGTCCCCTTTGCAACCCCACTGCAACCTCATTGCAGCCCCATTGCAAACCCTTTGAAACCCCATGTGTCCCCATTGCAGCCCCATTGTGTCCCCATTGCAACCCCATTGCAACCCCATTGTGTCCCCTTTGAAACCCCATTGCAACCCTATTGTGTCCCCATTGCAAACCCATTGCAGCCCCATTGCAACCCCACTGTGGCCCCATTTCAACCCCATTGCAACCCCACTGCAGCCCCATTGTGTCCCCTTTGAAACACCATTGCAACCCCATTGCAGCCCCTTTGCAATCCCATTGCAGCCCCTTTGCAACCCCACTGCAGGCCCATTGCAACCCCATTGCAGCCCCGTTGTAACCCCATTGCAACCCCATTGTGGCCCCATTGCCCCCCTCTGCACCCCCTGGCAGCCCCACCCTCCCCCCCCACATCCCCAGCCCACCCCCACCTCACCATACCCCACACCTCTGCCTCCCTCTGCCCCCACCACCCCCCACAACCCCCATGGCACCGGGGGGGGGGCACCAGGGGGGCACGGGGCAGGGTCTGTGCCCCCATGGGAGCCGTGCCCCCGCTGCGGGACGGGGCACGGTGCCGGTGCTTTCCCAGCCAGCGGCCGTGCCGGGAGCTGGGCCACCAGGTGCCGGGGAGGGGTGGCCCGGTGCCACCCACCCCGCGCGGCCCCACAGCTGCAGGGGGGCGTCCGGGGAGTTCCTGGGGGGCTGTAAATAGCCCAGTTCCCCCCAGTTCCCCCCAGTTCCCCTTCCGCTCGTCTCGAAAGCGAGAAAGGGAACGTGCGTGCGTGTGTGCGTGTGTGCGTGCGTGTGTGCGTGTGTGTCCCACCCCCCCCGGGACGCTCAGACAAAAGAACTGGTGGATGGGCGCTGCTGGTACAAAATCTATTTTTAATGTTATTAAAATCTGTAAATTTCTATAAACGTCTAAAATAACCAGGGGGGGTACGGGGGGCTCTGCTGCGGGGGTGCGCGCGCTCACGGCGGGGCGCAGCCGGCGTCGGGGGGCACCGGGGGCTCCTCCTTGCCGCACGGGGGGAGCCCGGGGAGCAGCGGGAGCTGGGGGTCGCCCTCGAAAAGGGGGGCGTGGGGGGCGTAGTGGGCGTGGGGGGCCGGCGGCCGGAGCAGGAGCTGGTGCAGGGTCTCGCCCACCTGCACCAGGCTGTGGGAGAGGAGGTGGAGGTGGGAGACGGTGTCGCTGGCCAGGCTCTCCAGCAGCGCCTGCTGCTGCCGCGACGTCTGCAGGATCTGCACCAGCAGCTGCTGCACGCTCTGCAGCAAGCCCGCCACGCCGCCGCCTGCAGCGAAGAGCGGGGTCAGGGGAAGCCCACCCCTCGCCCTGCGCCCCGGGGGGGGGGCGTTGGGGGGCACCCACCTTGCAGGCTCGTGTCCGCTGAATCTTCGCCCACCGCGTGCTCGCTCGCTGCAGCCATCCCCGGGGAGCCTGGGTTTCCTCGTCCCATCCCCGGGGGCGTCTCACCGGGAAAACCTGCGGCCAGGGGTTGGCACGGAGGGCGCAGCGGGGTCCCGGGGATCCCCTGCTCAGCCCGTCCCCGCTGCCCTGTGCCGGGGAGAGGGCGCAGACTCACCTGCCTTCTGCTCGGCGCTCTCCTCTTTCAGGCAGCCTGCGGGAGAGCAGCGGTCACCAGGGGACGGCTCCGGCCCCGCGGGGACACGAGCTCGGTGGCTGGGGCACGGTACTCACCCGGGAGGGGTTGGGGAGGGATGCAGCAGCTGGTACCTGCAACGGGAACAGGCTCAGAGCCCGATTACAGGGCTGAGAGGGGGGAAATGAGGACGAGGAGAGCCTTACGTGGGGCGGCCGCGGGGTCGGGCGATGCTCCATCGACGTGGTCCCCGCGGGCTGCAGGGAGAGAGCAGAGAGGAGACGCGGGGTCTGGCGGCACCCGCCGGGGGACGGCATCAGCCCGGGGTCTGCCTCGCTGCCCCGGCCAGCCCGGCGTGCCCTAGCCACAGCTCCCCAGCGCCCTGCGGGGCCTCAAAGCGCCTCCCGAGCTAGGAACAAAAGCAGGAGTCACTCACCCACCACTGCAATGCAGCCACCTCCGGGCTGGAAGGCAGCAGCTGCGTAGCGGCGCGCGGCCAGGCTACGCAACAGATTAGGGCTGGAAGTGAAGGAGAATCCCACATCCACTTGGAACTGCAGGGGGAATTTAGGGAGACAACGTAATTACCCGGTGCGGACGCTGGCGGGGACGCCGGGGTTCGCTCCCCCAGCGCCAGCGGGGCCGGGGGGGGGGGACACGAAGCAGCAGCCGGGGCTTCCCCGGCACCGGGCCCTTCTCTGCTCCTGTTTTTGGGGAGGTGTTTCGCCTGGTCCGCCCCGCAGCCCCGATCCCTGCCGGCGAGGGGAACAGCACCCGCTCCCTTCACCTGCCCGCACAGACCGGGCCCGGGGACGTATCCTGCATCGCCTCGGCACCGTCCGGGTGCGCTGCAGGACGGGGATGCTCCCGGCTCCATCCCTCACACCCAGTCCCAAATCCTCCAGAGCTCTGTGGTGTGCCGTGCCCTGAGGCCAGCTCCGAGCCAGGGACCCCCCTCCTGCCCCATCCCAGCTGGCCCCAAACCCTCACACTGTGGGGCTGGTTTGGAGCCAAACTGGGGGGGTGGGAAGTTCCCACACCCCATCCGCGAGTATCCCAAGGGGAACACACCACGGAGGGGCCCTCCAGGGACAAAAGGCCCCCTGACGACCCCCGTGCCCCCCCGTCCCTGCATGCTGGCACAGGCTTGAGCTGTAGCGGTGGCCGTGCAGCCCGGCGCGGCGGGGCAGGACGGTACTTACGGCTCTCCGGCTCGTCCTTTGGGCACTGCAGCAGCGGTGCCAGCAGCACGGAGGGGGTCTCTGCAGCAGCTGGGGTGCAGCACGCAGACAACAGCATCAGCAAGGGGGCCCTGAGGGGTGCCGGACACCCCCCGGCCACGACAAGCCCCCCTCCAGCTGCCCCATCCCACGGGTACCTGGCGGTGCCGGCGAGCGTGCGGCCAGCGACCTGCGCTTCCTGGGGGGCGGCTTGACCAGCTCTGCAAGGGGAAAGAAAAAGCTCAGATCAGGGCATCACGGACCCCGTGCAACAGCGGGGAGCCTGCACATCCCCAGCACCCACCGGGCAGCCGCCTCTCCCCAAAAACGGGCCGCCCGGCCGCCTTCCAGATGCTCTTCATGGTGCGGTAGTGCGGGGGCAGGCGCGACGAGTGCCGCCCGGCACGGCGGCGCGTCTCCCGCTCCGAGTGGAAAGCCTGCTTCAGTGCCTTCCACTTGGAGCGGCACTGGGCCACGCTACGGCCGTAGCCGGCCGCCGCCAGCCCCCGGGAGATCTCCTGCCACAGCGCCTCGTTGGGCCACGACGTGGAGGCCATCAGCAGGGCGGCCTCCCCGGAGCCTTCCACCAGCGCCAGGAGGCTGCTGACCTCCGCTGGTGTCCAGGCTCGCCCGCGGGGCATGCTGCGGGGTGGCTGGGGTGGCTAGGGTGGGGGGCAGGAGGGTGGGTGCCAGGCAGGGCTCGCCCTCGGGGGTCGGATGTGCGCTCCCCAGGGAGCCCCGTGCGCCCGCGATGGGGCTGCACCGGGGGTGGCTGCGAGCTGCACCGGGAGCTGCACCGGGAGCTGCACCGGGAGCTGCTGGGAGCAGCCGTGGAGCCGCAAGGAGCATGTGCAGCCCCTGGAAATTGCCGCTGGGAAACGTAGTCCTGGCCGTGCCTGCCCCTCCCGGCACATCAGGGGATGAGCATCCCCAGGGTGCTGCCCCCCAAGCCCTGAGGGCACGGCAGGGGTGCCCATCAGGGCGCAGGGAGGGGGCGCAGCGCCCCCAGCCTCCCCCCCTCCGGCTTTCCAGGGCTGCGATGGAGTGGTAATTCGTGTTGAGAAGATGATTGATATTAATAAAGAAAGGGGAGAGGTGGGAGTGTGGCTATGGGGGTCGGAAAGCCCCGTGGTTGAGGATAACATTAGGCTCTTAACGATGAGGCCATCAGGAATGTAAAAGGGCTTAGAGGGAACAAAGAAGGGTGATTCAGGAGACGCCACGCCGTCTCGGGTTGCTTGTTCGCCAGCCATTAAGGCATGGAAGTTGCTGGGGGTTTGCTGTTTGCTGTTTAATGCAAAGTTGTTTGGCCAAGGAGAAGTTGTTTTGAAAAGGACTGCTGTGGGGAGAAGGGTATAAGAAGGGAGCATGCCCTCAAGATAATAATAATAATAATAATAAAAAAGGCAACCCGATGAAGTTATGTCATCAATAAAGAAGCAGAGAGAAGGAATGAAAAGGAACAGGCTGGCAGAACGGAGACCAGGACGGGAACAGGCACATTGATCACCTCATGAAGATAAGATAGGTTTGGCCAAACTCAGCAAACTGCTCAGAGAAGCTCGTACAGAAAGTCGCTGGAAATGGGTGAACTGGAGCTGGAGAGAAGCTCGAGCTGAGAGAAGCGGAGCCGGCACACAACTGCCCCTCGCTGGTCAGCAGCTGCACATTATGGGGAATCATACGTCCTTAGGAACAGAGACTGTCCTGGTAGCCTTACAGCTTATTCTCCTTATTAGCAATCAGACAGTTTATGAGCCTGAAATATGGGACCAAACTGAGGTCAAGGTGTGGGACTCTACAACTAAAAACAACAAGGTTGCAGTGGGATTGCTCGGCACCTGGAGAGCAGTCTCTGAGGCCTTAAAGAGCCGTGTGGGACCACAGTCAGACACGTGTGGTTTGCCAGACACTGAGGGAGCTGCGGGCTCCTTTACTGATCCGACTGCTACGCCATCGGCCCCTCTGCTGTTACAGATGCCCCCTGGTGACCTGGACGTGCCTTTTGACCCCGGCCCTATTGGCCTTGAGGAGGAGATGGATATGCTTTTCTTCGATCCAGGAAGAATGGGATGCATAAGGCCCAAAGACCGAGTTCCTTGACAACTTAAAGCGAGATGTATTGCTCAAAAGGAATGGAAAATGGAGACTGTTATGGAGGACATTGATAGTAATAGGCTTAAAGGATTGTTTGTTGCCTTTTCTGGTTGTACATGTGTATAGGATGTATAGGCATACTTGGGTTTAGCATGTAAAAGCCATGTTCTGTATGTTTAGAAAGTCTGATGCTCATGTGTCCGTGTTGCTAGAGCACAGGCTCCCCACGCTCCCAGCGCTGTTTGCTTGCCTTTTATAACTATTACTGAATTCACATTGAGTTGAGACTTCATTTAAACAGCCCCATGCAAAAGAGGTGGCAGGAACCACCTCTGCACCACAGCCCTGCTGCTCGACAGCAGGCCGAGGCTGGGGACATGGAGGCAGCCCCCCACCCCGACGGTGCTGGGGGGCCCCTGGATTTGGGATCAGCCTCGATACGGCCCCAATACACGCCTGAGACAGCACTGGGGAGTGTGGGGTGCCCCCATGCCAGGGGTCCCTCCTGCCTGGGGTTCCCCTTTTCCCCGTGTGACTCTGCTGCTGGGGCCCCCCAGGGCTGTGGCCCAGCTGGTGTCCCTGGGGACCCCTCCGGGAAGTGACGCTTTCCATTTCGTGTCACACTCGGCTGCCAGAGGGGGGCCAGGAGGGGGCTGCTGCTCCCCCCTTACCTGCAGGGTGCACGGCCAGAGACCGAGGGGAGGATGGAAGAGGGGGTCACGTATGCAGATCTGCGCTTGCCCCCCGTACCAGGTAACGGCACGCTGCACCCCGCTGCCCCCCACCCTCCCCAAATCCCTCCCTGCCTCCCCAAAAGCCCCCAGCCCCGCTCCCTCCTCACCCATGCAGCTGCTCTCGGAGCAAGGGGGGGGGCACAAGCACTGCACCCCAGCTGCATGGCACCCCCCTGACACCCCCTGTGAGCTCCTGCTCACACCACTGCTCCGCTGTCCCCAGGGAGCCTGGGGAGCCCCCCATGCACCCTGCTTGGGGCTCACCGATCGTTGCTGATTTGGGGGCTCTCCCCCTGACCTGGAGCCCCCAGGACACGAGGTAATTCCCTCTCTCAGCTCCTCCACAGCCCGTGAGGCTGCCCTGGCACTGGGCACCCCTCAGCCTGGGAGTCCTGTCCCTGCTGCTCCTGCTGGTGCAAGTCATCCTCGTCGGCTTGAGCTTCCACTGTGAGTACCCCCTGCGCCCCCCCACCCAGCAGCCCCCCGAGCTGGGGACCCTCCTGCTTGGGGCTGACGGTGCCGCAGGTTTCTGGGCTGTGGGGCGAGTGTGAAAAGTGGTGAGTTAAAATAAAACACCCCTCGTCTGGCCGGCTGGAGCGCCGAAGAGGAAGGAGAGGGGAAAGCGTGGGCTTGGGGACGGCGCCGGGGCACCCCGCTCCATCAGCTGGCCACGGCGCGCAGACAGGACGTGACGCTGGGGCCAAAAGGCAGAAACCTGCCATGTGCTGGGCTCCCAGCCACGGCACAGACCGCCAGGGCTTTGTCCAGCTGGGCTGGCACGGCACCATGAGGGGGGACAGCCCCTGGTGGGGACGCTCCTATGCCTTTCTTTTGTAGATCTAGCCCATCAGGCGAGCTGTGCCCAGGGAGAGGAGAAGAGCCTCAGCTACGTGCAGCAGTCTTTGCGAGGTAGGAGGGCTTCCAGGCACCTTCCTGGGCTCCCTGCCCTGGTGGCACCCTGTCTGTCCCCTGTCACCGCATGGTGCTGGGGGCTGGGGACAGCCCCGTCCCGGCCAGCCCTGCAGGATTGTGCCTCTGGTGTGCAGAGAGCTGCCAGTTCTGCCCGGCTGGATGGATGGGGGATGCGGGGCGCTGCTACTACTTCTCCTCTGCCAAGAAGAGCTGGGAGCAGAGCAAAGACGACTGCTGCTCCAGGGGGGCACAACTGGCCACCGCCCGAGCCAACAGCACCCTGGTGAGTCCATCCGCCTGCCCCGGCCATCCTGACCCCGCCGTGGTCATCAATTCACACTGATCACCACCTCAGGGTCCCCCAGTGGCTCCCCAGCCACCACCAGCATCATTTCAGCTCCCCAGATCCAGCCCCTTTGCCCAAAACCCAGCGGGGAGCTGGCGATGCTGTGCCTGAACCACGCAGCCCCCTGCGTGGCTGGGTGTCCCCGGGGAGCCCACACTTGTTCCCTCCTGCTCTAGGCTTTCCTGACACGCGTGGCCCACCTGGACACCTTCCACGTGGGGCTGAAGCGGGACAGCTCCAGGTTTGAGTGGAAGTGGCTGGACGGCACCCTGATGAGGGGGTGAGGCTCGCAGCTTGTCCCCTGCCAGCACTGATGAAAACCCCAAAACATGGGCTCCGGGAGGTGACAGGGGGACGGCCAGCCTGCAGGCAGGGACACCATCACCCTCTTGGCCATCCCTCTGCTTCCCAAAGCAGCACGGGGGCGTTTTAGGGAAGGGAAGATAACAGGGACACGTCCCCAGTGCCTGCGCCCTGCTTGGGGACGAGCTTGGGGCTGGATGAGAGGCGGGGGGGAGTCCCCCAAAACCAAATTCCCAGCATGGCGCAGCTGGTGCTGAGCCACCTCAGGATGTTCCTGGGATCCAAAAAAGAGGATTTCCAAGACAAGCGGGGGCTGGGTGTGCAGGGATCACAGCTCCCTTCCTCTCCGAGGGGCTGCCAGGGGCACGGGGAGGGCGCGCTCTGCCCCCCCGGCACCCCCACAGCCTCGGCTCCCTTGCAGGAGGAGCTGGGGGTGGGCCAGCCCCTCGCACCCCACTGAGCCCCCCCTCTCCCCGCTCCCCCCTGCAGGCGTCTCCCCCTCCAGCGTCCCAGCAGCTCCTTCGTGGCCTGTGGCAGGGTGTCCAGCTCGGGGCTGGCGGCTGGTTTGTGCGGGGAAGCCCTCGGCTGGGTCTGCGAGAAGAGCGCGGTCACCCTGCAGTGGCTGCCGTCCTCCATCCCCACCTTCCTCTGGGGGAACACCACCTACACCTGCGTGGGACCCTAGGGCCTCGGGGACAGCCTGGGTGCTCCTACAGCCCTGCCTGACCCGAGCACGGGCACCCCGGGGTGCCCCCTCTCCATCCCTCCCCCTGGCATGTTTGTGCATTGCCAATAAACTCTGGCACTCACAGTGTGGCTGGCTATTTTTTGGGGGGGGACGAGGTTTGGGGGGCAGAGCCAGCATCCATCCGAGTGTCCCCATGGCCTGGTGGGCACGTGGAGCAGTTTCTGCGTGGGTGCAGTGGGTCTCCTGGGGCTTTGGGCTGCCTGGGGTTTGTCTCAGGTGGGAGATGCCCCACACTGACAGCTCCACATGGACATCCCCGGGTGTCCCCCCAGCATGGGAGGCAGGTGCAGCCCCCTCCTCATTTCTGCCTGATCACTGAGCGGGTGCTGGGATGGGGAAGGGGACGTGGGGGGAGAATGGTCTGGCTGTGGCCAGGGTTCAAGGTGGCCCAGGGTGGCCAAAATGAGCCCAGAGCTGTGTGTAAGTGATGCTGCATGGGGCAGAGCGCGCTGCGTGGGATGGAGAGGAGCAGTTTCCCCTCCCGGAACAGTCCTGCCCATGAAAAAAAAAAAAAACCACATCTTGCAAATGAAGTGATTACTTCTGCTTTCCTACATATCAAGAAGTTCCTCCACCTGACGTGCCCCGGGGCCACACGGCAGCCATAGGACGGAGCTGCCGCGGGTGCCGCATGGCGCACAGCGTGCTCTACGCCGACCTGCGCTTCGCCAAGGGGCCTCGGGGACACGGCACGGCCAGCGGGGTGCTGGGGGAAGGTGGGAGCCATGGGACCCCCCCCCAAATTCCCCGTGCCAGACCCCTGCCCACTGCCCCCTGCCTTCCTCCCGCAGCCCCCGGCATGGATGATGCCGACAGCCCCTACGAGAACGTGGCACCGGGGCCGGCACCCGTGAGGCCGGCTGGGGAAGGGACCCGGCACAGCCCAGGTGAGCGCCCAGAGGGGGACGGGGACGGGGACGGGGGTCTCGGGGGGGTGCCGGGGTCCCCTCTGCTCCCCGGCACCGTGGGTGACGCCGCGGCTGCTCGTGTCTTGCAGGGCGCTGCTCCCGGCGGCGCTGCGTCCCCGCGGGGCTGCTGGCAGCCAGCCTGCTGCTGCTGGTGGCCCTGGTGGCCCTGGGGACCTGCTGTGAGTGGGGACGGGCACGGTGGGGTGGGGGGCTCCGGGCAGGGGCTGGGGGACGGGGGGAGCCCGGGGATGGGAGCTGGGGGCTCCTCGCTGGGTGCCCTGCGCTGTGCCTGGCTGGGACGGCTTCCAGTGCCTCTGTCTGCTTCCCAGTGCCTTCCCAGTGCCTTCCCAGTACCTTCCCAGTGCTCTCCCATCCTGATCCCATTACCTCCCACCCCTTCCCACTGATTCCCTTCCTTTCCACCACTTCCCACCACCTCCCAGTGCCTCCCATTGACTTTGAGTTGACTTCCCCACACCTCTCCCTGCCTTCCCAGTGCCTCCCATCACCTCCCAGTGCCTCCCATTGGCTCTCCATCACCTCCCACTGCCTTCCAAGAGATTTCCCACTTCCTCCCATCACCTCCCAGTGCCTCCCATCCCTTCCCACTGCCTTCCAATTGATTTCCCAGTGTCTCCCAGTACCTCCCATCGTCTCCCACCACCTCCCACCACCTCCCCATCGTCTCCCCACTGCCTCCCTTCCCCTCCACCGCCTCGCCGGTGCCCTCACACCCCACACCCGGCCGTGCCCCGCTCCCATCTCACCCCAAACCCTCCCCAGACTGGCAGGCGACCCGCGAGCTGCGGGACACGTCCCTGGAGCAGGCGGCCGAGCGCGGCCGCTTCTCGCAGGAGGCGCGGGCGTGGGAGCAGAGCCTGGAGCAGGCGCGCCGGGAGCTGGCGCAGGCGCGCGCGGAGCTGCAGCGAGCGTGGCGAGAGGGCAACAGCAGCCTGCTGGAGCTGGACAGGCAGGAGGCCGAGCTGGCACGCGTCTCGGGGGCCCTGGCCGGCGCCCAGAGGGAGCTGCAGGACGTGCAGGGGCGCCTCGAGGCCGGCGAGCGTGCGGCCAGCAGCCTGCGCGCCTGCCTGGACGCAGGTAGGGCCGCGGGGCGGCGGGCACGGGGCGGCGCGGCCGGGGGCTGGCGAGCGCCTGAGCGCTGCCCCCGTCCCCAGACTGCTGCCCCCCGGGCTGGCTGCTCTACCACGGCAAGTGCCTCTTCGTGTCCTCGGAGAGGAAGAGCTGGTGGCAGAGCCAGGACGACTGCGAGGGGAGAGCCTCCCGGCTGCTGCTGCACGGCGAGCGGCAGGCGTGGGCGCTGCCGGTACGGGGGGGCTGCGCTGGGGAGGGGGCGTCCCCGCTGCCCGCTGCCCACAGCCCCCAGCCCCGTGCCCGTCCTGCTGCAGCACGGCCCCGGCACTGCCCAGCGTGGGGCAGGCCCTGACGGCCTCTCTCCCGCAGCCTTTCCTGCTCGAGGGCAGCACCAAGTACTGGGTGAAGCAGTGGACCAAAAATCCTGCGGGGAAGGAGGATCGCATTGGGACGTGAGTGGGGCAAGCTGCCCCTCTGCACCTCACCCTGCTGGGCCAACCTGGGGACTGATGCTCAGGCAGGGGCTGATCTGGCCTGCCTGGGGCTGGCAGCGGGTTGGGGACACAGTGGCACATGCCACCCTGTCCCCTCTCACGTGCTCCTTTCCTTCTAGGTACTTGTGGACTCGGGATTGTGCACTGATGGGCTCCGGGATCGTGGATCTCACATTCTGCTACGGGTCTTACCAGTGGGTCTGCGAGCAGCCCCCCAAGCTCAGCAACCTGTCCGAGATGCTCTCGCCTCTCCTGGCTAGGGGCTGACCCCGGCACCCATTCTCTGGGGATGTAGTTTGGGAACGGAGGTGTTGGGCGTTTAAAGGATGACTTGTGGAGAAGAGCCTGGCTTTCTGAGTCTCACTGCTGCTCATGCCCTCAGCCCCCTGCCCTCCTTTCCTGGTTCTCTGTGAGCACACAGCAAGCCCTGCTCGCACCTGCTGCAGGGCAGGCACCTCTTGCACCTTCTGGACCTGGCTGCGATGGTGCCATCAGTGTCCCCAACCCGTCCCCCTGGGGGAGTTCCGTGGTTTTATCGGCTGCTCCATCGCCGGCTGTCGATGACTTGGGATTTGCCAAGGAGAGGTGGCACCCACCCAACCTGCCTGCCTGCCACCACGGGGAGCACTGGGCTGGGGACACGGGGACAGCAACGTGGCTCTTTCGCTGTGACCCTTTAGGTCTGGGACACTGAGAAATTTGGGTTGATGGGAACAGGAGAGCAGGCAGCCGTGTCGGATGGGCCCCGGGGACCCAGGAGCAGGAGGCTGTGCAGGACTCCCTGCGGTGGCAGTGCCCAAGGGCACGGTGGTGCTGCGGTGGCTGGAGCTCGGGGGAAGCCCCTGGGCTGCCTGGGACCATCCGGACAGGCACAGACACACCAAGTCCTCGTTTCCCACGGAGCTGAACTCTTGGGGCACCTCCCAGCTCAGCTCTTCCACCCTCACCACGCTGTGGCCCGGCTCCACCGGCGTCCTTCCGCGCCTCTCCTCTCTCAGGAGCTGCCTAAATCCAGGTCCAAAGTGGTCCTCGCCTCCACCACCTCTCTGGAGGTGCCATTTCCCAAAAGCCCTGAGCGAGCAGGGAGGGTCAGGGCTGTCCCCGGGCTCCCTCATTGTCCCCCCAGGCTGTCCCCTGTCGCTGGTCCCACCATGGTCTTGGAGATCTTCCCCCCGAAGTGTCAGAGCTCTCCCCTTTCCCCCGTCTTCCCAATCCTTCCCCATCCCCCCCATGGCTTTCAGGATCCTCACTGCACCCCAGTTTCCTCCCATGGCCCCAGGGCTCCCCAGTTTTCCCCCCATGGCCTCAGGCTCCCCCGTTGCACCCCCATTTCCCCCAACATCTCAGGGCTTCCCTGCTGGCCCCGGGGAACAGGAGGCTGGCCGGGGCACATGGGGACACGAGCGTGGGTCTGAGGGGCAGGAGCAGGGTGGTACGAGTGCGTGCATGCGTGAGAGAGAGGGGAACAAGGTCTATATTCCTTGCTTTACAACACAGACAGCGCTCAGCTCTCCCAGCCCGTCCTCCCAGCGCTTTGCCATGCGGTGCAGGCAATGTGTGCACGGTGGCGGGGGTATTTCTGGGGGCACCCCTGGCTCCTGTCCCCGTGTCCTGTGATGGAGACGGGGGGGGGGGGTGGCAGCATGGTCACTCCTCGTCCAGGAGCGAGGCGAGGGCCTTGGACATGCTGCTGAGCCTCGGGGGCTGCTCGCAGATCCACTGGTGGTACCTCCTGCACGACGACCGCTCGATGCCTTTGGCTGCTGACAGCGAGCACTTGGCAGTGTAAGTGTGCCTAGGGGGGAAGGCAGGGGTCAGTGGGGCAGGGACAGAGTCCCCATTGAAACCATCTCTTCCTGTGGGTGCTGGCATTGGTAAAACCCCCCCAGGAGCCAAGCAGAGCTGGTTTTGCAAGGCTTTGGGCATTTGGTGCTTTGCATGCCCCAGGGGTGCGCATCCCTGCTTGGGGAATAGGCACAGCACCCCAAAAACGTGCTGTGCCCAAGGTGTTTTGGGGCATCCCTCTGAGGAGGCTCCCCTGGGGGGGGAGCAGCACCTCCTGGGCATGGGTAAAAGGGCAACCTGCAGGCGTGGTGCCCGTGCCAGGGACGGCTGTATTTACATCTCATACAGCTCCTCGTCCTCCTGCACGACCTTCCCGGTGGCGCTGGAAATCTGCTCCTCCACCCAGTACTTGGAGCCGCCCGCGTGCAGGAAAGGCTGCGGGAGAGAGGCCGTCAGGGCCTGCCCCACGCTGGGCAGTGCCGGGGCCGTGCTGCAGCAGGACGGGCACGGGGCTGGGGGCTGTGGGCAGCGGGGACGCCCCCTCCCCAGCGCAGCCCCCCCGTACCGGCAGCGCCCACGCCTGCCGCTCGCCGTGCAGCAGCAGCCGGGAGGCTCTCCCCTCGCAGTCGTCCTGGCTCTGCCACCAGCTCTTCCTCTCCGAGGACACGAAGAGGCACTTGCCGTGGTAGAGCAGCCAGCCCGGGGGGCAGCAGTCTGGGGACGGGGGCAGCGCTCAGGCGCTCGCCAGCCCCCGGCCGCGCCGCCCCGTGCCCGCCGCCCCGCGGCCCTACCTGCGTCCAGGCAGGCGCGCAGGCTGCTGGCCGCACGCTCGCCGGCCTCGAGGCGCCCCTGCACGTCCTGCAGCTCCCTCTGGGCGCCGGCCAGGGCTATGGAGACGCGTGCCAGCTCGGCCTCCTGCCTGCCCAGCTCCAGCAGGCTGCTGTTGCCCTCTCGCCACGCTCGCTGCAGCTCCGCGCGCGCCTGCGCCAGCTCCCGGCGCGCCTGCTCCAGGCTCTGCTCCCACGCCCGCGCCTCCTGCGAGAAGCGGCCGCGCTCGGCCGCCTGCTCCAGGGACGTGTCCCGCAGCTCGCGGGTCGCCTGCCAGTCTGGGGAGGGTTTGGGGTGAGATGGGAGCGGGGCACGGCCGGGTGTGGGGTGTGAGGGCACCGGCGAGGCGGTGGAGGGGAAGGGAGGCAGTGGAGAGACGATGGGGAGGTGGTGGGAGGTGGTGGGAGACGATGGGAGGTACTGGGAGACACTGGGAAATCAATTGGAAGGCAGTGGGAGGTGATGGAGAGCCAATGAGAGGCACTGGGAGGTGATGGGAGGCACTGGGAAGGCAGGGAGAGGTGTGGGGAAGTCAACTCAAAGTCAATGGGAGGCACTGGGAGGTGGTGGGAGTAGAACTGGGGGTCAATGGGAGGTGGTGGGAATGAAGGGGAGGCAATGGGAGGGAGTGGGACTTCAACTGGGAGGAGATGGGAATTGGTGGGAGGCAATGGGAAGGCAATGAGGAAGAGTGGGAAGAGATGGGAAGCAACGGGGAGCAAATGGGAGGCACTGGGAGGTGATGGGAAGTGGTGGAAGGGAAGGGAATCAGTGGGAAGGGGTGGGAGGTAATGGGATCGAGATGGGAAGGCACTGTGAAGGCACTGGGAAGGCACTGGGAAGGCACTGGGAAGGCACTGGGAAGGCACTGGGAAGCAGACAGAGGCACTGGAAGCCATCCCAGCCAGGCACAGCGCAGGGCAGCCAGCGAGGAGCCCCCAGCTCCCATCCCCGTGCTCCCCCTGTCCCCCAGCCCCTGCCCGGAGCCCCCCACCCCGCCGTGCCCGTCCCCACTCACAGCAGGTCCCCAGGGCCACCAGGGCCACCAGCAGCAGCAGGCTGGCTGCCAGCAGCCCCGCGGAGACGCAGCGCCACCGGGAGCAGCGCCCTGCAAGACACGAGCAGCCGCGGCGTCACCCACGGTGCCGGGGAGCAGAGGGGACCCCGGCACCCCCCCGAGACCCCCGTCCCCGTCCCCGTCCCCCTCTGGGCGCTCACCTGGGCTGTGCCGGGTCCCTTCCCCAGCCGGCCTCACGGGTGCCGGCCCCGGTGCCACGTTCTCGTAGGGGCTGTCGGCATCATCCATGCCGGGGGCTGCGGGAGGAAGGCAGGGGGCAGTGGGCAGGGGTCTGGCACGGGGAATTTGGGGGGGGGGGGTCCCGTGGCTCCCACCTTCCCCCAGCACCCCGCTGGCCATGCCGTGTCCCCGAGGCCCCTTGGCGAAGCGCAGGTCGGCGTAGAGCACGCTGTGTGCCATGCGGCACCCGCGGCAGCTCAAAGGAGAAGTGAGGCCGGCGCTGGCAGAAGCAGAAGTTGGCTGCGAGCCGTGGCAGATGGGACCAGCGAGGCACAGCCATGGGGACCGGCCCCCTGCCATGGCAGCAGCAGCCCCAGCACGTCCCCTCCCACGCCCCGAGAGCCGACAGCGTCCCCTGGGTGCGCCGCAGCTCTCGGGCAGTGGTTTCTGGGGGCATGGGCAGGGCAAAATGTGAGCCCAGATTCCTGGGGTTTGGGGAAAGCCTCCTATTGCTCCTCCTCTGTGCTGACATCCATCTCTCCCCAGGGAATGAGGAGAGCCACAGCCAGCTTCGGAGGGGCCAAGGAGGAGTCTGCAGCAGCTTCCCCCAGTTTTCAGCGAGGAGATGGAGCACGTCCTGCGGGGCACGTGGTGACCGGGGGGGGACACAGTGCTGGCCGAGTGGGATTTGTCAAGGAGCACTGGGAACAAGTGCCCCCATGGGCTGGGGACACGGGGACAGCAATGGGGGCCTTGCACCGTGACCCTTCAGGGCTGGGACACGGAAAAATGGGCTGGTGGGGACAGGAGAGCAAGGGGCCGTGCTGGATGAGCTGGGGGGACCTGGCACAAATACCCTGGCACAAATGCCCATCACAAATATCCATCTCCACCTGGGGGTGGCTGGAGGAATACCAGGGTCCCAGCCCTCCCCAGGAGCCCCTGGGATGCGAGGAGGTGCAGGAGCTCGAGGTGCCCCCCGCAGCCCCCTTTAGGGCGAACACTTCCACCCCCGCTGCCTGCCTGGGGGTGCGCTGCCTCACCCGGTCCTGCTCAGGAGATTCGGGTCCCCCCTCACCCCGCTGAGCCCCAGGGCTCAGCCCCACGCCGCCGTGCACCCAGGGGCCCGTGACGGCTCTCGGGGCGTGGGAGGGGACGTGCTGGTGGCGCTGGGGCCGCGGGGAGGGGGCCGGTCCCCGCGGCCGTGCCTCGCTGGTCCCATCTGCCACGGCTCGCAGCCAACTTCTGCTTCTGCGAGCGCCGGCATCACTTCTCCTTTGCACCCCGAGACGGGCAACCGCCAGGCAGCGGGGCCACCCCACAGGCACCCCACAGAGCCGGGTGGCAGCCAGCAGGGATCGGGACTTGCCCAGCACCTTCCCACATGGCACAGAGCGTGCTCTACGCCGACCTGCGCTTCGCCAAGGGGCCGGGGGGCCGCGGCACGGCCAGCCAGGCGCTGGAGGCAGGTGAGAGCTGCAGGACCCCCACATTGCCCTGTGCTGTGCCCAGCTTTGTTGGCTCCATGCTCCCTGCCTTCCTCCTGCAGCCCTAGGCATGGACGAAGCCGAGAGCCCCTACGAGAACATGGCATCGGGGCCGGCACCAGCGGGGCCGGCTGGGGAAGGGACCTTGGAAAGCCCAGGTGAGCGCCCAGAGGGGGACAGGGCACCCGGGGATGCACTGCTGTGGGCAGTGGGTGGTGCCTGAGGGTGCTCCCCATCTCCCCTTGGAGAGACGAGGCGCCCACGCCGTGCCACCTGTGCCACCCTGGGGTGGCCCAGGGCGGCGGGCGGTGGCGGTGGGTGATGCTCGGGGCTCCTCGTGTCTTGCAGGGCGCTGCTCCCGGCGGCTCTGCGTCTCTGCGGGGCTGCTGGTCACCTGCCTGCTGCTGATGGTGGCTGCCGTGGTGCTGGGGGCCTGCTGTGAGTGGGGACGGGGCGGTAACGAGGCACGGGGACAGGGGAGAGGGGACGGGGTGGGTGCCCCAGGCGGATATCAAGCTGTGTGTGCGTCTGTGGGTCCCCCTGCCCTGTCTGCCCCAGGCTGGCCAACGTCTCTCTCACATCCTGCACATCTCCCTCAACCATCTGCTTCTCCTTTCCTTCTCCTGCCCCTGCCCTGCCCTCCCCTGCCACCTCCACGCTTCCCTGCCTCCCCCATCCCTTCCCACCCAGCGGGGACCCCTCCCTGCCCTCACACCCCGTGCCCTCACACCCCATCTCACCCCAAACCCTCCCCAGACTGGCAGGCGACCCGCGAGCTGCGGGACACGTCCCTGGAGCAGGCGGCCGAGCGCGGCCGCTTCTCGCAGGAGGCGCGGGCGTGGGAGCAGAGCCTGGAGCAGGCGCGCCGGGAGCTGGCGCAGGCGCGCGCGGAGCTGCAGCGAGCGTGGCGAGAGGGCAACAGCAGCCTGCTGGAGCTGGACAGGCAGGAGGCCGAGCTGGCACGCGTCTCCATAGCCCTGGCTGGTGCTGAGAGAGAGCTGCAGGACGTCCAAGGGAGGCTCAACACCAGCGAGAGCACCGTGAGCCTGCTGCGCTCCTGCACGGCTGTAGGTATGGTGATGGAGCGGCCCCAGCACCTCTGGGTGGCCGCAGCACCGAGGCACGGGTGCTGGGTTTTGGGGGATGCGGTGTGACCCCCCCCCCCTCCCCTGGAATCTGCAGCCGGGTGGGTGGCTGAGCGGTGCCCCCCCGTCCCCAGACTGCTGCCCCTCGGGCTGGCTGCTGTACCGCGGCAAGTGCCTCTTCGTGTCCTCGGAGAAGAAGACGTGGGATGACAGCAGAGCGGAGTGCGAGAGCAAATACTCCCAGCTCCTGATCACCAAGTCCTGGAGTCGCTGGACCGTGCCGGTACGGAGCTGGGGCACCCCAGGGGCATCGGGTGGCACGGGGTCGGAGCGGGGCAGCGGGGCTGCTCAGCTTCGGCGGGGAGATGAAGAACTCAAACAGCACGAAAAACAGCACGAAACAGCCCCAGAATGACCCTGTTGCTCCTTCCCCAGACCTTCCTGAAGAACGCGGACACCGTGTACTGGATCGGGCTGCAGAAGACCAGCTTCCCCTGGTACGACTACGGCTGGCTGGAGGAAGGGGAGCCAGACAGCGACGGCATCACGGACGCCTGGTTCTGGGTGGACGGCTCGCTCTACGACAGGTACCCACGGCACGGCCGGGCTGACACCCCCTGCCCGGACCCCTTTTCCTCAAACGAGGCCTTGGGAAAGAGGTTAATTCACACCGGTACCCAGAGATTCAGAGGGAGAGCAGAGCCCTGGGGGGGGGCTCATGCAAGCAGGAGGCAGCGAGGTGGGACAAGAGGAACCTCAGGGTTTATTTGGGATCGAGACAAAGCATTTGGGCACCACTCTTTTCTCCCACATGCCTCCCCAGTCATCCTCGAGGGGAAATCAGAGCTTCCCGCCCCGGGGGTCCGGGGCTCCTCCCCGCCACGTGCGTCTCAGCACCGCTTCCTCTTGCGGTGTCTGGAACCAGTGGGGAGGAACGGCCCCGTCTGGCCGGGTGCCCGGCCCCTGCCCCTCGCATCCTCGGGCTTTTCCCCAAAATGCTGCTGGTGCTGGCCATCGGCAGGCTCAGCGGGGCTTGGATGCAGCCCCGACGTTGGTGTTTGTCCGTCCAGGCCCTGGCAGTCGAAGCTGAACGGGTCCTGTGCCGTGATCAGCCGCGGGAACATCAAGCCGGCGCCGTGCAAGGCTGAGGACGACCTGCACCTCTGGATCTGCGAGAAGGCGGCGGGGCCGAGCTCCCCTTTCGGGTGATGGGTGGCAGCTGCTGGCCACGGTGAGCTCAGCCCCTGGGGGTGTGCGAGGAGGGGAGGCAAAGGGGGAAAAATGGGGAAAAAAAAACCATCCCTGGGTGCCAGCCGCTGAGCACACCCCCTCTGCCTTCCCTCACAGCGCCCGCACCCCTGCTTCAGCCCTGCTGCACCCCGCGACGGAGCCTGCCCCACGCACATCAGCCCCTTCCCGTGCTGCAGAGCCCTGCCTGACCCCAAATGAGGTGCTACAGTGGGGCAGCACGGCCCCAAAAGCCAGCCCCATGCCCCCAGCAGCGAGCCCCCATGGCCAGCACCACCGCTGCCGTGCAGTAGCCCCAGCCCTGAGGCTGGAGCAGGGGATAGCACGGTGGCACCTGCCCCCACCCCACTTTTAGGCTTTTAGGATGGCCGCAGCTTTCAGGCAGCCTCAGAGCCCGAGGATGGAGCCATCACCAGCGCTGGCATTTAGGACTTCTGCTAATTAGGGAGTAGCGCAGTGACCTTTAGGATCGCAGCCTTCTGATAGCCCAAGCAGTGCCGGCACTCGCGGTGGATGGACACGAGACGAGCCACCGGGGATTTTAATAGCTGCCACACGTGCAGCGTGGCCCTGATTCACCTTCAGCCTGGCGAGAGCAGAGGAAGTCATGTTCAACCAGGCAAAGATGCTCTTGGGTTTATTATCGGGCCCTGCGTGCCATTTATAGCCGATTAATTGCTATGTAAATCACCCTGTTTGAAGAGCACAGGGCTGTTACAGGCGGGTTTTGGAGGCGCACGTGTCACTCCTCTGTCTTGCCCACTGGCTGAACCCACTTTGTAGCAAATAAAGAGCTTGTCTGCTGATTGCCTCTGCCTTCACCACCCCGAAGTGGAACCCAATCATCCCCAGCCAGAAACGGGAATTTCACCAAAGCTGCCCCAATTGAGGCAGACACTCTGGGGGCACTGAGGCAGGGCTGACTCGTCCTGCCAGCCCCCAAGGGACACGGCCAGACCACGTCCCTGTCACCCCCGGGGTCCGGGCTCCCCACCCCGCTCAGCGCACCCCCAGAGACACAAGCAGCAGCCCGGCTCGCTGGGACATTCAGTTTTTATTGAACACTTTAAATAAGCTGGGTATATATTACTAGCAATTATTATTAATAATATTAAAAAAAAAACAGAAACAAAAAGAAAAAAGAAAAAACAAAAAACACGAGTTCTGCATTCACCAGTGCACTGTGCGGGAGGGAGGAAAGCCGGCTCCCACCCGTGCTGGGTGTCCTCCCCCCGTGTCCTCCCGGCCACTCGGGAGGTGCTGGGGGGCGCAGGCTGCCCTCCTCTGAGGGGAGGTGACACGGAGGTGTCCCCCCGACACCGGTGTGGTGGCGGGGCCGGAGGGGGCCCCGTGTGCCAGGGGGCTCAGTGCCAAGTGCTGGCACTCCCCACCCGCACACTGCGCCTCTCCGGCATCGCCCCTCTGCGCACCATAGTGCCTCTGGCGTGTGGGGGACCAGGAATGCTCCCCACCCTTGTGAGGAGGCAGCAAGGACACCCCAAAAAATCCCCATAGTCCCTCCAATACACACATACACACGTGACTGCTCTGCCCCTTCCCACCCTCCCCCCCAAAAAATCTGCTTATCCCCCTTCTCTCCCCCTTCTCTGGGGGGCTGTGAGAGCCCGCTGAGGGGCGAGCCCTTGGGGACAGGGGGGGTCCCGCAGCCACGGCTTGAGCCCTGCGGGGAACCAGCCCTGCTGCCCGGGGCAGCGGTGTTATTGCACTTCAGCCCAGCCCCACCGGGACCCCCGCAAGGACCCAGCCCACCTCGGGGCTCCCCACAGCCCCCCGAGGCCGATCCCAGTGGGACGAGCACCTCGGCAGCGCCGTCGCGGCCACCAGGCACCGGGCGAGCGCGAGGACAGACTCGGGGAGGGGGACACAACACCCCAGGCTCCCAGAGCCACCCCACGTGCTAGGGGGGGGTCCCGGGGACCCCCGGCCGCAGCCACGGTCCCCAGCACTAGGACTGTGCCTCCGGCAGCTTCAGGCTGGGCTCCGCCAGCATCGGCCCCGGGGCTTTCTGGAGGCGGCCGCGCTCGTGGCAGAGGAGGCTCTTGGCCTCGCAGTTGAGGTTCTGGTAGCGGGGAGGGCTGGGCGCGGGCCGGTGGCAAACGGAGGCGAAGCTGAAGCTGAAAGGCCCCAAGCAGCAGCCGGGGCAGGGCAGCACCTCGTCCTGCTCCAGCACGGTGCCGGGGCCGTGCCCGGGCAGCATGGCCGCGCGCTCCGTCCGCTCCAGCGCCGCGGCGGCGCAGGGGATGCTGAGCTCGGAGAAGCCTCGCTCCAGCCCGCTGCCCCAGGCGTGCGGCTTGCTGACCACCACGTGGTTGTTGTTGAAGAGCAGCCCGTTGGGTGCCCGCGGCTCCAGGTGCCAGGGCTGGGCCCCCGAGGCCGCCGTGCGGATGAAGTTGCTGGTGGCGGGTGCTGGCGCGGGGACCCGCGGCGGCGGCTCAGGGCTCTCAGGGCTGCAGTCCATCTGCTCCTCCGCCGCGGGGCTGAGGGGGGAGGCACGGACCCCGTTCTCCATCTCTCCAACATCCTCCTGGCCCCGCTTCGGGCTGTGGGGCCGAGCTGGGGATCCCACACCCAGCTCCAGGCCCCCGCGGCGGGGCAGCTCGGGGGAGGCGGGCAGCGAGTGGCACTTGCGTGGGGCCGCGGCGGGCGCCGAGAAGTCACACTGCACCTCCACGGCCGGCTCGGGCGTCACGGGGGTGCCGAGCTGCAACGGGGCCGGGGGGGGCAGGTCGAAGGTGAGCGAGATGACCGACTTGCTGGGCGTGTCGAAGAGCTTGATCTTGCCCCCCTTCAGGTCCTCGCGCTGGGAGAAGGGGTTGACGCGCGCCGGCGTCTCCTTGGTCCTGGCCCCGACGCAGGGCTCGGGCGGCCGCAGCGGGGTGGGCGATTTGGGGGGGAACACGTCGGACTGGCTGCGGGACAGGCGCTGGTCCGGCTGCAGGTGCTGCGTCCCCAGCTCGCGCAGGGGTGACTGCTCGGCACGGCTGGGCGCCCTCCCGGCCACCCCTGGGCAGGGGCGCAGGACAGGGGGGTCACTGGTGCCCTGGGTGCCCCCCAGCACCACGGGGCAAAACGGGGAGCAGCCCGGGCGGTGAGAAGCGGGGCTGCGTCCTGCAGACCTCCTCCCACCCCAGCCTGCTCCCCAGTAGCTGTTGGGGTGGGGAAGGGGCACCCAAAACCCCCCGGGACACCCACGTACCGTTGAGTGCAGGCGTGGTGCCAGGTGCGGGCAGGCTGTCCCTGATGCTGAAGAGGGTGGCCCCAGCGCCCTCCACACCCAGCTGGTGCTGCAGGACGCCCTCCAGGCACTGTGTGATTTCCAGGAACGAGGGGCGGGAGGTCGGCTGCATCTGTAGGCAGGACGGGTCCACGGTGAGGTTTGTGTCCCCTCCCCATACCCTCGTGGTGCGCCGCCTGGAAGTGGCTCCAACGGGCAGGGAAGGGGATCCCTGATGGGACACCAGGAATTTGGGCATCCCCAGGGCTGGGACTCACACTGCAGCAGTGGAAAGCCAGCTGGAGGAAGGCGGCAGGGCAGTCGATTCCCACCATGGTGCGGAAAGCAGTGACGTCCAGGCCAAAATCCTGCACGGGGGAGATGGGGAGGAGTGAGGCCAGGTGTTATGGGGCTGCGTAAAGGAAGGGGGGACCCTGGGGTCACCCAGGCTGGGGGAAGGCTGCGGGGTGCTGGGCATAAATCCCTTCTGCTCCCTATCTGATGGCACCCACCCTCCTGCCTGGGCTGCCCCCGGGCCCCGAGGACAGGCTATGGGCAGAGAGCATCCCCCTTGCTGCCAGGAGATGTTGGGGACGTGGTACCCCCACCCCGAGATGTGGGGCAGCTCCCCAAAGCCTCTACCACAGGCAGGGGGCTCTGCTCTGCGCACGTTGGTCCCCGTGGTTCAGAGACGTGTCCCCAGCCCCAGCCCCACCAGGTGCCACCCTCGCTCCCCCCGTCCCAGGGTCACCTCGGTGCGGGGCAGGTAGTCGGGGTCCGCGGGGACGCGAGCGATGGTCTCGCACAGGATGATGCCGTAGGCAAACACATCAGCCTGCGGAGAGAGGGGAGTCACGGGGGGTCCTGCGATGTGTCCCCGCTTCTGTCAGCCCTCCCTGCACGGCAGCACCAGGTCCCAGCCCCCTCGGCACCCCAGGGACGCCCGTCCCCATCCCTCCGTGCCCCTCCGCGTGCTCAGCTGACCCCAGGGCTGCAAACCCCGAAAACCCCAAACCCCACACGGCGTCACCTTCTCGTTGTAGATCTCCCCTCGCAGCACCTCGGGCGCCATCCAGTACGGGGAGCCCACCACAGCCAGTGGCTCCTTCTCGCTGCCCTCGCTGGGGGGGGGACACAGCAGGATGTCAGGGGCCCTGTCCCCCTGCCCGTCCCAACAAAAACCTCCCTCTCCCTTTTTACACCAGCCCTTCTTGATGCACCCCGTGACTCTTCTCTCCACCAGGCCACCCACACTTCACCATCACACCCTTCTCCATCCCCAAATCCAGCCCCATGCGTCCCCACCACCCCCATCCCTGCCCTTCCAGCTGGACCCCAAAATCCCCCCCTCGCTCCGAAGACGGGGACGGACAGACGGACAGGCTCCACGCACCTGTAGGTGGGGATCTTCTCCGCCAGGCCGAAGTCTCCCACCACAGCCGTGTAGCCGCTGGCCTCGCAGCGCACCAGGCAGTTCTGGGGGGGGGGACAGGGGGGACCCCGTCACACCTCGGGCAGCGCCTCGCTGGGAACGGGGAGGCGAGGGCAGCGGGCCGGCCCCTACCTTGGAGGTGAGGTCGCGGTGGAAGATGCCCTTGGAGTGCAGGTAGCGCAGCCCCCGGGCGATGTCGAGGGCCAGCTGGATGCGCGTGGACCAGGAGAGGGGCACGGGGCTGTCCAGCAGCTGCTCCAGGTTGCCGCCGTTGATGTACTGGGGGGACAGACGCCGCCTCGCTGCACCCCCCCCCTCTCCGTCCCCTTGCGCCTGGGTCTCTTCCCACCCCACGGCACAGCCACCCCCAGGAGGCAAGGAAGTGTCCCCGTGGACATTTTCACCCCCTCCCCATGGATTCACCCCGGACTCGTGGCCACCATCCCGCTCTCACCTCCGTCAACGCGTGCAGCTGCCCCTGGTGCACGCACACCCCCATGAACCTGCGGGACAAAGAAGAGCTGAGGGTGGCACCGGGGGGGACCCAGGAGCTCGCCCAGCCACGGGGGCAGCCCCAAAACCCACCCCAGGAGGGAGCGGGCCCCACCTGAGGATGTTGGGGTGCGAGAGGCGGTTCATCAGCTGCACCTCCCGCAGCATGTTGCCCCGGTTGCTCGTCAGCTTGTTCATCTTCAGCACCATGATCTGCCCCGACTGGCGGTGCCGCACCTGCGGGGGGCACGAGAGGGGGCTCAGCACCCAAGGTTCAGCACCCCAGGGACCGATAGCATTACCGGGGTGCTCTCCCAACCCATGACACCCAACCCCGCTCTCCCCGGGACACCCCGCTTGTTGTGCTCCCCCCAGCACGTGCCCAGACCCCTGGAGATACCATGGCAGCTCCTGCAAGCCCCAAGGGTGCAGGATTTGGGGGGGGGGGCAGCACAAGCTGGCCTTTTTGTCTCAGCACCACAAGCCCAGCCAGACCCCAATCAGCTGGTGGGGGTGGTGGTGGGGGTGAGGGCAGAGAGGGGTCGCATCCTGCCCAAATCATCCCCGTGGGGCACGGCGCGTGGCCGAGGCCGTATATTTAGCCAGCCCCAGCCCGATGCTGTCACACGAGCCGGGGGGCTGGCCCCCTGCCAGGAACAGCAGCCGGGAAGGCGGCCAAGCACGGACACCCCCGGGCCCCCCACCCTGCACTGAGCGGGGCGAGGAAACGGGCATGGGGCAGAGGATGGCACCGGGCAGGGGGGGGGGGGTCCCCTCCTCAGCAGACACAGGGATCGGGACAGGACCCCGGGACAGGACCCCGTGGGAGGGGGGCACCCTGCTGGTCCCAGCTGCCCCCCCCCGGCAGGCGGGGAGCCCAGGCATTCCTCGGCGCTGCCGTCAGCTCGCCGCTCTTCTCCTTTTTAGTCGATGCTGGTTGCAGCCGCTGCGCCGCTGCCAGCCCCTGGCCTTCCCCACGTGCCCCCTTCCACCCCCCCCCGCCACCAGCCTTGCCATGGCCAAACACAGACGGCGTCTGCACAAACACCGGGGGCTCCCCGAGCACGTGCTGCACGGACGGGAGCCCCACGACATCCCCGTGCCCAGCGCATCCCGGCGGCAGCGCTGCCCTCACACAGGGCACGGGGCTGGGGGGGGAACGGCTCGGCACCAGCACCCTGCTCGGCCCCACGGGGCTCCAAGGCACGGGGGTGCTGCATGGCTGCGATGGGGATGCCTGGTGGCACGCTCCGTGGTGCTCCTCGGTGGCTGTGTGCTGTGGGAAGGGATGGGTGCAGGGCAGCAGCAGCGGGGAGCATCCCCCGGGGGGTGCGGGCTCGCTCCACGTGGCAGGGTTGTGCCCACAGCCCCCAGTTCCTTGCTAATAAACTGGGATCCAGTAATGCTGGAGGATCCCGCGGGAGGGAAGCTCTGGGGACTCCCCTCCTCTGCCATGGGGTCTCCCCAGAGGAGCCCACCGGGCCTGGTGCTCTGCGCCCAGGGGCAGGAGGGTCCTGGCACAGCCCCATCCATGAGCTCAAGGGGCCACCCTGGACCCTGAGCACACTCACGAGCTGTCCTGATGTCTGTTCTGCCTGCTCCACGGCTGGAGGACACCCCTGGTCACAGAGGGGAAGGGGTGACAGCCCCCTGGCCTGGCAGGTGGCTTCCCACAGGCACTGCCCCCATAGCCCACCGCTGGCACCATCCCAGCACCTCGGATGCCCTCCAGAAGCAGTGGCAGCCCCTAGACACAGCAAGCCACGACCCCAGGCGACACAGGCCCACACTGGGGGGTTTCCCACCCCCTTCCCGACCTTCCCAAATGCCAGCATCAAAGGCAGTGGGCAGCAGAGCCCCCCCCCGGGCAGCACAGGTCCCCCTCGCCTCTCCACACCCTGGCCGTGCGCCCAGGAATCCCAGCACATTCCCCAGAGCTGAGCTCAGCCGGGCGCTGGGGGAGGCAGCAGCCCTCTGTCCCCCACCCGGGAGCCAACCCTCGCCCCCTGTTAAAGCCCCCCAGCACCTTGCAGAGCCCCCCACATCGTGTGCCTGGTGGTTGGGGAGGGGGGGGGGGGGGGGCACCCCACCCATCCCACATCCCCATCCCCATCCCATCTGCTGCCCTGGCTGGGGGAAGGGACGGGGCTGGCTGCGGCCCCAGCCTGGGCACAAGGGATCCGGGCTCTTTTCACAGCGGAAATTAGAGTCTTATTTAAAGAGCATGCTAATCAGAGCGAGCAGACGGCCTGGGCCCTCCCCGCAGCCGCCGCTGCTGTCTAGACGCAGGGCGAAGCCCCCCGGGAGTGGGGTGGGCTCGGTCCCCAGCGCCCCCAGCCCAGCACAGTCCCACGGGGGCACCATCCTGCACCCCTGCTCCCCGGGGAGCCGTGTGGGAAGGCGCTGAGGGCAGAAGGAGCGCACACACACCATGCTGCGGGCAACCCCGGGGCGGCTGTGCCTGAGTTCGCAGGGATCCCAGTAGCGCAACAGGTCTGTCACCGGGCGGGACTGGAAAAGCTGCTCATCACTCTGGAAAGGAGGATCATGCGAGGAAAAAAAAAAAAAACAACCAGGCTGCTCCCGGGCCGGCCTTTGTGAATTTGCTTCCTCCCCGCCTGCCCCGGTTTCCCCGCCGGTGCCGCCTGTGCCACGCCGCTCCACCCTGCTTTGTGAAACGAGGCAAGGTCCGCCGATGAAGGGCACCAGATAAGAGCCAGCGTGTCATGAGCTGCGCCGCTGGGTCGGGAGTAAACAGCAGGTCTCAAAGGTTGGCAGGGAACGCCGGCGGAGACGGGCAGGCGGGCGCCGTGCCACAGCCCTCGTGCGAGGTCGAGGCACGGCACAGGGCTGCGCCCCGCGGCCGGTGCCTGTGTGAGGACGGCGATGTCCCAGCACAGCCCCTGCTGCGGGTGGCACTTGGAGAAGTGAGCACGGGACCCGGGGATGAGATGCAAACGTGGTGTAAGGGCTGGAGAAAACGCCTGGCACAAACGCGCCGGGCTCAGTCTGCTCCGACAGTCGGAGGGATGGAGGGGAGGCTCGCTGCAAGGTCCGTGCACCCGAGGGAACAGGGGGCCTGGTGCCTCCGAAACCACACGGGGAAGGCAAAGGGAGCTGGCACACGGGGAGAGAAACCAGGCCCAGCTTCGGCCTGTCAGGGAGCAGCCCCTGGGGACGAGGGCAGCATTCCATCAGCAGTGCTCCGCCTGCTCTGTGCGGCCTCTCCGAGAGATGCGCTCGGGCCCTGGCTGCACCGGGGGTGATCCCGGGAATGCCATCAGACAGCCACTGGCACCATCAGCGTGCCAGGGCATGGGGACCGAGGCCCAGGTCCCCTCCTCGTCCCCTCTCACCCACCCACCATGGCTGGAATGAGGCAGGACCCAGTGACCGCTCGGAGGGGGGAGCCTCGAGCACCCACGGCCATGGAAAGCGCTGCGGGAACAAGGGAGGTGGGAGGAAAAGGGGCCCCGTGCTGCCCTGCCAAGCTGCATCCTCCTCGTGAGCCTCGCCAGCTCCAAACCCCAAGCTCGGAGGCCCACCATCCTGCTGGGATCTTGGCCCCAAACCCACCGCACGGCACAAAGCCCCATCTGGCCTCCTCCTGCCCCTGCCTGCTCCGTCCCCCAGCCCCGCGGTGGGCACGGCACCACCAGGGCAAGCGGTGCTGGAGCACAAGGAGCACACCACAGCCCCCAGGAGGGACCAGGGGAGCAGAGACAGCGAGCAAGGAGACACCGTGGCCTGGCAGAGACGTGGCAGCATCCATTATTAACGAGCCGTATCCACGCCTGGCATTATTAAATGCCTCCCCCCCGCTCCCGGGTGCCGCCACGCGCTCCCTGCCAGGGATCGACAGCAGGAGCCCGGCCAGCGGGGAGGCCACGTCCTCGTGGAAAGAGAGGTCCCCTCTGTGCCCCCCCACCCTGCATCCCCTCTCCCTTTGGGCTGCTTCTGCCCCAGGCGGGATCCCAGCGAGGGCAGCGGGGTCCCGGCTGGGCAGCGCGGCTCTCGAAGCCGCTGGAAGCGTGAGGGCGGCTCTGGCCCTGCGTTCTGCAGCGACGCCGAGGACAAAAACAACACGTGCACGCACCGCCCCTCGGCAGGGTGCTGACAGCGGGCGGGTGGCACCGCCGGGACCCCAACCCGGGCACGGCCACAGGCTGAGCATCCCCGCGCCCACCGCCCTCGCCCACCCACCCCGAGCATCGGGGAGCACGGAGGAAGCCGCGGGGTGGCACCGGGGGGGGCTCTGCGGCTCTCCCCACCCCGCTCACCCTCTGTGGGCTCCCCAAAAACCCCACCAGGGTCACCCCGGAGTGGCTGCACCTCCTGCCACCGGCACGCCCGGACCCCACAGCGGGTTCCAGGGGCTGTCACCCCCCCGGGGGCTGTGTCCCCCCACGGTGGGGATCAGATCCGCCGCCACCCTGCTCCCTCCGACGGAGCAACAACAGCACCGGCAGCCGGCTGAGGTCCCCGAGCATCCCCACGGACCCCCCCCAAAACCACACCGCGGCGGTACCGGGGACCCCCGGAGCCCTCCCCGCAGACCCCTGAGGGTTGTGGGGGGGGGGGGGTGGCGAATGCGCCCACCTTGAAGACCTCGGAGAAGAATCCGGCGCCGATCTTCTCGCAGTAGAAATCGTCGATGCGCGCCAGGGTGGAGACGGCGCTGCGCAGCGCCCGGTACGAGGAGGGCCGCAGCCTCCCGCAGCCCGGCCACGGCCCCGCCGCCTCCCCCTCGCCTTCCTCGGCTCGTTCCCCCCTCGGTGCCAGCCCGGGCCTCCGCGGCAGCTTCTCCCACTCCATTTCGGCCCCGCCGAGCACCCCCAGCGCCATTCACATCCCCCCGGGGCACGGCGCCGGGGGGGCTCCACCGCCTCCTCCTCCACCGCCCCTTCCTCCTCCTCCTCCTCCTCCTCCTCCTCCGCCGCCGCCCGGCCGGGCTCGGCCCGGCCCGTTTCGGCCCGGCACGGCTCTGCCCGGCTCTGCAAGCGGCGGGGACGAGGTGCCGGCGAGGTGCGCGGTGCTCATGGCCCGGCGGCGGAGCCCCGACCCCCGCCGCGGCCCGGCGCTGCGCCTCCGCCGCCCCGAGCGCAGGCACCGGCGGGGCGGAGACGGGGCGGGTTCAGCCCCTTAACTCCTTGCCGGCTGCCGACAGCGGCCCCGCTGCCTGCTGGCAGCCCGAGGGGCTCGGGGAGAGGCGCTGGGGGCCGGGGTCTCGGCTGTCCCTGCGCGCACAGCCCTGCCCGGCAGCGGGGAGCGCAGCCGAGACGCCCCTCGCCCCCCGCGCCCCTTTCCTGGGGTCCCCGCTGTGTCCCCGTTGTTCTCCTCCTCGCTGCTCTTTTTTTCCCTGCTCCGTGGGTGATTTGCACGGTCCTTCGTGCAGCCGGGCTGCCCGTGCTCTGTTCCATCTGCCTGCCTGCCCCAGCCCCTCCTGTCCCGGCTGGGAGCGCAGCCCCACGGGGTGTCCCCCAGCATGGCATTTTTGGCTGGTGCTTGGCTCCAGGTACAACAAACACGGGGTTTTATTCCTTATCCCAGGAGGGGAGGACAAACAAGGGCAGGGGAGCCGAGCTTCTGATTTCTTTGCAGTGGGAGCAGCTCCTCGGTGGAGGAGGGAGCTGCTCGGAGGAGCAAAACCAGCCAGGCCTCCCCATCCCTGCCCTTCCCTTCAGCACAGGCGAGCAGCAGCCCCAGCAGGGCCAAGGCAGAGATGGGGAGGCCCAGAGAGGCATCTCAGAGAGAGAAGCTCACAGGACCGCAGCCTGCTCCGGGCTCCTGCTGCTTACAAGTGGCTGAGTTCACATCCAATTAAGCTGTAACGAATAAATGAAAGCCCCGGAGACAGCCCTGGCTGTGGAAATTGTTGCTGCAGGATTTATGGTCCCTTCTCTCATCAGTGCTGGTAACTCTTCTGTGCCATTTCCACCCCGATCTGCTCCTGCCTGGCACAGCGGTGGTGAGCCCGGGTCCCCAGGGCCACCAGCCCTCCCGTGGTGCCATCAGGTGCCCTCCAGTGCAAAGCCTGGCTGGGCTGAGCCTGCTGCAAAGCCCGAATTAAGCCCCTCAAGCCCTGGCTAGAAGAGCAGGAGGGGCTCCCTGGCTGTGCTTAGCTCCCCTGTGGAGCCGCAGGGGAGAGGGGGGGGGCCGGGGGGCTGTGTCCTCTTTGCCCTTCTCAGGGAGAAGGCTGAGGGCTCAGCAAACGCCTCCCCCTGCCCTGCCTGCTGGGGCTGCTGTGGGGAGAGGTCCTGGGAGGCTGCACAGGAGGGATTTCCAGCATGGAGGTGCAGACCCAGGGTGCGCAGGACAGGGGAGCATCTCCTGATTGTCAGCCCCAGTGTCCTCTCCTCCCCCTGTCCCCTCTGCCCACACTCGGCAGCCCTCCCAACCCGCTGCTTCCCCTCCTATTCCCCAGCTCCCTGCTTTCGAGGGGGCCACCAGCACCCAGGGCAGGTGACGCAGCAGGACTACATTTCCCAGAGCTCTGCCTGTCCCCGTGCTCGGCGCCCAGCGCCGTGGCTGCGAGCTGCAGCATTCTGCCTCCGGCTGCGAGCAGGGGCTGCCGCGGTCCCCGCTGTGCAGGCGCAGTGCTGCCCTGCTCCCCAGCCCTCCAGCTGCAAGGATGAAGGCCAAATATTTGTTGTATCGGTAATTTTCTGCGAGCAGAGTCAGCACAGCAGCCGGCAGCGTTGGCTCACCCCCTCCTCTTGTTTCCTGCTGATGCTGCTCACACCTGGGTGCCGGTATCACGGCGTTCGTGGGTTTGTGGGGGCAGCATCCGCATCCCAGCCCAAAACTTATCGCTGGGCAGTGATTCAAGGTTGCTCACATGAGCCCTGCCAAGATGTACGACGAGGTGCCAGGGGGCTGAGAAACTCTGAGTCTGGCTGGGTGGGTACCCAGTGGGAGCACTAAAGGCTGTGTGTTTGCAAACACGGGGAATGGTGGGGAAAATATAATATTATATATATATATATGAGATATATATATGAAGAAATCCAGCCCAACCCTCTGAAAAGAAAGGACAAGCAGCTCTGTGACCTTGGCGAGGTGACACACAGCTGTGTAAGCACAACCACGTCCTTGCAGGGATCCAGCACTGCAGAGAAGCTTCACTGGTCACCGGGAGCTGGTCACCTTGTGCCGGGCACATAGGAGCACACGACCACCTCCAGCATCTCCCCCTCCTGAGAGGCTGATCTCCCAACGTGTGCCACGCTAATAACCACAGCGCAGCATCCCCGAAATGCTTGTGGTTCTCCGGACGTGTGTCAGGAGAAGAGATGCTGAGGAGCTGGAGCTGCTGGGCAGCGTGGGGACACATCAGAGCTGCCCAGCCCTGTGCTGGCCAACCTGCGCTGCCAGCTGCAGGGGAGCAGGGCTGGGAGGCTCCGTGGGGCTTGGCCCTTTGATCCTGCCGGGCTTGGCGTCGCTGCAGGGAGCAGGGAAAGGCCGGGGAGAGCGTGCGTGGCTCAGCACAGAGCCTGCCCACAGCCCTGCAGGACAAACCCAGGCCAGCGGTGAGGAGCCAGGGCAGGTGGGGACGGTGCCACCTCGAACCGGTGGCCCCAGCAGGGCGCTGAGCTGCTCCCATGCCACCCCAAGCCATTAATCACCTTGATTACGGTGTCCTACTTTCTGCCCAGCCGTGTGAGGGTGGCTGGTCACCCCACCCTGCCTGGCTGTGTGGTGGCTGGTTGCACCAGCACTGGGTGAACTGGTCTCCTGGGGTGCTGGCAGCCAGGAGGGACCTGGAGCTGCGGGCTGTGGGTGAGCTGTGTGTCACCGACAGTCCTGACATGGGCTGTAAGTCATGCCGTGATGCATGGCGAAGGCTTGTTGGTGGGGACATTCCCTGCGGGGGTGCCCTGGAGCCTGGGCTCTCACGGAGGAGCATCACAGGCAACATCCTGCCAAAATCCCCAGGGGTGAGAGGCACCCTCCTCTTAATTCATCCAGAAACTTGAGGCTTGAGCTCCGCTGTGTCCAGCACCAGTCTTCCCTCCCCAGTCTCCCAGCAGGGATCCCGGCTGGATCCCGGGCTGGAAGCACACGTGGCTTTGTGCACGTATTTATACAACAAAGGGCAGCTGCTCCCTGGGCACCGTGCCATGCTCACCACTTGCACCGACCTACCAGGACACCGTGCCCTTCTCTCTCCTTCTCCTTTGTGGGGAACAAGCTCACACAACGTGGCCAGGCGTCCCGACCTGTTCTGAAGGCGAGGGGAAAAAACCAGCAGGCTCCCCGGCTGTTCAAATGGAAGAAAGTGGTGAAAGGAGGCACAGACAACCCCGTGATGATGGCAACCCCACAGCCAGCACACGGCTGGCTCAGGCAGGGGCTCTTCCAGCTCGGATCCTGCTGGTGGCGAGGTGACCGCCACCTCCAAGGCTCCATCGGTGCAGGGCCAGGCAGGACGAAGGGTTGTGCACCCCGCAGAAGCCCAGTTTGCTCCAGTAGCTGTGCCACCTTCCCCCTCCGCCAGGCCACTGGCTCCAGTTCATGGGGAAACAGCTGCGTGGCTTTTTCGCCCCTATTCATCCGGCTCCTCCCGGGCTCGGGATATTTTGGGCACTTCTCTGTTCCCGGCTATCCTGGGTGGCACAGGATTGGCTTTCCTCTGGGAGCTGTGCAGGCTGAGAACCGAAAAGGGGAAATGCCAAGCCCTTTATTTAAGCCCCGTGTGTGGAAGGAGAGGCTCCGCCAAACACATGCAGTCCATCAGCTGCCGAGGAAGGCGAGCTGTGGTGTGTGGGGCGATGGGTGGAGCGTTTTGGGGGGAGCAGCACAGAGGCTTGAGGAATGTGAGAAGGGAGACCATCTCACATTTCCCCACCTCCAGGGTTTATCCGTGTTGCCTGTCCAAGAACCAGGGTGGGACGAGCCCCAGGGAGGGGAGCAGGAAGGGCTGGGACAGATGTGGAGCTGCTCGGAGCTGGAAACCCCATTTCTGAGCACATCTCCTTCAAACCCACGCCCCTCCAGCATCCCACGCCCCTCCTGCCTTACCTCACCCTGCTCCCGGCTGCAAACTGCTTACGTCCGATTTTGGGGCTAAAAATATCTTTCGGGGTGGTCAGCAAGTGCACAGCCAGACGGGAGCGGGCTGCAGCGTGAAGGGAAAGGTGCTGAGATGGCAGAAGGTCCGGCTTCCACCCCCGGACTGAGGGTGCTGGAGGGATGTTCAGCCACCCCCCAGGGGCACAGCTCTGCCTGGTGCCCTGCTGGGGCCACGCACCTCACACCACCCTCAGCTCAGCCCTCGTGGACAAGGCCAGGCCACGGGCAGAGCTGGTGGCTCCAGAAGCCACTTTGGGAGTGGGGATGACAGCCTGGGTAGCCAGTGCCACCAGAGGGAGTCCCTGCCCAGGCTGCTGCTGGGTGGGTGGCAGCAAGGATGCCCTCCTGCAGGCACACGGTGACCACGCTGTCACCCTGGAGGATCCCTCTGCACCCGGCACTTGTGGGGATCCCCCAACCCTCCTTCTGCCAAAGTCTGGAGGTGTGAAAATGAAATGCACAGGCAGGGGAAGCAGGGACATGTGGCTGGGAAGAGCACAGGGCTGCTGTCTGGATACGCAGGTAAAGGATATGTCTGGATATATCAGGAAAGCCATGGCAGGGGTGGAACTGAGCTTGGCAAGGGATGCAAAGAATAACAAGAAGGGATCTGTAGGTACACTGGCTAGAAAAGGAGGGCCAAGGAGAGTGTGTGTGAGGTGTACGAGAAGGGAGAACTGGTAACAACAGGCCTGGAGAAGGCTGAGGTGCTCAGCAGGTTCTTTGCCTCAGCCGTCACTGCCAGTCAGGCTTCCACATCCCTCCAGCCCTGGTCTGCAGGTGAGGGCTGGGGGAGAAAAGTTCCTCCTGGTGTAAGTGAAGAGCAGGTTGGAGACCACCTGGTGAAACTGAAGAGGTACAAGTCTGTGGGGCCTGTCTCTACGTCCAGGTGGAGACCGGTGATGTACCCTAGACGTCTGTCTTGGGACTAATGCTGTTTATAATATCTTGAGCAACGATACAGACAATGGAATCGAGTCCACCCTCAGCAAGTTCGCAGATGACACCAAGCTGAGTGCTGCAGTTGACTCAACAGAAGGAAGGGAAGCCATCCAGAGGGACCTGGACAAACCTGAGCTGTGGGCCACGTGAACCAATGAGGTTCAACAAGGCCAAGTGCAAAGTGCTGCACCTGGGCTGGGGCAATCCCAGACATGAGCACAGGCTGGGAGAAGAACCCACTGGGAGCAGCCCTGCAGAGAAAGACCTGGGGGCTCTGGAGGACAAAAAGCTCAACAGGAGCCAGCAGTGTGTGCCTGCAGCCCAGGAGCCACAGGTGAAGGGAGGGGATTGTGCCCCTCTGCTCCCACCTGGAGTGCCGTGTTCAGGTCTGGGTCCCCCAGCACAAGAAGGATGTGGGGCTGTTAGAGTGGGTCCAGAGGATGCCACTGTAGTGGGTTTACGTGGCAAGGTTTTGGTAGCAGGGGGCCATAGGGGTGGTTTCTGTGAGAAAGATCTAGAAGCTGCCCCATGTTTGGGAAGGGCCCCATTGTTTTCCAGATCCGAGCCAATAAGCGATGTTGTTTGCGCCTCTGTGAGAGCATATTTAAGACAGGGAATAAACGCTGCGCCACACAGCAGCCGGGAGAGTCAAAGGAGTGAGAGAACAGCCTTGCACCAAGGTCAGTGTAGAAGGAGGGGGAGAGGTGCTCCAGGCGCCGGAGCAGAAGTCCCCTGCGGCCTGTGGTGAGGCCCATGGTGAAGCAGGATGTCCCCCTGCAGCCCATGGAGTACCACGGTGGAGCAGGGTTCCACGCTGCAGCCCGTGGAGGAGACCACGGTGGAGCAGGTGGCCCTGCACCGACGGAGGCTGCCGCCTGTGGAAGACCCCTGCTGGAGCAGATTCCGGGCTGGACCTGTAGCCCGTGGAGAGGAGCCCACGCAGGAGCAGGTGACCTGGCAGGAGCTGCTGCCCGTAGGGGAGCCAGGTTGGAGCAGTTTTCTCCTGAGGGATGGACCCCGTGGTACGGACCCATATCTGGAGCAGTTCTGGAAGAGCTGCTGCCTGTGGGAAGCCCACGCCGGATCAGTTCATCAAGGACTGCATCCCGTGGGTGGGACCCCACAGCACAGGGGACGAGAGTGACCGAGAAGGAGCGGCAGAGAAGAAGCGCTGTAGACTGACCATAACCCCCATTCCCCCGTTCCCCTGCACCGCTCGGGGGGAGGAGGTGGAAGAGGGTGGATGGGGGGGAAGGTGCTTTTGGTTTGCTTTTCCTTTGTTTTCTCACTTCTCTCGCTTGTTAGTAATAGGCAATAAATCTTACTATCTCCTTATGCCGAGTCTGTTTTGCCCGTTACAATAATTATTGCGTGATTTTCTCGTCCTTATCTCAATCCTTGAGCCCTTTTCACATATTTTCTCCCCATTCCTCTTTGAGGAGGGGGAGTGAGAGAGCGGCTGTGGTGGAGCTCGGCTGCCCACTCGAGCGGAACCACGACAGCCACGAGGATGAGCATGACATGGGAAATAGAGTTTACTGTAGGAGAATGTGGTGGATGTGTTAGCAGTGCTTTCCACAAAGCCGGATCTCCAAAAGCCACAGCTACTTCTCTTTTCTCTGTGGTTCTGTGGGTGGCTTTGGGCCCTAAATGCTCTTCCCCGTCAGAAGTAAAACTGGCTGTAAATTATAGGTGGTTTGGGTTTTTCCCCCTATCAATCCGATGGTTCGAGTGCTGTTAGTTCATTGACAACTAAACCAAACCTTCGGGAAAAGGCCCATCAATCATGTCCATGATGGTCAAATCAAAACTCCCAAGGTCTCACCCCAATTGAAGGAAGGTTATGTGGCTGGGTAGCTCTAGTATTGGAAAAAAATAAAATAAAAAATACACATTCTCTGAATGCTACAGCAGGAAATCTGTAGTAGAAAGCGTCTGAGAGATATCGAGATGAGTCAGTGAGATTTACTCCCATGGCAAGGGCGAGGGCAGTGCATGAGGAGGACTAGCAGCCCAGACATCACAGGCCCAGAGGGTGGTCTCATGGATCTGGAGCTCATCAGCTCCCATAAATCACGCACTTGTGAACTGCTGTGTGACTCAGCAGTCCCTTGGAAACAATCTCCTGCTTGAACCCCGTAGGGATCCCGGCGAAATAAGGCATCATCAGTCGGTTTAGCAGCTCTAACATTACACTGTGCAGGGGCCAGACATGCGGCTGCATGCTGTGGCTTTCAGCAGGTCCTCAGCATTTTTCTACTGCCTGTTATACACTGAAAAATAAAAAAAAAAAAATATATAAATAACAATAACAAAAAAGGATGAATTTCTAAGGAGAAGGAGGACCAGTGCAGACTGCATCTCAGGGCAGGGAAAAGGAAAAGAAATACATCAGTGGGGTGGTGAAGAGCTCTGCAGGGCTGGGAAGGGGCTGCTCAGGAGAGCTGCAGCAGCAGGGGAAGCCTGGCAGCAGCGAGTGGCCTGGAAGGGGGCTCAGGGAAGAGCTTGGTGATGTCTGGGAGGAGGCCTGGGGAGTCTGGATTATCCAGCTTTGGGGTTATGGGCCAAGATGAGGGAGTTTCCTAACATACCCAAAAGCCTGAACTAGCCCAGGACAACCTTCTCCATCTGGCTCCAGGAAGACCCCCTTGCCCTCAGTACTGCACACCCTTCGTGTGCTTCCCTGGGGAAGCAGAGTGGCTCTGGGGAGGCTTTGGAGGTGCCGTGGGAGCGGATGGACTGAGGTACCCCTGAGACACCAGTGCGTGTGAGCGAGGAGCAGGTCTGTGGGTGCTGGCTGCCCAAAGGGGAAGCTCCTCATGCCAGGCATAATTTCCCTTGGTGTCTGTTTCATTTCTCCGTCTGCACCTCTCCCTCCGGTGCTCGGTCACGCAGACACCTTTCCCCATCAGTGGGGCTCTGGCTGTGGTCCTGCCCTGTGCTGGGCAGCACCATGGCCCTGCCAGGGCTAGCTCTGGGCTTTCTGCTGGTCCTCAGCCCTCTGCTGGGGACACAGGAACAGAGAGATCCTGCTGCCCGAGCCCGACGAGGAGCCAGGGATGCAGGTAAGGGCTGGCTGCTCCTCTCTTTTCAAGGGAAGCTTTTGCTGCTCGTCTCCCTGCAAGTCGTCCTTGCGGCTTTCCCCTGCTTGGCCCATGGTGGCTGTGCTGGAGAGGACTAAACCCAGTATCCATACTGGTCCTGAGCCACTTGGGCATCAGTCAGGCTGTGATGGGGTGAAGCTGTGTTTTGGGGATGTAGGGCAGCGAGCCGCAGTGTGCTGGGAATGCCTCCACACTACAGTCCCCGTGTTCATGCCTCTGTGGGGTGTGCAGCACGTCTGGGAGCAGGAGGTGGCTGGTTCTCACTGTGTGTTGGGCAGGGGAAGCCTGAGCACATGGCCTTTCTGGGGTGATAATAGCAAAAAATCGCCCATTGCTGTAGACATGGGTGCTGGTGCCCAGCAAAGACCTGGGGAGCTGCGAGACCCAGCCCTGTGCTGGCTGGCACACTCATTCTCTCTCTAGTCCCTGTGGTTGTCCAGTCTGTATTTTGGTGGGATTGTCCTTCAACCATTTTTTTTTTCAATTTTTTGTTATTTTTCCACGGCAGGAGGGCTAGGGGCATCCCTTGGGGCTGTGCTGGGCTCTCATGTGCTTGTACCCTGGGGCTGGGGGTACCTGCCGAGCTCCTCCCGTGGCACGGCAGGAATTGCTGCTCTTTGCAGCAGGGGATGGGGAGCCCGGGGCGTGAGTCATTATCTCTGCAGGGAAATGTGAGCAGAAGTGGCCTGCCAAGCTGTCCTATGGGGCGTGAATCATGCTAACCATCTCTGGTGGCTGGAGCGATGCTGCTCTTGCAGCCATGGACAAGGTTTAGGCAGATGGATGAGTGAGAGGTGTAAGGTCTGTCAAGATTTTTGGCTGTCTGGTGTGAGGGCACTGGGATCCAGCTGAAGGGGATGAGGTTTCCCACCTGGATAACGCATACGAAGGAGCAGGGTTGAGAATTCGACACAAGGGAAGGGAAGCTGGGTGAGGTAGGACAAGACGGGCTCATTTTGGATGAAACATACGGAAAAGAGTGGGTGCACTGAGTGGGCTGTGAGGCCTGGGGATGCGAATGGGGCATAGGGGCCTCATCCTGGGAGGTGCTCAGCTCTGAATAAGGAGGACCAGCAGCCCTCTGGATGGGACCTGCTCACACCTGAGGACACTGCCATCGCCCTGTGATCCCCTGGGCTCTCCCTCCTTCAGGAGGATGCAAAGCTCCCTCCGACAGGGACCCCAGGCTGCAGTTTACCCCTGGCCAGACCAGCTATGCCTTGAGCAAGCTGATCCAGCTGAGCTGCGCTGGGGACTACAGCCCACTGGTCCCCGAGATGCACCCAGAGCTTGTGTAACGAGAAGGCCACCTGCACCTCTGTAAGCACAGTCCTGCAGCACCCTGATCCCACTGCCCTGGGCTGGTGGCTCCATGACACAGCTGTCCAGGAGGACCTGGATGCTTTTGTCCCCGTGGACGGCGTCCGCTGGGAGGCAGAGGAGCTGGATGGGTTCATCTTGAGGCTTTGTGGTCAGTTGTGCCTTGTCAGCAGAAGGCCGGGCTTCTGCCTTTTGTCCTGGCTGAGGTGTGACACCATGACAGCTGCAAGACCTTCCCCTCTCTGTTTGGGACCCAAAAGACATCTCTAGTGCTTCCTCAGCCACTGCTGCGCCTCAGCACCTCCCGCACCACCTAAACCCACTTTTCCCTCTGCCAGAAACGTGCCAAAGGCCCTTGTGGGACCCCAGACTCCGTCTGACACCAGACCAGGAGGAATACAGCCAGAACGAAGAAGTGACGCTGAGCTGCCCCAAGATTTTCCAGGCGCCCTTCACCCACGTCAGATGTGCAGGGGAAGTGCAGCCCAACATTCACGGCAAACCTACGTACATCGAGGGGTGGCTGGGAAAGGGCACGGGAGGTGCCTGGATCCGAATTCGCTCCAAGGTGG
Source organism: Aythya fuligula (assembly GCF_009819795.1). NCBI lineage: Eukaryota > Metazoa > Chordata > Aves > Anseriformes > Anatidae > Aythya > Aythya fuligula. Next base: position 10,756,550 of record NC_045593.1, on the reverse strand, counting down.
AGTGCATGGGTAAGGGAGGCGCCAGGAGCCATCCTGGGTGCCAGGAGAGTGGGGACAAGGTGGGAGGGGAAGGGGGTATTTCTCTGCCACTCTGCAGTCAGCCAGTAGGGGCAGCTCCATGCATGGCCCAAGCCTTCCAGGTGTCCTGATGCATGCTCCCTGAGTGCTTCACCTTGCTGCCTTTGTGGGGCAATTCCTAAGGCATGAAATAGCCTTGGCCTCTTAAAGGATTCCACAGGACCCTGGGATCAAATGCTGATCCATCCGTCCCCATGTGCATCTTAAGAGCCCCTTGTGTGTGTCCAGACACACACACATGCACAAAAAAAAGAAATATACAAAGAGGGTAGCAAGACACTGGAAACTGGCAAGACAGCTCAGAGAAGTTGTGGATGCCTCATCAATGGATGTGTTTAAAGGTGGGTTGGATGGGACTTTGCGCTAGTGAAGGATGTCCCTGCCAGTGGCAGTGGAGTGGACTAGAGGGTCTAAAAATGTCCCTTTCAACCCAAATCTTCTCCAGACACTGCAGCGCCTGTAGCGTGCTGAGGAGTGGTCCAGAGCCAGAGGAAACTGTAGGCAGTGCTCGAATGTTGTGTGGGAGAAGGCAGGATGGGCTCAGACACTACGTGTGGGGGACATGGCAGTGAGAGAAGGGGGAGGGTGAGGGAGGTCTGCACAGGGCTGGGAAGGGAAGGGAAGGGAAGGCAAGGCAGTGACCCTCTTCAATGCTTCCTTCACAGAGGCCTTCCAGGTCATGCCTGGGACCTTGGAGGTTTCCACCACCAGCATCAAACTGAACTGGACCTGCAGTCTGCCCGATGCCTGCCAGCGCATGCAGGCCACGTGCAGGCTGGCAGGGCCTTCCTCCCCGTCCTGTGAGGCTGAGGAGGTCACGGCAAAGGAAATACTACACGGCCAGAATGGAACATTTACCTGTGACCATCTGCAGCCCTTCACTTTCTACAGCATCACCATCTCAGTGCCCCCCAGCACCATCCTGTTCTCAAGACTCCTGAGAACAAAGGCAACAGGTAAGTGTCCCGTGCCTGTCAAGGTACCTTTGCTTTTCTCCCCTAAAACTCAGCCCCAGGTGGGCGTCCCCATGTGTGACCCCCTCTCACTGTGCTTCCAGTGCCCGAGAAGCCGGAGCGCCTGTGGCTGGATGCCAGCACGGGGACGCTGCGGTGGCAGGCGCTGCCCTCCTGCAAAGGGGAGATCCTCGGGTACCAGGTACCAGGGGAGCGGGGGCTGCCCATGGGTGCAGGCAACAGGGAGAGGGGTGTTTGTGGTGAGGGCAGGACCCTGCTGTCCTCCTTGGGGCAGTGTGGGAGCCGGGTGCTGGTTCCCAGCAGCTCCTGTCCTTCCTGCAGCTGAACGTCACGGCCAGGAGCGCGCAGGACGGCAGCTTCCTGGAATTCCAGAAGGTGACAGTGAACAGCTCTGTCACCCAGTACACGCCACCTCGTCAGATGCCCGGGAGCAAGTACACGGTGACAGTCCAGGGCCTGACGGCTGCTGGCGCTGGGGATGCTTCCTACCTGGAATTTCAACCCAGTGTCTTGGGTAAAGGTTTCTGTGCTATAGGCCTGTTAGTCTGGTGTCTGTCTTTTCCACCCTGTGCCATACAAGATGGTGTCCTGGCCCCAGAGGATGCCTCTGTGGCATTGCTTCAGTCCCTGCTTGGGTTTGCAGTAAAAGAGCTGGCCCCTCTCTGACATCTAATTCAGGCAACAGCAGGGAGCATATGAGGAGTCTGCAGGAATCACAGGTTGTGCTAGGAAGACAGGTCAGAAAATGAATATCTGTTCTTTTTATCTGTGAGTTGTGGCATCAGAGGCAGCAAGGCATGCATGTAGGGCTTGGTTATCATGCAATTCTGTAGCTGCTGCAGGAGGTAGAGGGTTTTATTACTTTCCCTGAACAAAGTAATTGCAGTATAGTATCTATCCTTCTGCGAGTGCACACTTGGATCTTATGTCTGGGCAACAATAACAGTGCCCACCTTTTTGTTGTGCAGGGTGTGATTGCCTTGCACCTGGACAAGGAAAAACAGTTTAAGTACCTAAATTTGCAATTAAGGGCCCCACAAAGTGCATCAGTAAGTGGGGTGACAGGAGGTGCCTCGCCTGGAGCCCCGTGGCCCTGCAGCTCCTCTGGTGCCAGGGCACGGCGAGGTGAAGGGCAGCCTGAGCTGGGCTTGGGGTCAGCTCCAGAGAGTGGCTGCAGGGGGTCTCCTGCTGCAGGTGGGATTGTCCTGGGAAGCTGCCGGCCGTGGGATGTGGTGGGGGGCAAAGAGCGAGCATGGAAATGGGGTGGAGAAGGGATTTTGTGGGCAAGTGACAAGGGGAGCCCCCTCCCTCCCAGCAAGGCGTGCTGGGGGGCACGTCATGGCACATGGACGGCTCTCCTTCCATCTCCCCTTGGTGGCTGGAGGGACTGCTGGTGGTTGCTGATAGCTGGTTGCTGATACCCTGCCCCACCTCATCACCCACACCCCGACTAAACCCACTTTTGCCTCACCCAGGAACATGCCAGAAGCCCTGGTGGGACCCAAGGCTCCGTCTGGCACCAGACCAGGAGGAGTACCACAGGAATGAAGAAGTGATGCTGAGCTGCCCTGAGGGTTTCCAGCCGCCCTTCACCCATGTCAGATGTGCAGGGGAAGTGCAGCCCAACATTCATGGCAAACCTGTGTACATCGAGGAGTGGCTGGGAAAGGATCCGGGAGGTGCCTGGATCCACATTCGCTCCAAGGTGGAGTGCATGGGTAAGGGAGGCACCAGGAGCAATTCTGGGGCCCATGCTTGCCAGGGAAAGCAGGAGGAGCTGCCACAGGCAGTGGGAGGCAGCTCCTGTGCATGTCTGGGGCTCACCCATATCGTGTCCTGGAGCTCCATTCCTCACCAGAGTGGACCAGAGCCAGCATCCCCTTCCCCATGTCCTGCCCTGTCCCCTGTTATGCTCTGTGGGTCCAGCCTCTGTCCTGCTAATGCTTTCCCCTCTTGTCGGTGCAGTGAAATGCCAGAAGCCCCATTGGGACACCAGGATTCTCTTTGCCCCAGACCGTGGTTCCTACGACCTCAACGAGACGCTGACACTGACGTGCCCTGTAGGGTACTGGTCATCCAGTCCTGAGGTTGCCTGCATGAAACTTAACCCAAGGCAACGCTTCCTGATTCCTCAGATCGGCTGGTTTGTGAAGGACAGCATGGGACAGTGGAAGCCTGTAGAGGGGAATATGACCTGTGTGGGTGAGTGAGTGAAGCAGCCACTCTGTTCTCCACAGGCAGGGAAAGTGGTGCCAGATACAGCCTACAGCCCTAAGGCACCAAGGCCCTGTGCTTAGGGTGGTGCGGGAATGGCGTGGGTGTTCGCTGTGGAGAAAAGAGCAGCGAATGCAGCAGGGTTTGTGTCTGTCCCTGTCAGAGTGAAAGGGAGCAGTCACAGATCAGCTGCTAGGCCTGTGGTGGAGACTTAGAGGGACCACAAGCACCTGGCCTTGTCCTCTGCCAGCGTCTGGGAGCACCCCAGGCCCAGAGGAAAGTGCAGGCAGTGCCCAAATGTCGTGGGGGAGAAGGCAGGATGGGCTTGGACAAAAGGTGTGGGGGGACATGGCAGTGGGGGAGGTCTGCACAGGGCTGGGAAGGGAAGGCAAGGCAGTGACCCTCTTCAATGCTTCCTTCACAGAGGCCTTCCAGGTCATGCCTGGGACCTTGGAGGTTTCCACCACCAGCATCAAACTGAACTGGACCTGCAGTCTGCCCGATGCCTGCCAGCGCATGCAGGCCACGTGCAGGCTGGCAGGGCCTTCCTCCCCTCCCTGCGAGGCTGAGGAGGTCACGGCACAGGAGATGCTACACGGCCATAAAGGAACATTTACTTGTCCACCTCTGCAGCCCTTCACTGTCTACAGCGTCACCATCTCAGTGCCCCCCAGCACCATCCTGTTCACACGGCTCCTGAGGACAAAGGCAACAGGTAAATGTCCCTTGCCTGTAACGCCAAGGTACCTTTGCTTTTCTCCCCTAAAACTCAGCCCCAGGTGGGCGTCCCCATGTGTGACCCCCTCTCACTGTGCTTCCAGTGCCCGAGAAGCCGGAGCGCCTGTGGCTGGATGCCAGCACGGGGACGCTGCAGTGGCAGGCGCTGCCCTCCTGCAAAGGGGAGATCCTCGGGTACCAGGTACCAGGGGAGTGGGATGCAGGCAGCAGGGAGAGGGGTGTTTGTGGTAAGATCAAGACCCTGCTGTCCCCCCTCGGGGCTGGGTGGGAGCCGGGTGCTGGTTCCCAGCAGCTCCTGTCCTTCCTGCAGCTGAACGTCACGGCCAGGAGCGCGCAGGACGGCAGCTTCCTGGAATTCCAGCAGGTGACAGTGAACAGCTCTGTCACCCAGTACACGCCACCTCGTCAGATGCCCGGGAGCAAGTACACGGTGACAGTCCAGGGCCTGACAGCTGCTGGTGCTGGGGATGCTTCCTACCTGGAATTTCAAGCCTATGTCTCGGGTAAAGGTTTCTGTGCCTCGCGCCTGTTAGGTGCTGTCTGTCTGTGCACCCTGTGCCATATAAGATAGCAGCTTGGCCCCAGAATTGTGGGGACAGAGCACTACAGCCCTAGGACTGTGTGCCCTCAGTCTATCCAGACTGCATTGGACAGGTTTCTGGTCCCTGTGGGTGTATCCTGGAGATGGGACACTTCTTGTTGCTCCAGATCCTCCCTGCCTGTCAGACCTGAAGGCAGGACACGACTGTGTCTCACTGCCTGTCCCTGCATGGAGCCAGGACTGCAGAGCCTGGACACACGCATGCACACATTCACACACCCCAAGGCAATGTTTGGGCACCCACCCCAGGCTGTGGCACCCACTGCTGGCTGTGTGCTTAGTTTCAGGGCAGCCTCCAGGCCCCTGGCCATGGACTGCGGTCACCGTGGTGGCTGTGCTGTCAGCGATGGTCATGCTGTCTGCTGGGATCCTGTGGTTTGCACTGTCTAGGTAAGTAGGCAGGGAACTTGGGAGTTGCTGCTCTGCCTCAGGCCATGCTGGGCTAACAGGGTGGCTGGTAACAGAGGGGGCTTTCTGCACTGCTCTCACCTTTTTCTGGGTGCCGTGTGTGAGAAACATCTCAAATAATTTTCTTCAGACAGGATCTTCTGTGAAGCTATTTTATTCATGATTGCAATGGCGGGTGTCCTGTCAATCAGGAGCACATTTTAGTAAACAGATCATAACCTTTTATTCCCTTTTACCCAACACCTGATCACCCCCCCTCTTTCCTCACTGGCTGAGTATACAGGCTCACAAGCTACTCAATGTTCCTCTGTGACATATATGAACGATTTTTCTTTTTTTTCAACTGCTTAATTTCTCCTTTCTTATGTTTTGAGAACCTGTGATCTTTGTTTTACTGTTCCCACACTGCTCATCCTGTTTTTCTCAATTTTCCACCCTGTTTTGGAACAGCGAGGCCTTCTACTGTCCACTTACCTACGTAGCATTTCTCCTTGTTATGACTACACAACCACCTTGGAATACAGAAAATTGGTTCTCTGCTGCAAAAACACAACTTAGTTTCTCACACGAGAGGGCAGCAGCTGGTCCTACCGTGGCTTGGCTAGTGGGCTCCTGGCTGGGTCTCCAGGCCAGCAGAGCCCTGGGCCGCATCAGCCTCTCCCCAGCCTCAGGACACCCCTTTGCCTTCCCAGGAGGAGGAAAGCCTTGCCCAGGAAAGCCGAGGAGGACCATTACACAGGTAGGGCCACGGCAGCAGGGCCAGGCTGGGAGGAGAGCAGGTCATTGCCAGGAGAGCCCTGCAGCCCCCTGTGCCGCTGCCTGCCCGGGTCTGCGCTGCTCCTCCTCCTGCAGCCCTGGGTCCCTCAGGCTGTTTCTGTCCCCTGCAGAGCTCCAGCCCTATGAAAACTCGGACCACTACTGTGTGATCAAGGAGAGGTTTCTGGCCGAAGAAGACGCAGGTAGGAGATGGCCCCCACACACGTGTGGGGCAGAGGGTTGAGAGCGACCCGAGGAAAGGGCCGTGGCGGTGCCAGGCAGTGCCCAGCGCTCCGGCCTGTCTCAGACCCTCGTGGTTGTGGCAGCGTGAGCTCTGCCGAGGGCTGGCATCAGCCTCTGCCCTGGGTGCTGTTGGTGTCCGCAGGTAGAGGTGGCCGGGCTGGAGAGCGACCGTCCCTGTCCCTGCCCCTGCCCCTGCCCATCCTGGAGTCCTCAGGAATCAGACAAAGCAGTGAGGGAGAGGAGAAGATGGGGTGAATGTCCCCGGATCCGTGCTGGTGGCACTTTCATTGCCTCTTGGTCCTCCACAGCTGGAAGCAGGGCCTCACAGCTCGTGCTGTGCTTCTGTTCCCCCGCCCCCCAAATTTCCTCCCTCGTTAAGCTCCTGCACGCTTTGTAACACAGCAGGAGCAGCCCAAGGCACGTGATGAAACGCTTGGACCCACAAAATTGTGTCCTCCAGTATTTTGGCTCAGCTATTCCATCCTGACCTGGTGCCTGCAAGTGTCATTTGAGACCAAAGCACCCTGCTGGGTTCCCAGCCCCTCTTTGCTTTGCAGCCCCATCCCCATCTAGCTCCAGGACTCTGCCTGAGCTGTGCCCAAGCTTGCTGCCCTCTCAACTGCTCTGTTGTATCCAAACAACCAATAAAGTGGTGTGGTGTGCAGGGGGCTGCCTGCCCCACTACGGCATCCACCTGGCCATGAGTCCTCCCTTTTGTGTGTGTGAAAGCTGTGTCTGTGTGAATCTTCACAGAGAAGACTGGCCCAGGCTTTTGCAGGGACGATCGCCGCCGTCTTCTCCAGCTCTGTGGGTAGGCTGAGATGTCTGTATGTCCTCCTCCTGTCCTTGGGGACACGGGCTGTCACGAATGGGCTGTGACAAAGTGTGGGATGTGCTTTTTGTACCCCAGAATGCAGCCACGGTGGGAGGGAGGGACATGCGGGAGGAGCACCTCCTGCCCTCCTTCTGCACTGCCCCTTGGTCGGCAGCCTTGGTGGGATTGTTTCTCTCCCAAGTTCTCGCTCTTCTCTCCCAGCTGCTGTTGTGCAGCAGCTTTTCCCTTTGCTGTGAAGAATCCACTTGAGCCAGATGTCATCATTTCACCCCGATGCTTCTTTCTCCTTGCAGGCCGTTGCACAGGTGTGCGTGGTGAGTGGTGGTGAGTAGTGCTGAGACTCCAGTCCTGCCCTGGCAGTTAATGCAGTTGATGCCCTGTGATTGTAAGGCTGAGGCTGTCTCCTTGTCCTTGCACCTCTGCAAGGTCTGGGTTGTGATCTTTTCCCCTTGTGGGAACGCCACAAGTCTCCTGGGTTGATGTGGCACCTCCCAGTCCTGCAAGATGTGCCTGTCTGCATTTGCCGTCCCAGATGGTAGGAAGCATCTCTTGCATGTCTTCCAACTCATAGAGCACTTCCCTTCCTGACAGCCAAAATGAGCAGCCAAGTGCCAGGTTGCTGTGCTGCATTTTTATTGCAGTCATCCCCTGGGAAGTCCCTCACCTGGGGGGTTTCTCCTGTTAGCATGTACCACCATCTGCTGACTCAGATCTGCACAAGTAAGTGACTCTTGTGGTCTCTTGGTCTGACTTGTTCTCTGGTTGCAGAGGTGGGTCTGAGAATAAAGTGGCACAAGCTTTGGTGGGAGGGTTCAGTATGTGTTGTGCCAGTCTTGGGGAATGCCAACATTTGAGAGAGACTTGGAGCAATAGGAAAATCCCGGCTTGGTGTGGGACTGACAGGCAACAGGGTGTCTCTAGGCACTGCAAGCAGGAAACCCTTCAGATATCAGCACATCATCCTTGCCTAACAATTTTGCACAAGAGCCTTGTGTACCTCTTGCAACATGCTGCAGGCTCTAGAAGCAACCTGACAGCCACGCAGCTCATCCCAAAAGTTAGCCAAGGACCCGAGGCATGGGGAGGCCGGTCATTCCCAGGGCATGTGGCTCTGGCACCTCTTCCAGAATGGACAGGTCATGGGAGCCAAGGGCTGAGTTTAAAAAAAAAAAAAAAAAAGAGGTCTCAAGGACATTTTTTCAGCTTCCAGCAATTTTCAGGTCAAGCACTCCCTGAGTCAGAGGAGCTATCTTTGCATGCAATGGCTCTTGATGGTCTTTTCTTCCATCAGCTTGTCTAATCTCTTTTGGAAAATACAACAGCCTTAGGATGCACTCTGTACACTGGCAGGGAGTTATCCAGTTTTACCTGGCACTGCGTAAAGATCCCCTTTCCTTTCTTTGTTTCTAAACTGCCACCTTTTGAATGCTCCTCCCTCCCAGTATTATGGATAAAATTGAATGGCAGCCATTCCCTTTCCCTCCTCTCTGAGTCCCTCATTTTATACAGCTGCCGTATCCTGCTTCCATTTTACTTTTTCCTGCAGGAAGAGCTGAGGCTTACTGGTTGCTCCCCATCTGGAAGGCATCCCTGGTGTCTTTTCAGTCACCTTTCTCTGAACATCCCTATTTTCCCATAGCATTTTGGAAACGGGGGTGCAGGATTGCACATGGTGTTCAAGAAGCAGGTGAACTAAAAAGAGGTGAACCGTGGATTTACCTGGTATTGTATTCTCATTTGTCCTGGTATGCATACGTGTTGTAATAGGCAGTGGGCCCTGAGCTGCCTCTGACAGACTTTCTAGTACTTGAGATCTTGTGCTCTCATGGCTCTGAGGAGAACATCTTGCTGCGAAGGTACGATTGTTTCTTGTTTACCTAAGCTGCATTTTATCTGCAGTTCTGTTTGCCAGTCATTGGAGTCTGCTCTCATTCTGCAGCGTTCTGTCACAGCTGGCTTCTGTTTTTAACACCAGGCATCGTCAACAAGCGTGACTCCTTGCCCCCTCTGAGTCTGAGACTCTGCTCCCTGAGAAGAGCAGACCTGTTTCATTTTGGAACCAGTTGCTTCCTCAGGTGAGAGCTATCCTCTTGTCCCACCCCAGAGATGAGCTCGGTGACCAGAGGAAGGTAAGAGCTGTCATCCCTGTATGGGGGAGACTCTCCTGCGTCTGTTCTAGCAGGTTTGGGGGAACAGCGCTTCCACATCCATCTTTACCCTAGCCTTCAGGATATTGTAACCTCCCATCACAGACCCCCCTCCCAACTTGGAGACGAGTACCTGATTCTGAACAGTGAATCTGGAGGCCAGTTCCTTCCCTCTGTCATTGCCATGACTCTTGCCCTCTGTGCCTGCCCTCCTGGAGCTGCAGGCCCTAGAAGAGCACATGGCAATCACGGTGTAGTTGCATCCAGGCTTTATGGCTTTGGGATAATGATGTCTTTTTCTTTCTTTTTCTCAGTATGTCTCTCTGATGACACAAATGAGTTATTTGTGTTATCAGTTGTGGAACACTCTGGTTCTGCTCTCTCTTTTACACTCTGCAGGACTCCTTGCAGTTCCACTCTCCTTTGTACCCTTGACTCTCGCCAGCTCTCCTAATACTGTATTGGAAGACATCAAACAGCTGTGATTACTGAGGGGAAGTGCTGTGACCTGTGACATCTCCAGAAGCCATGTGAGCAAGAAGAGGCTTTGGGAAGCGTGTGGCAGAAGCCTCAGGAATGTGAGTGGTGGTTGGTGAACACGCTCTGGTAGCAAGGAGCTCTTTGGGGTGAAGCTCTGGGATCCTGGTGGCTGGGGCTCTGGGGAGTGCCAGTGCCAGGGTGTCCCTGGGGAAGGAAAGCAGCAAAAGGCAGCAGTGCTGACACCGATGGGAGGATCCCTCCTCAAAGAGGAAGGCTCCTGTGTTCAAAGTGATTTCCCGTCGAGATGTTTCCTTCTTCTTCTTGCTCCTCTTGCAACCATCAGATACAATTTCAGTGCCTGGAGGCAGCAAGTGGAGCTGAGGTCTGAGTTGTGCCCGGGCACTGGATGCTAGCATGGCCCTGCAGTTGCTGGCTTTGACCTTCTTCCTGGTCCTCATCCTTCTGCTGGGAATACAGACACAGGAAGATACTGGTCCCGAGACCCAAGGATTATTCTGGAAAACAGGTAAGAATTGCCCGCTCCTCTCTCTGAAAGAGAAGAAATTTTTCCTCTTTCATTTGCCAGTTTGATGTGCCTTTTACCACCGGCAGCACATGGCAGCTGTACCGCACGGGCTGGAGGTGCAGCGGGGTTTGGGGCTGGAGGGCAGCAAGGCTCAGTGTGCTGGGAAAGCCTCTGTGAGCTCTGGGCTGTCACGCTGCATGGAGGGGGCAGTGTCCCTGGGAGCAGGAGGTGTCTGGTTCTCACCGCATGGCATGTAGACAAAGCCTGAGCATGTGGCCTTCCTGGGACAATAAGGGCAATGTCCACTCTGCTGGGGAGCTGGTGTGGTGCTGGTGCTTATCGGATCTGTGGGCTGGAGTCCGGGGGGACACCTGAGGGGCTTTCCCAGCTGGGACACCTGCTGCCTCTTGGAGACCCTGAGGGCAGGATATGTGGTGCAGTGGGCCAACCCTTGCCTTCTCTAACTGAATATATACATATAGATATTTATATCCGTTCCTGTCTGTTCAGAAGATGATGTGAAACTCATGAGATGCGATCATTCTCCAAAGTCATGTTAGGGAAGTTCACTGCATAAATTGTATAGGATCTGAAGGAGCTGACATAGGCTTGAATGGGGAAGTGCTCCTTATCTACATGCCACAAGTGTAGGCTGGTGACTGCAGGAATCACAGGCATTTCCAAGTATGTTCCTATTAGGAGGCTGTCCCCATTCAGCAGAACTCCCGTGTACCAAATCCTCTGGGCCAGCCTCATGCGTGCCCCAGCTCTGAGCACCGCTACCTGAAGAGCTGCAGGCAAGGCGATGCGGCTGGGAGCGAAGGAGTGGGGGTGGCGGGCAGGGTTCTGGGGGCGCGCTGAGGAAGCCAGATGACAAATCTGCGTCCCAGCACTGGGGAGGAGGCAGCGCTGCGTGCGCGGTGCCAACGCTGCCGGCAGAGGATGTGGTCGGGGCGTGTGGCGCAGCGCTGCTCCCTGCGCTGAGCAGGCGGCATTGTCCCTTTGTCCTATTGTCCCCCGGCCGTCTTTCTGCAAGGCTCTCTCAGAGCTTTCCTCAATGCCCCTACCAAAGCCTCGTTCCCCTACAATCCTGTTGCGTCCAGCAGGGAGGCCAAGAAGCTTGCAGGGGATGTTTTCCTGCAGGGCTGGCTCTGTTTGTCAGGCTGGCCCTGGCCCCTTGCCGTCAGCCTAGCCTGCCACTGCACCGTGCAGACGCCCAGGGGACATAGCAGCAATGCCCAGCGCTAGGTAAAACGAGGCTCTGTTCAAACAAACAGTTTGTGTTAGTGGAATTGAACTGCCAGAGGGGGCTCAGGGATAATCCTGGGGCAGCGAAAGCCCAAGGGAGGCCGTGGAGGAGCCCCGTGGGGCCGCACACCCCGGCTGTGAGCTGCATGCTGCCCCGTGCTGCCACTTCCCGCTCCACAGCACAGCTTCCCGAAACATGAACCTCACCTCCTGCTGCTCAAAGCCTGCCAGCTGCCCTCCTGCACCGTGTTGGCCTCGCTGAAGCTTCACCTGGACCCTTCATTGTGTCTGTGGGCGGCCCTGCTGTGCTCTGAGTGCCTCCCTGCTCGGGCATGCTGTGAATCCCTACAGGGCTGGAAGCCCAGTGCTCCTTTCCCTGCTCTCTCGGAGCCCTCCCGGAGCTCCAGCCTGGAGGAAGGGGCCAGCCCCACGTGCTGTGCAGCGTTACCCCTGCCTCTGCCGGGATGTGCCCTGCAACGAGCCACAAACCCCTGGAGAGGTCCATCAGCGGCCGCAGCAGCAGAATGCGCTGCCCACCTTTGGCTCTTCCCATCCCACTGACACGCTCTCCTTCTTCTCTGTGCAGCATGCCCGAAGCCTGAGTGGGACTCAAGCCTCCGCTTTGTCCCAGAGAAGACATTTTACGATAACGGGGAGGAGCTGACTGTGAGCTGCTTCACTGAGGATGATCCTCCTCTCGCTGTGATCAGATGTGTTGTATGGATCTTCTGGGGACATACCTGGGAGGTGAAGGACAAGCAGGGAAGGTGGCATAGCACTGAAATGTACCAGGCCTGCACAGGTAACTCGGGGGCAGCAGCTCTCCCCTGCCGCGGGCTCCTCTCCATCAGCAGGGCCCCTGGCGTCTCACCGTGCCCGTGGGATGCCTCGGGCTCGGCTCTGGGATGGCCGCGGCCGGGAGCAGCCCCCGAGCTGGGCCGGGACAGGAGCCCCCAGCGGGGCCCGGCCTTGCCTCTGCCCTGCCTCTGCGGCCCGTCTGCCTGAGCTGTGGCCAGATCCTGCCCTCAGCCCTGCTGCTCTGAGCACCTCACCGCCCCGCGGGGCTCCTGTCCCACACCCAGGGGCTGTGCCGATGGCCGACCCCGCAGGCAGTCGTGGCCCAGCCTCGGCCCCCTCCTGCCCGAGCACCCCGTCCCCAAGGAGGACTGTCATGCTTTCTCCCCTGCAGGAAAGTGCCAGAAACCCCAATGGGACAGAAGGGTCGTGCTCATCCCAACGAAAGACAACTACACACCGAATGAGGAACTGAGGCTGTCTTGCCCTGGAGTTGTCAAGCCTCCTTCACCAGCGCCAAATGCGTGAGGAATTTCAACGAGTGACTTCAGGAAAACCTGTCTATGGGGTCAGCTGGTGGGGGAGGAGAGGCACAGGCGCCTGGACCCGCATTGAGGAGCCCGTAGCGTGTGTGGGTACGCGGGGCAGCTCTCCCCGTCCCCTCTCTGCCCTCACACTCCCGAGCCAGCCACGGCTCTGCCTGGCCCTGCCCCTGCTTGGCGCTGCGGTGCCCTGCCGGCTGCTGAGGAGCTCCCCCCTCAGAGCACCCTCCTTCCCCACTGGTCCCTGTGACGCTGCTGTCCTGGGCTCAGCACCCCTCGGGTTTCCTCATGGCCTTGGTTCTGGCCTCCCCGAGCCTCCTGGCCCCGCTCTCACACAAATTTGCCTTTGACAGTAAAATGCTCGAGGCCGCAGTGGGACGCTGACATTCGTCTGGCACCAGAGCGGGACGTCTATGAGGAGGGCGAAGAAGTGACGCTGAGCTGCCCGGAGGGTTCCCTGCTCCCCTTCCAGCAGGCTAAATGCGCGTGGAGACCTCAGGCTGTGGCTACAGGGGAGCACAAGGGCACCTGGACACAGAAAAACAAGTCAGGGCAATGGGTCCCCATTCAGAGCCCCACAACGTGCATCAGTAAGTGGGGTGACAGGAGGTGCCTCGCCTGGAGCCCCGTGGCCCTGCGGCTCCTCTGGTGCCAGGGCAGGGCGAGGTGAAGGGCAGCCTGAGCTGGGCTTGGGGTCAGCTCCAGAGAGCGGCTGCAGGGGGTCTCCTGCTGCAGGTGGGATTGTCCTGGGAAGCTGCTGGCCGTGGGATGTGGTGGGGGGCAAAGAGCGAGCATGGAAATGGGGTGGAGAAGGGATTTTGTGGGCAAGTGACAAGGGGAGCCCCCTCCCTCCCAGCAAGGCTTGCTGGGGGGCACGTTATGGCACATGGACGGCTCTCCTTCCATCTCCCGTTGGTGGCTGGAGGGACTGCTGGTGGTTGCTGATAGCTGGCGGTACCCTGCCCCACCTCATCACCCACACCCCAACGAAACCCGGTTTTGCCTTGTCCAGGTACATGCCAGAAGCCCTTGTGGGACCCAAGGCTCCATCTGGCACCAGACCAGGAGGAATACAACAAGAACGAAGAAGTGATGCTGAGCTGTCCCGAGGGTTTTGAGCCATCTTTCACCCACATCAAATGTTTAAGAGAAGTGCAGTCCACCAGCGCTAGGAAACGTGTGTACAGACAACTTTGGTTGGGAAAGGGCACGGGAGGTGCCTGGACCCGCATTCGCTCCATGGTGCAGTGTGTGGGTAAGAGAGGTGCCAGGAGCTCTCCTGGGGCCCCTGAGTGCTGGGGAATATAGGAGGAGATGCCAAAGGCAGTGGGAGGCAGCCCCTGTGCCTGCCCTGTGTCCCCAGGGGTGCCTGGGCGGGGAGGGGGCTGGTGGCAGCCTCTGTGCCCGAGGGTCCCGGCAGGAGGGGCTGCGGCAGCCGGCCAGGGGCAGCATCTGGAGCTGACCCTTCCTGCCCTCATCCCCTTCCTGGGGCCGTGCTGCAGAAGCTGCTCCACGTCATGTCCCGCAGCTCCATCCCTCACCGTAGCGTGCCAGGGCAGGGATCTCCTGCCACGTCCCCTGCCTTGCCCTGCATGGCCAGCCCCTGCCCTGCTAGCACCTTCCCCTCTTGTTGTTGCAGGCAAATGCCAGAAGCCTCGCTGGGACCCCAGATTAATCTTTGTCCCAGACATGGCATCCTACGTCCTCAGTGAAGTGGTGGTGGTGAGCTGCCCTGAAGGGCACTGGCCTCCTCCCATGAAGATCGCCTGTGTAGATATCCCAGGCCAAAGCTCTCCAACTCCTCAGAGGTCCTGGGTTGTGAATAAAAGCACTGACTACTGGCAGCCTGTAGATCACTGGCTGTGCGTGGGTGAGTGAGGAGGTGCATTTAAGAGGGAAGGGTGGGCCCGATGGCAGAGTCCTGCTGGCCCTGTGTCAGAGGCACGCATGGAGGTTGCCAGCCGGGTGCGGGTGTGCTCTGTGGCGAGAGGGCCAGCGCCCGTAGGAGCATTTCCCTCCCGAGGGGCTGAGCCCGCTGCCAGGCAGCAAGGGGACGGAGCAAGGGGTTATAAATGGCTCAGTCTTCAGAATAGGATTATAATCAAAGTTCACAATTTATTAAAGGAATTGAGGCAAGCAAACAGCGCTGGGTGCCCCGGGAGTCTCCGCTCCACCAGGACGCACACCAGTTACATCAAGTAGATGATTTTTATGCTCCTAGACTAATACATATTCATTACTACTTCTAAAAAAACTGGCTTGTTATAATTAGCTTGCGGTATCCAGTTCCTCCTACTGGAGCATGCGCATCAGTCTCCGGTGGTCCCCCTCGGGGTCTCTGGGGGTCTTTCATGCTGAAGGCTCGTAGTCTTCCTCTCAGTTTTTTTCTTTCTTGTCCTTCCCCTTTGTACTCCTTAGCAGCATGTCAAAAGCTTACACAGCGTCCCCTGCAAGTTTTATCTCCTAGCCATCCTTCAGCTTCTTTTTTCTTCTCCTTAATCTCCTGGCCACCTGGCCAGATATCAGGGGCTTGCATAGTGTCCCATTCAGAAGCCATAACAGTCACTAGTTGTTAGCAGTGCTAAGTGGGCTCCTCTGCGGAGGGGCTGGCTCACCCCGCGCCCTGTGCCCGAGGCTCTCTGCCACGTCCTCCCTTTTCCCTGCCTGGCACCTTGCTGTGGTCAGGGGCTGACGAGCACAGGAGCTCCTTGTGGGGCACAGGACACCTTTCTTTTCTCATAAGTGCGGGTGATGCTCCATTCCACACAGTACATGAGCCCAAAGACACCTCTATACCCTTGCACAGATTCGTTGCCATTGCTGGGGCCATTGCAGATTCGTGGCCCAGGCTGTGGCACCCACTGCTGGCTGTGTGCTTCTTTCAGGGCAGCCTCCAGGCCCCTGGCCATGGACTGCGGTCACCGTGGTGGCTGTGCTGTCAGCGATGGTCATGCTGTCTGCTGGGATCCTGGGGTTTGTGATGTGCAGGCGAGTAGGCAGGGAACTCAGAGTCGCTGCTCTGCCTCAGGCCATGCTGGGCTAGCGGGGTGGCTGGTGACAGAGGGGGCTTTCTGCACTGCTCTCACCCTTTTCTGGGTGCCATGGGGGCTGCAGCTGGTCCTACCGTGGCTTGGCTGGTGGGCTCCTGGCTGGGTCTCCAGGCCAGCAGCCGGCATCAGCCTCTCCCCAGCCTCAGGACACCCCTTTGCCTTCCCAGGAGGAGGAAAGCCTTGCCCAGGAAAGCCGAGGAGGACCATTACACAGGTAGGGCCACGGCAGCAGGGCCAGGCTGGGAGGAGAGCAGGTCATTGCCAGGAGAGCCCTGCAGCCCCCTGTGCCGCTGCCTGCCCGGGTCTGCGCTGCTCCTCCTCCTGCAGCCCTGGGTCCCTCAGGCTGTTTCTGTCCCCTGCAGAGCTCCAGCCCTATGAAAACTCGGACCACTACTGTGAGATCAGGGAGAGGTTTCTGGCCGAAGAAGACGCAGGTAGGAGATGGCCCCCACACATGTGTGGGGCAGAGGGTCGAGAGCGACCCGAGGAAAGGGCTGTTGTGGTGCCAGGCAGTGCCCAGCGCTCCGGCCTGTCTCAGACCCTCGTGGTTGTGGCAGCGTGAGCTCTGCCGAGGGCTGGCATCAGCCTCTGCCCTGGGTGCTGTTGGTGTCCGCAGGTAGAGGTGGCCGGGCTGGAGAGCGACCGTCCCCGTCCCTGCGCAAGACGCTGGGAGACCACTGCGGGTGTCAGAGAGCAGAGACCGTGGGGAGGACGACCCCAGCTTAGTGCTGGTGGCTGCCAGGACCCCGTCTCTCGTGTGACCATGACCAGCACTGGGGGTCTCGTCCGGGCAACGAAAGCAAGAGGACTGCAGCCGTTTCTTTCAGGGCACGAAGACACTGCCCTCTCCAGCCCTCCTGGCCTTGCCTGGACAGGCAGCGGTGCGAGAGGCTTCCCAGTCTGACCGTGGGAAGAGGCACTGGGTGCTCCTGGGCCTTCTCCTACCCCATGGGGCCCGGCATTTTGGAGGCCTCCTCATGGCCCTTTCTCGACTTTTGGTGCTCCCCAGCTGTAAGCAGGACCTCTTACAGCCTGTGCTGGGTTATCGTTTCCCCTCCCGTTTCCTCCCTCGTCTGTCACCAGCACCCTCTGCTACAGGGCAGGAGCTGCCCACGGCCTGTGCCAGCGAAGGCGTGTTTTGGGTGTCCTCCAGTGCTCTGGATGCATCTGCCCCTCATCCTAGGGAGTGTGTCCGGCCTCTGGGACCAAGCACATTGCTGGTGTGGCCTGCGTGCTCTGCTGGAGCTGCTCCCCGTGGATATCGGGCCGAGAGGGAAAGGGTGGGCTCAAGCCAGTGATGGCTGAGAACGGGGAGTGAGCGGGTTTGTGAGATGGGGAAACTGAGGGGCGGTTTGTGCTCCTTCCACCTCCTGGGTGCCCACATGCTTTACGCCACTCTGCCTGCTCTGTTGGGACAACCAATAAAGGCCTGTGGTTTGGAGAAGGCTGCCACTCTGTTACTGCTGCGACCTGGTCCCCTCCGTGCCCTTACGGGCTCACACCCTGTGGGTGCTGAGCTACCTGGGCCAAGTGGAAGGCCAGGGATGTGCTGTGCTCCTCCACAGCCCCCGTGACTGATCACCCAGCCCTGTTGCTGCTCCCTGCACTCGTCCGCACCAGCCTGTGCTGCTGGCTCTGCACAGAGATGCCCTTCTGCATGGCTGTCCCCAGGCCTGGTCTGTCCGGGCTCCTTGCACCTCGCAGCCTTCCCGGTGTGTCGTGGTGCACGCAAGGAGCCTGGAGGGGTGGCAGTGAGATGGATCATGCAGGTAGCAGCTGGAAGGGCCCAGCATCAGGTTGTGGCTGGGCTGCTGAGCTGGAGGGGAATAATAAGGCCCAGCTGGAGGGGCCCTGTGAGCGGGCTGTGTGCCTGCGTGGTGATGGAGGCCCAACTCATTTCCCCTTTGGCTCAAGTCATCTCCCGCAGGACGTGGGAAATGAGCCCAGAGCTGTCCTTCTGCAGCTCCTCTGAGACCCCTCAGCAGCACGCCTGAGGATCTTCAGAGCTCTGGCTGTGTGGTGAGGAGCTGCTTTCTGTCCTCCCTATTCCCCCCCGGACACCAGGGCCTGGAACATCCCAGACATCGAGGGTCAGCCCAGAGGCTCTCCTTGTTGAGCAGCACACTGCTGGAGGATGGGATGAGCACGTTCACACTGCACTGGGTGATGAACGGGCTGAAGAGCAGGGCTCAAAGCCTTGTGGTGAACGGGGCCGTCTGAAGAACCAGCAGAGCTGGCTGTCTTCCACAGACAACATCCCAGTGATCCCCAGGACATGACTGGGGGCCGCCGTCTGTTTCTGGAGGAAGAGAAAAGCAGTAGTGCTTAGGAGTGGAGGGAAGATTGAGCAGCTCCGAGGGTTTCCTGAGGCATTCAGCTGGCACTGGAGGGCAGGGTGCTTGGTTCGATGGGGACAGACAATATTGCCTGCTGAGGGGGAGGAGGAGGAGGCAGCTGGGGACAGAGCTGAGGGGAAGGAGAACACGCGGTGTTTGTTGGCCGTGTCTTTCTGAAGGAGCTTTGTGTGAGGGTTTTGAGGGACTCCTTGCAGTTCCCCTCTCCTTCCTACCCCTGGCTCTCGCCAGCTCTTCTAACCGTGTCTTGGAAGACATCAAACAGCTGTGATTACTGAGGGGAAGTGCTGTGAGTGTGACATCTCCAGAAGCCACGTGTGCATGAAGAGGCTTTGGGAAGCGTGTGGCAGAAGCCTCAGGAACGTGAGTGGTGGTTGGAGAACGCGCTCTGGTAGCAAGGAGCTCTGTGGGGTGAAGCCCTGTGATCCTGGTGGCTGGGGCTCTGGGGAGTGCCAGTGCCAGGGTGTCCCTGGGGAAGGAAAGCAGCAAAAGGCAGCAGTGCTGACACCGATGGGAGGATCCCTCCTCAAAGAGGAAGGCTCTTTCACCACATACGACTTGCTCATGCGGCTGCTTCCTTCCTCTGGTAGCAATTCTTGCAATCACAGCTGCCAGTGCCTGGAGGCAGCAAGTGGGGCTGAGGTCTGAGTTGTGCCCGGGCTCTGGATGCTAGCATGGCCCTGCAGTTGCTGGCTCTGACCTTCCTCCTGGTCCTCGTCCCGCTGCTGGGAACACAGGCACAGGAAGGTACTGGTCCCAAGACCCAAGGAGCACCCCGGGAAACAGGTAAGAAGTGTGCGCTCGTCTCTGTGCAGGAGAAGGTTTTTCTGCTCTTTCACCTGCAAGTCTGGTGTGCATCTTCACCACCGGCAGCACACGGCAGCTGTACCGCAGGGGCTGGAGCTGCAGCGGGGTTTGGGGATGGAGGGCAAGGCTCAGTGTGCTGGGAAAGCCTCTGTGAGCTCTGGGCTGTCACGCTGCATGGAGGGGGCAGTGTCCCTGGGAGCAGGAGGTGTCTCACCTGCTTTTGTCTCTGCCAGAAACGTGCCGAAAGCCCTTGTGGGACCCAAGGCTCCGTCTGGCACCAGAGCAGGAGGAGTACAAGGAGAATGAAGAAGTGATGCTGAGCTGTCCCGAGGGTTTCCAGCCATCTTTCACCCACATCAAATGTTCAAGTGAAGTGCAGTCCTTCAGCACTGGGAAACCTGTGTACAGAGAAGTTTGGAAGGGAAAGGGCACAGGAGGTGCCTGGACCCGCATTCGCTCCATGGTGCAGTGTGTGGGTAAGAGAGGTGCCAGGAACTCTCCTGGGGCCGCCGCATACTGGGGGATATAGGGGGAGATGCCAAGGGCAGTGGGAGGCAGCCCCTGTGCCTGCCCAGGGCTCGCCCAGGGTCCCCAGGGGTGTCTGGGTGGGGAGGGGGCTGGTGGCAGCCTCTGTGCTCAAGGGTTCCCACAGGAGGTGCTGTGGCACTGGGATGTGGGTTTGTTTTTTTTCGGGGGGGGGGGGGGGGGGGGGGGTGGTTCTGACATATGGAATTTTCCTAGTTATTTTCCAAAGATTCCCCCAAAAGGGGAACTTCATTCCTACTGATGTGATTTGCTTTTTGCTTCTGCAGCTCTATAAATGTTTTTTGAGCCTCTACACTGAAAGACTCCGAAGACTCCATTAGAGAAAACAAAACACCTCAAGGCTCCTACCACCAGACAGGCTCTCAGGCCTGGGATCACTGCCATGGCACCCACACTGCGGGTCTCCGTGGCTGTCACCAGCGTGTCACCCAGCATCTGCGCTCAGCCTGTGCTCCAGCACCCATTCAGCACCTCGGCTTTCCTGCCCAAGCGTGCGCCACCAGCTCACAAAGACCGTCAATGCCCTTTTGGCGGCCTTTTTCCACAATTCTTTCTAGGTTTTCAGATATTAATCGAGGGAGAGTTGTGCTGACGTAGTCTCTGCGTGACTCTACTGAGCGTGGAAGCTCCATCTTCCCGCAGAAGTCCTGGAGAGCCAGGCTGCTCACACGTCCTTCTGGGACCGCTGCTGCCCATCCCGAGGGGGCAGCTCAGGCGTCGTGTCGCGTGGCTGCTCCCACCAAAGAGCCCCCAAAACGGCCTCTCCGGCCAGCACTCAGAGAGCTGCGGGGCTGTGAAAGGGGTGTGAAGCTGCCCCGGTGCTCCGAGGAACGAAAGCAGTGCTGACAGCGGCAGAGGTTCCCTCTCCAATGAGGAAGCCTCTCGCACCGCATGCAGCCGCTCTGCCTGCCTGCTTCCTTTCGCTGCTTGCACATCTCGCAGTCGGGCGGGCGCGCTGAGCAGCAGCCGGCGGGACGAGCCCTCGGTCCTGCCAGGGGGGAGAAGGCAGCATGGCCCTGCGCTGGAGCCTTCTCCTGGCCCTCACGCCTCTGCTGGCAGCAGAAAAGATGGAAAAGGATGAGACCGGTTACAAAGAAAATCACCGACAGACGGGTAAGAGGTGGGCGCTCTTCTCCCCGCAAGAGGAAAGTGTTGCTGCTCCCTTGCTGCGTGTCTGCCGTGTCCCTTCGCCGCCGGCAGCACGCAGCAGCTCTGTCAGAGGCTGGAGGCGATGTCCGTGCCAGGGACATGAGGGCATCGGTCGGGTTGTGGTGGGGTGAGCCCCCCAGCACCAGGCAGCCCCCAGCTCCCCCTGTACAGCAGCAGGGGCTGCAGCCCAGGACGGGGTGAGAGGGTGGAGAGCGAAGCCCACGGGGGTACCTCGCAGCAAGGCTTGCTTTCTAAGAGCAGGTTGAGGTTGTTTTGCTATTTCCAGCATCCGTCAGCAGAACTGGGAAGTGGGACTGACATTTTAATAGCAGCAGAGCCGGTTAATTGCGTGCCTGGAGGGCCAGCTGCTAACTGAGCTTCCAGGAGATGGTGAACCCATCCAGGGCAGCACGGCCCGGGGCCTGAGCCCAGCTCTGGGGACCATCGCCCTGCCTTGTTCTGCATCCAACTGACCTGGAGGCTGTCTCTAAACTCACCTTGCTGCAGCTGGGTGGCAACAAATGTTCAGTTTGCACGTGCTCACGTTGTAGGGACCTGCTGTATGTACATGTATGTCCCTGGGCTGGCACAGGCTGGAGGAGCCCACAAGTTGAGGACCCTGGCTGTCACCGGGGCCCCAAAATGGGACTGTTTTTTTTCAGGTGCTGATTTGAGCTCAGGCCAGGTGGGGGCCAGCAGGGTCTGCGCTGCATGGCATAGGCCAGGGGAGCTGTGCCCCTGGAGGGACAGGGAGTGTGAGCACAGCACGCCATCACTGGAAAACCAAGGGCAAAGCCCGCAGCAGAAGACATCCCCCTGCCCCTTTCCCAAATCCTCCACCCAAGCTGTCCTGCAGGGCCGGTGCGTGCAGCCGTGGCTCTCCAGCTTGTTTGCACGGTGCACAAGGGCAGACGAAGGCCAGGACCCAGCTGCGGGATGCAGCAGGCACACGGTGGCTGGCAAGCCCTGTGTGTGCTCTGCACGTCTCGGTCACCCGACTGTCCTAGGAGAAATCCGGGGTTGCCTGCAGCGGAGACGGTATTGCTGAGTTTGCACCTTGGTGTTTGTGAAAAAGAGGAATCGAAACATGAATGCTTCTTGGCCACTCCCAGAGGCATGGGCAGTCCTGCAGGCACGTGCGGGGTACAATCAGGGAGAGGGGCACAGGCCAGGGGACAGTGGATGAGCTGCGGCACACTGCTGTGCCTGTCTGAATGCCTCTCTCAGAGCTTTCCTCAACGCCTGTACCAAAGCCCCGTGCCCTTACAGTCCTGTTGTGCCCAGCAGGGAGGCCGAGAAGCTTGTAGGGGATGTTTTCCTGCAGGGCTGGCTCTGTTTGGCCGTGATTCACTAGCAGACGGCCAGGAGCCATAGCAGCAATGCCCAGCGCTAGGTAAAACGAGGCTCTGTTCAAACAAACAGTTTGTGTTAGTGGAATTGAACTGCCAGAGGGGGCTCAGGGATAATCATGGGGCAGCGAAAGCCCAAGGGAGGCCGTGGAGGAGCCCCGTGGGGCCGCACACCCCGGCTGTGAGCTGCATGCTGCCCCGTGCTGCCACTTCCCGCTCCACAGCACAGCTTCCCGAAACATGAACCTCACCTCCTGCTGCTCAAAGCCTGCCAGCTGCCCTCCTGCACCGTGTTGGCCTCGCTGAAGCTTCACCTGGACCCTTCATTGTGTCTGTGGGCGGCCCTGCTGTGCTCTGAGTGCCTCCCTGCTCGGGCATGCTGTGAATCCCTACAGGGCTGGAAGCCCAGTGCTCCTTTCCCTGCTCTCTCGGAGCCCTCCCGGAGCTCCAGCCTGGAGGAAGGGGCCAGCCCCATGTGCTGTGCAGCGTTACCCCTGCCTCTGCCGGGATGTGCCCTGCAACGAGCCACAAACCCCTGGAGAGGTCCATCAGCGGCCGCAGCAGCAGAATGCGCTGCCCACCTTTGGCTCTTCCCATCCCACTGACACGCTCTCCTTCTTCTCTGTGCAGCATGCCCGAAGCCTGAGTGGGACTCAAGCCTCCGCTTTGTCCCAGAGAAGACATTTTACGATAACGGGGAGGAGCTGACTGTGAGCTGCTTCACTGAGGATGATCCTCCTCTCGCTGTGATCAGATGTGTTGTATGGTTTGGCTGGGGACATACCTGGGAGGTGAAGGACAAGCAGGGAAGGTGGCATAGCACTGAAATGTACCAGGCCTGCACAGGTAACTCGGGGGCAGCAGCTCTCCCCTGCCGCGGGCTCCTCTCCATCAGCAGGGCCCCTGGCGTCTCACCGTGCCCGTGGGATGCCTCGGGCTCGGCTCTGGGATGGCCGCGGCCGGGAGCAGCCCCCGAGCTGGGCCGGGACAGGAGCCCCCAGCGGGGCCCGGCCTTGCCTCTGCCCTGCCTCTGCGGCCCGTCTGCCTGAGCTGTGGCCAGATCCTGCCCTCAGCCCTGCTGCTCTGAGCACCTCACCGCCCCGCGGGGCTCCTGTCCCACACCCAGGGGCTGTGCCGATGGCCGACCCCACAGGCAGTCGTGGCCCAGCCTTGGCCCCCTCCTGCCCGCGCACCCCATCCCCAAGGAGGACTGTCATGCTTTCTCTCCCACAGGAACATGCCAGAAACCCCAATGGGACAGAAGGGTCGTGCTCGTCCCAAGGAAAGACAACTACACACCGAATGAGGAACTGAGGCTGTCTTGCCCTGGAGTTGTCAAGCCTTCCTTCATCAGCGCCAAATGTGTGAGGGAATTTCAACGAGTGACTTCAGGAAAACCTGTCTATGGGGTCAGCTGGTGGGGGAGGAGAGGCACAGGCGCCTGGACCCGCATTGAGGAGCCCGTAGCGTGTGTGGGTACGCGGGGCAGCTCTCCCCGTCCCCTCTCTGCCCTCACACTCCCGAGCCAGCCACGGCTCTGCCTGGCCCTGCCCCTGCTTGGCGCTGCGGTGCCCTGCCGGCTGCTGAGGAGCTCCCCCCTCAGAGCACCCTCCTTCCCCACTGGTCCCTGTGACGCTGCTGTCCTGGGCTCAGCACCCCTCGGGTTTCCTCATGGCCTTGGTTCCCAAGCCTCCTGGCCCTGCTCTCACACAAATTTGCCTTTGACAGTAAAATGCTCAAGGCCCCAGTGGGACACTGACATTCGTCTGGCACCAGAGCGGGACGTCTATGAGGAGGGCGAAGAAGTGACGCTGAGCTGCCCGGAGGGTTCCCTGCTCCCCTTCCAGCAGGCTAAATGCGCGTGGAGACCTCAGGCTGTGGCTACACGGGAGCACAAGGGCACCTGGACAAAGAAAAACAAGTCAGGGCAATGGGTCCCCATTCAGAGCCCCACAACGTGCATCAGTAAGTGGGGTGACAAGAGGTGCCTCGCCTGGAGCCCCGTGGCCCTGCGGCTCCTCTGGTGCCAGGGCAGGGCGAGGTGAAGGGCAGCCTGAGCTGGGCTTGGGGTCAGCTCCAGAGAGCGGCTGCAGGGGGTCTCCTGCTGCAGGTGGGATTGTCCTGGGAAGCTGCTGGCCGTGGGATGTGGTGGGGGGCAAAGAGCGAGCATGGAAATGGGGTGGAGAAGGGATTTTGTGGGCAAGTGACAAGGGGAGCCCCCTCCCTCCCGGCAAGGCGTGCTGGGGGGCACGTCATGGCACATGGACGGCTCTCCTTCCATCTCCCGTTGGTGGCTGGAGGGACTGCTGGTGGTTGCTGATAGCTGGCGGTACCCTGCCCCACCTCATCACCCACACCCCAACTAAACCCGCTTTTGCCTTGTCCAGGTACATGCCAGAAGCCCTGGTGGGACCCAAGGCTCCATCTGGCACCAGACCAGGAGGAGTACAAGGAGAACGAAGTAGTGGCGCTGAGCTGCCCTGAGGGTTTCAAGCCATCCTTCACCCACATCAAATGTGCAGGGGAAATGCAGACAGCAGAACATTCGGGATTTGCAGACAGAACTACCTGGCTGGGGAGGAAGAGCACAAGTGTCTGGATTCACATTGAGGGACCTGTAGTGTGCCTTGGTACGTGGGGTGGCAGGAATTACCTTCTCTGCAGCCCTGTCATCCTGTCCTACCCTCCATGCCTCTCTGCGTTTCCCACATCCCCACCATGTCCTGGGCCATGCTCCCCATGCCTGAGCGCATCCCTCGCTCTCCCTGGGTTTGATGCCTGCGACCAGTGCCCAAGCAAATGGTGGCCCAGCCTCACCCACCCCTGGGCAGCCCCAGCCCCACTGCCACTCACCTGCTTTTGTCTCTGCCAGAAACGTGCCAAAAGCCCTCGTGGGACCCAAGGCTCCGTCTGGCACCAGAGCAGGAGGAATACAACAGGAACGAAGAAGTGATGCTGAGCTGCCCCGAGGGTTTACATCCATTTTTCACCCACATCAAATGTTCAAGAGCAGTCCAGTGGATCAGCGATGGGAACCCTGTGGACAGAGAAGTTTGGAAGGGAAAGGGCACGGGAGGTGCCTGGACCCACATTCGCTCCATGGTGCAGTGTGTGGGTAAGAGAGGTGCCAGGAGCTCTCCTGGGGCCCCTGAGTGCTGGGGGACATAGGGGGAGATGCCAAAGTCAGTGGGAGGCAGCCCCTGTGCCTGCCCTGTGTCCCCAGGGGTGTCTGGGTGGGGAGGGGGCTGGTGGCTGCAGATTTGGAGACCTGCCGTGGGCAGTGTCACCTCCGGCTTCCTCTCCCTGCTGCTGGGTGGGAGCAGGGCTGTGACCGCAGCACCTTGCAAGGGTGCCAGGGGAAGGGAAGGCAAGGCAGTGACCCTCTTCAATGCTTTCTTCACAGAGGTCTTTGTGCCTGGGACCTTGAAGGCTTCCACCACCAGCATCAAACTGAACTGGACCTGCAGTCTGCCCGATGCCTGCCAGCGCATGCAGGCCACGTGCAGGCTGGCAGGGCCTTCCTCCCCTCCCTGCGAGGCTGAGGAGGTCACGGCACAGGAAATGCTGCATGGCCAGAACGGAACATTTAGCTGTGACCACCTGCAGCCCTTCACTTTGTACAACGTCACCATCTCAGTGCCCCCCAGCACCATCCTGTTCACACGGCTTCTGAGGACAAAGGCAACAGGTAAATGTCCCCTGCCTGTCAAGGTACTTTTGCTTTTCTCCCCAAAAACTCAGCCCCAGGTGGGTGTCCCCATGTGTGACCCCGTCTCGCTGTGTTTCCAGTGCCCGAGAAGCTGGAGCGCCTGTGGCTGGATGACAGCACGGGGACGCTGCGGTGGCAGGCGCTGCCCTCCTGCAAAGGGGAGATCCTCGGGTACCAGGTACCAGGGGAGCTGGGGCTGCCCATGGGTGCAGGCAGTAGGGAGAGGGGTGTTTGTGGTGAGATCAGGAGCCTGCGGTCCCCCTCGGGGCCAGGTGGGAACTGGGTGCTGGTTCCCAGCAGCTCCTGTCCTTCCTCCAGCTGAACGTCACGGCCAGGAGCGCGCAGGACGGCAGCTTCCTGGAATTCCAGCAGGTGACAGTGAACAGCTCTGTCACCCAGTACACGCCATCCTGCCAGATGCTGGGGAGCAAATACACAGTGACAGTCCAGGGCCTGACGGCTGCAGGTGCCGGGGATGCTTCCTACCTGGAATTTCAACCCAGTGTCTTGGGTAAAGCTTTCTGTGCCATGGGCCTGCTTAGGCTGGTGTCTGTCTGTCCACCCTGTGCCATACAAGACAGTGTCCTGGCCCCAGAGCTGTGGCATTGCTTCAGCCCCTGCTCAGGTCTGTGTGAGCAGAGCTGGCCCCTCTCTTCCACTACAGAAGATGGTGCCCAGCCCTGCCTGAAGGGACCCTTGGGGCTCACAGCGGGAGAACAATAAGGTCAGAGGTTGGACTTTTAGGTCAGAGATTGGACTCGATGACCTTGAGGTCTCTTCCAACCTAGAAAATTCTGTGATTCTGTGAAGGCTGTGGATCTTGGCTGTGGAGCCCAGTCGTGCTGTCCAGACTGGCTTGGAAGTTCTTCCAGACTGACACCCAATGCCAGGGTTTGGGTGAATGGCCCAGGCTGTGGCACCCACTGCTGGCTGTGTGCTTCTTTTCAGGGCAGCCTCCAGGCCCCTGGCCATGGACTGCGGTCACCGTGGTGGCTGTGCTGTCAGCGATGGTCATGCTGTCTGCTGGGATCCTGGGGTTTGTGATGTGCAGGCGAGTAGGCAGGGAACTCAGAGTCGCTGCTCTGCCTCAGGCCATGCTGGGCTAGCGGGGTGGCTGGTGACAGAGGGGGCTTTCTGCACTGCTCTCACCCTTTTCTGGGTGCCATGGGGGCTGCAGCTGGTCCTACCGTGGCTTGGCTGGTGGGCTCCTGGCTGGGTCTGCAAGTCAGCAGCCGCATCAGCCTCTCCCCAGCCTCAGGACACCCCTTTGCCTTCCCAGGAGGAGGAAAGCCTTGCCCAGGAAAGCCGAGGAGGACCATTACACAGGTAGGGCCACGGCAGCAGGGCCAGGCTGGGAGGAGAGCAGGTCATTGCCAGGAGAGCCCTGCAGCCCCCTGTGCCGCTGCCTGCCCGGGTCTGCGCTGCTCCTCCTCCTGCAGCCCTGGGTCCCTCAGGCTGTTTCTGTCCCCTGCAGAGCTCCAGCCCTATGAAAACTTGGACCACTACTGTGTGATCAAGGAGAGGTTTCTGGCCGAAGAAGATGCAGGTAGGAGATGGCCCCCACATGTGCCGGGCAGAGGGTTGAGAGCGACCCGAGGAAAGGGCTGTGGTGGTGCCAGGCAGTGCCCAGCGCTCCGGCCTGTCTCAGACCCTCGTGGTTGTGGCAGCGTGAGCTCTGCTGAGGGCTGGCATCAGCCTCTGCCCTGGGTGCTGTTGGTGTCCGCAGGTAGAGGTGGCCGGGCTGGAGAGCGACCGTCCCCGTCCCTGCGCAGGACACTGGGAGACCACTGCAGGTGTCAGAGAGCAGAGACCGTGGGGGGGACGACCCCAGCTTAGTGCTGGTGGCTGCCAGGACCCCGTCTCTCGTGTGACCATGACCAGCACTGGGGGTCTCGTCCGGGCAACGAAAGCAAGAGGACTGCAGCCGTTTCTTTCAGGGCACGAAGACACTGTCCTCTCCAGCCCTCCTGGCCTTGCCTGGACAGGCAGCGGTGCGAGAGGCTTCCCAGTCTGACCGTGGGAAGAGGCACTGGGTGCTCCTGGGCCTTCTCCTACCCCATGGGGCCCGGCATTTTGGAGGCCTCCTCATGGCCCTTTCTCGACTTTTGGTGCTCCCCAGCTGTAAGCAGGACCTCTTACAGCCTGTGCTGGGTTATCGTTTCCCCTCCCGTTTCCTCCCTCGTCTGTCACCAGCACCCTCTGCTACAGGGCAGGAGCTGCCCACGGCCTGTGCCAGCGAAGGCGTGTTTTGGGTGTCCTCCAGTGCTCTGGATGCATCTGCCCCTCATCCTAGGGAGTGTGTCCGGCCTCTGGGACCAAGCACATTGCTGGTGTGGCCTGCGTGCTCTGCTGGAGCTGCTCCCCGTGGATATCGGGCCGAGAGGGAAAGGGTGGGCTCAAGCCAGTGATGGCTGAGAACGGGGAGTGAGCGGGTTTGTGAGATGGGGAAACTGAGGGGCGGTTTGTGCTCCTTCCACCTCCTGGGTGCCCACATGCTTTACGCCACTCTGCCTGCTCTGTTGGGACAACCAATAAAGGCCTGTGGTTTGGAGAAGGCTGCCACTCTGTTACTGCTGCGACCTGGTCCCCTCCGTGCCCTTACGGGCTCACACACCCTGTGGGTGCTGAGCTACCTGGGCCAAGTGGAAGGCCAGGGATGTGCTGTGCTCCTCCACAGCCCCCGTGACTGATCACCCAGCCCTGTTGCTGAGCTGGAGGGGAATAATAAGGCCCAGCTGGAGGGGCCCTGTGAGCGGGCTGTGTGCCTGCGTGGTGATGGAGGCCCAACTCATTTCCCCTTTGGCTCAAGTCATCTCCCGCAGGACGTGGGAAATGAGCCCAGAGCTGTCCTTCTGCAGCTCCTCTGAGACCCCTCAGCAGCACGCCTGAGGATCTTCAGAGCTCTGGCTGTGTGGTGAGGAGCTGCTTTCTGTCCTCCCTATTCCCCCCCGGACACCAGGGCCTGGAACATCCCAGACATCGAGGGTCAGCCCAGAGGCTCTCCTTGTTGAGCAGCACACTGCTGGAGGATGGGATGAGCACGTTCACACTGCACTGGGTGATGAACGGGCTGAAGAGCAGGGCTCAAAGCCTTGTGGTGAACGGGGCCGTCTGAAGAACCAGCAGAGCTGGCTGTCTTCCACAGACAACATCCCAGTGATCCCCAGGACATGACTGGGGGCCGCCGTCTGTTTCTGGAGGAAGAGAAAAGCAGTAGTGCTTAGGAGTGGGAGGGAAGATTGAGCAGCTCCGAGGGTTTCCTGAGGCATTCAGCTGGCACTGGAGGGCAGGGTGCTTGGTTCGATGGGGACAGACAATATTGCCTGCTGAGGGGGAGGAGGAGGAGGCAGCTGGGGACAGAGCTGAGGGGAAGGAGAACACGCGGTGTTTGTTGGCCGTGTCTTTCTGAAGGAGCTTTGTGTGAGGGTTTTGAGGGACTCCTTGCAGTTCCCCTCTCCTTCCTACCCCTGGCTCTCGCCAGCTCTTCTAACCGTGTCTTGGAAGACATCAAACAGCTGTGATTACTGAGGGGAAGTGCTGTGAGTGTGACATCTCCAGAAGCCACGTGTGCATGAAGAGGCTTTGGGAAGCGTGTGGCAGAAGCCTCAGGAACGTGAGTGGCGTTTGGTGAACGCGCTCTGGTAGCAAGGAGCTCTGTGGGGTGAAGCCCTGTGATCCTGGTGGCTGGGGCTCTGGGGAGTGCCAGTGCCAGGGTGTCCCTGGGGAAGGAAAGCAGCAAAAGGCAGCAGTGCTGACACCGATGGGAGGATCCCTCCTCAAAGAGGAAGGCTCTTTCACCACATACGACTTGCTCATGCGGCTGCTTCCTTCCTCTGGTTGCAATTCTTGCAATTACAGCTGCCAGTGCCTGGAGGCAGCAAGTGGGGCTGAGGTCTGAGTTGTGCCCGGGCTCTGGATGCTAGCATGGCCCTGCAGTTGCTGGCTCTGACCTTCCTCCTGGTCCTCGTCCCGCTGCTGGGAACACAGGCACAGGAAGGTACTGGTCCCAAGACCCAAGGAGCACCCCGGGAAACAGGTAAGAAGTGTGCGCTCGTCTCTGTGCAGGAGAAGGTTTTTCTGCTCTTTCACCTGCAAGTCTGGTGTGCATCTTCACCACCGGCAGCACACGGCAGCTGTACCGCAGGGGCTGGAGGTGCAGCGGGGTTTGGGGATGGAGGGCAAGGCTCAGTGTGCTGGGAAAGCCTCTGTGAGCTCTGGGCTGTCACGCTGCATGGAGGGGGCAGTGTCCCTGGGAGCAGGAGGTGTCTCACCTGCTTTTGTCTCTGCCAGAAACGTGCCGAAAGCCCTCGTGGGACCCAAGGCTCCATCTGGCACCAGAGCAGGAGGAGTACAAGGAGAATGAAGAAGTGATGCTGAGCTGCCCCGAGGGTTTCCAGCCATCTTTCACCCACATCAAATGTTCAAGTGAAGTGCAGTCCTTCAGCACTGGGAAACCTGTGTACAGAGAAGTTTGGAAGGGAAAGGGCACAGGAGGTGCCTGGACCCGCATTCGCTCCATGGTGCAGTGTGTGGGTAAGAGAGGTGCCAGGAACTCTCCTGGGGTCTCTGAGTGCTGTGGGATATAGGAGGAGATGCCAAAGTCAGTGGGAGGCAGCCCCTGCGCCTGCCCTGGATTCCCAGGGGTGCCTGGACAGGGAGGGGGCTGGTGGCAGCCTCTGTGCCCGAGGGTCCCGGCAGGAGGGGCTACGGCAGCCGGCCGGGGGCAGCATCTGGAGCTGACCCTTCCTGCCCTCATCCCCTTCCTGGGGCCGTGCTGCAGAAGCTGCTCCACGTCGTGTCCCGCAGCTCCATCCCTCACCGTAGCGTGCCAGGGAACCTTTCTCCTGTGGCATGGGCACAGCCAGGAAGGGCTGGGTCTAGGAGCACAGTCTGTTTGAACACAGCGTTGCTGGGTGACACTGACACCACTGGGTTATGACTCAATGGTGAAGATTGCCTTGAGCAATGGTAGCCCACACACTCAACCGCATTTGTTCCTGTCTGAACTCCTCCAGCTCTGCAGCTGGAGACCTGCCATGGGCAGTGTCACCTCCGGCTTCCTCTCCCTGCTACTGGGTGGGAGCAGGGCTGTGACCGCAGCACCTTGCAAGGGTGCCAGGGGAAGGGAAGGCAAGGCATTGACCCTCTTCAATGCTTCCTTCACAGAGGTCTTTGTGCCTGGGACCTTGGAGGCTTCCACCACCAGCATCAAACTGAACTGGACCTGCAGTCTGCCCGATGCCTGCCAGCGCATGCAGGCCACGTGCAGGCTGGCAGGGCCTTCCTCCCCTCCCTGCGAGGCTGAGGAGGTCACGGGACAGGAGATGCTGCATGGCCAGAATGGAACATTTACCTGTGACCACCTGCAGCCCTTCACTGACTACAGCGTCACCATCGCAGTGCCCCCCAGCACCATCATATTCACATGGGTGATCAGGACAAAAGAAACAGGTGGGTGTCCACAGGGGAGTACAAGAGAGGAGGGACATTCCTGGGCTGTTTCACATGTGGGGGAGGCAGATAAATGCCTTCTTCACCCAGCAGCTGATCATGAGCACCCTGTCCCCACTGGCACCAGGAGCTGCGGGCACCCAGTTGCAGGCTCTGCTCCAGGTGGGTGTCCCCATGTGTGACCCCCTCTCGCTGTGCTTCCAGTGCCCGAGAAGCTGGAGCGGCTGTGGCTGGATGCCAGCACGGGGACGCTGCGATGGCAGGCGCTGCCCTCCTGCAAAGGGGAGATCCTCGGGTACCAGGTACCAGGGGAGCAGGGGCTGCCTGTGGGCCCTGCGCCTCACCAGGTTCTTTGGGCTGGGTGCTGGGCACAGGCGGGCGGGCAGACCATGGGAAACCCTTGAGGACCTTGAGATCCACCCCCCTGGCTGATTTTCTAGCTGCTGTGATACGTTTGAGCATTTCTGCCTCCCTCTCAATGTTCCTCCCCGTGCTGGCTTTACCAAGCTTTACAGCTGAGCTGCACCACAAGTGTTCACTCACTCCCCCTCCTCACAGGGAAAGGGGCTCAAGGGTCAAGATAAGAACAGGGAGATCACTCATCAGTTATTGTCAAGGGCAAAGAGATTCAGCATAGGGAGATTAATATAATTTATTACCTATTACTAATATGCTAGAGCAGTGAGAACCTAAAAACAAACTAAAAACACCTCCCCCCCATTTTCACCCTCTTCTGTGTCCCCTCCCTGAGCAACACAAGGGAACGGGCAATGGGGGCTGTGTTCAGTCCCTGACGCTTTGTCTCCACTGCTCCCTCACGGTCCCTCTCTGCCCCTGCTCCATGCGGGGTCCTTTCCATGGGATGCCGTCCTTCCCAAAATGAGCCCACGGGGGCTGCCCACAGGCAGCAGCTCTTCAAGAACTGCTCCCACGGGGTCCATCCCCCAGGAGCAAACTGCTCCAGCACAGGTCCCCCACGGGTGGGCGGCAGCTCCCCCCAGACCCCCTGCTCCTGCGTGGGCTCCTCTCCACGGGCTGCAGCTCCAGCCCGGGGCCTGCTCCTGCGGGGGCTCTCCATGGGCCGCAGCCTCCTCCAGGCCACATCCACCTGCTCCACCGGGGGCTCCTCCACCCATGGGGGGGCTGCAGCGTGGAGATCTGCTCCATGTGGGACCCATGGGCTGCAGGGGGACAGCCTGCTCCAGCAGGGGCCTCTCCACGGGCCACAGGGGAACTGCTGCTGCATGTCCGGAGCACCTCCTGCCCTCCTGCTGCACTCACCTGGGGGCTGCGGGGCTGCTTCTCACTCCTCTCTCCCAGCTGCTGTGAGGTGCAGCTTGTTTTCCCCTTTCTCTACTCTCATAGGGGCACAAACAACATCACTCCTGCTCAGCTCTGGGCAGCAGCGGGTCCTTGTGGAGCCAGCTGAAACTGGCTCTTATCTGACATGCGGCAGCTTCTGCATTCTTCTCACAGAGGCCACCCCTGCAGCCCGCCACAACCAAACCTTTCCACATAAACCCAATACACTCCTGCTGCCTGCAGGGGCTGTGGGTGCCAGGGGGTTTCCTCCCCAGCTCTGCACAGCCTGTGCTTTGGCAGATGCTGGGGCTCTGTGTGCAGCACCTTGTGACGTGTTTTGTGGCGCAGTCTCACGGTCTTTCCTGTGCCTCAGGGGCCTTAGTTCTGGTTTGTGGCACAGGAAAGGCTGTGGTGTGCAGTGCTGGGTGCAGGAGTAAGGGGGCCAGTGCAGCACCCAACCTGTAGGAGTCTCCCCGTGGGGATTAGATGTGATGCAGCCTCACCGAGGATGCCTTGGAAGTCCAACCAGCCTGGAGAGCAGAAGAGTGCTCTGAGCAGCTCCATCTGCAGCTGCTGCTGCTGCAGGGGTGTCTGTGGTGCAGCAGATTGCTCTTGCTTCGAGTGCTGGCCCCAGATTCCCCCCTGTCCTCCTCCGCTCTGCGCTGAGGTCCACGCGTGGGGCCAAGGCTCCCGTGGCGTCTCTCCGGGAGCTTCCCAGCTGCAGGCGTGGGGAGCAGCGCAGCGCTGCTGGGCTGTGGCCGGCTGTGCGCTGGGCACGTTCCCCTCCAGCTCCGTGTCCTGTCCCCAGCTGAACGTCACCGCCTGGGGCCCGCAGGACGGCGGCTTCCTCCAGGTCGAGCGGCTGAGGCTGAGCAGCTCCGACACGGAGCACCCGCTGCCTGCGCACGGCCCTGGCACCAGATACACGGTGGCCGTGCGGGGCCTGACGGCTGCCGGGGCCGGGGCAGCGCTGCTGGGGGACTTTCAGAGCAACGGCTCGGGTAAGGGTGTGCGTGCGCTGCCCCCAGCCCTGCCCTGCCTCGCCGAGCCTCCTGCTGACGCTCGTCCCCGGGTCTTCCTGCACAGACACCGCAGCCCCTCCTGATGCCAGCTCCCGCCTCGTGCGCGACATCTCCCCCTCCCAGGGCACGGCCGTGCTTCGCCTCCGCCCCATCCCCTGGGTCCCCGGGGCGGCCAGGTGAGTGCAGCCCCTGCTGCTCTGCTCTGCACAGCCCCGAGCAGCGCTGACACCTGCAGCTGCCTCCTTGCAGCTCCTCGTCCCCGGCCCCGTCTCACAGCCCTGCCTTGCAGCGAGCACCAGCTCCTCGTGGCTGCGACGCACAACAGCACGGTGCTGGAAGGCGCCTGCTCGGGGGAGCCGCAGCCCTTCAACGCCAGCCGCCCGCCCGACGCCTACGTGGCCGCCGTGCTCAACCTCAGCGCCCCCACGGACTTCGTGCTGGGCGACGGGACCCGCGGGCACGGCTTCCACAACGCTCCCCTGCGCCCGGGCTGGGACTACACCGCCCTGCTGCGCCTCGAGCGGCGCTCCCAGCAGGTACCCGTGGCGGGAGGCTGCAGCTCCCTGGGTGCCGCGGCTCCTGGGGACGTGGTGGCCCTGGGTGGCAGCCCTCTGCTCTGAACTCTGCCCCCGCTTCTCCCAACAGGAGGAGACGTTCGCCTGCGTGTGCTACAGCTTCTCTATGGGTAAGTGGGCTCCTCTGCGGAGGGGCTGGCTCGCCCCTCACCCTGTGCCCGAGGCTCTCTGCCACGTCCTCCCTTTTCCCAGCCTGGCGCCTTGCTGTGGTCAGGGGCTGGCGAGTGCAGGAGCTCCTTGTGGGGGCACAGGACACCTGTCTTTTCCCATAAGTGGGGATGATTTTCCATCCCACACAGTACATGAGCCCACAGACACCTCTATGCACTTGCACAGATTCATTGCCATGGCTGGGGCCATTTGAGATGCGTGGCACCCAGTGCTGGCTGTGTGTTAGTTGCAGGGCAGCCCCCTGGCTCATGGACCGGGATCGTCATCGGGGTGGTTGTGCTGATATTGTTGCTGCTCCTGTGTGCAGGCATCGTGTGGTTCGTGCTGTCCAGGTGAGTTTGGGGACTTTGGTTTGGTAGGATCCTGGGTGACACCAGCCTGTCACTCAGGACTGCCCTTTGTCCTTGCAGGAGAAGGAAGGATGTTCCCATCAAAGCTAAGGAGAACAATTAAAAAGGTAGAAAAATGACATTCCCTGGGCTGTCATCACATCGTCACAAAGCAGAGCTCTCCTGGGTGGGGCTGACCCTCAGGAGGAACATCTGCTCACCCCGTTCTCTGACACCTACCCCCATTTTCCCCAGCCCCACGGTGGCCAGGCTGGAGAGCTGTCCTCACAGCCCCTGCCTGTCCCAGAGGACTGGGAAATGGTCGCAGAGACGGGGTGGTCGTCCCTGGATCAGTGCTGTCAGCTGCTAGGCACTCGGCCCTCCTGTGACCATCACCAGCACCGGGGGTCCCACCCAGTTCAGCAGAGCAGGAGGAAAGCAAGAAGCCACAGAGGGTCGCCAGCTTCTTTTTCTCTGACCCCCTCCACTCCCCAGCTTTTGCTTGCTGTTGAAAGGCCCGGCACTATTTCATGAGGCTTTCTGCAGTTCCCTTTTCTAGACTTTGATTTTGCTTTCCTGAAAGCAGGAACTGGACACATCCTTTGACTCAGAGTGAAGCTCGGGCTGAGGGACAGCCTGTGCTCCTGCCACGTCCTGGGCTCCCCACCCCTCTCCGCCTCCGTGTGCTGAAATCCAGCCAAACCCAAGGCTCTGCTCGAGCGTGGTGTGACTGCACTGCCCTCACTGCTCTGCCTGCTCTGTCCAGACAGCCAATAAATGCGGTTTGGAGGGGACTGCCTGCCCCACTACAGCTCCTGCCTTGTCGTCTCCTTGCCCTTACAGAGTCATGCTCCCTGTAGGGTGCTGAATTAACTGCGCCTTGTTGAGAAGCCCTCTACCACACAGGCATGGTCCTGTGCCCATGCCTTGGCCAGAGCTGGGGGATCCATGTGCCCTTAGCTCCTTTGCAGCCCCCGTGTCAGATAAAACCTGGAAAAGAAGTGAAGATCAGAGCTCATCCCCACCACGGCCAGCACAGAGCCTTTATTGGTGAGACATGGAATAG
Organism: Aythya fuligula; assembly: GCF_009819795.1. Taxonomy (NCBI): domain Eukaryota; kingdom Metazoa; phylum Chordata; class Aves; order Anseriformes; family Anatidae; genus Aythya; species Aythya fuligula. The sequence goes on along the minus strand of NC_045593.1, from coordinate 10,721,085 downwards.
AGTACAGAGTCAATCCTGGCTCTTGAGCCGCAAAGGGAGAGGCAGTCTCCATGGTGCTGCAGCCTCTCCTGGGCAGTAACCTGCAGGAACAAGGTCCGGGGATCTGGGTTGGTGCTGCAACCTGGCACTGCCATGGTGGAGCCAGACAGGCTGGGGAAGGAGCCCCTCTGGAGCTGGTAGGGCACCTGGATCAACATCGGGAAGATGGAGCTTCAGAAGGGGTCTGCGGGGGGTGGAAAGGACCAGGATAACCTTCTGGGGTGGTGGATTGTCCCTCCCATGGCTCTTCACAGCCTCGGGCTTCGTGCTTCTCTTGAAGCAGGACAGGTGGCCTGTGCTGCTCAGCCCTGTGGATCTCACAGGGGTTTGGGGCTGCCCTGACTGAACATGGGGTGTTGGTGGAGCTATCCTGAAGGGGTAGGGGAGCCTGGCTGGGGCAGCTGGCTCTCTTCGTCCCTAGTGTGGATGTGTCAAGTACTGGTGCCTCTCCTCTGATCTGCATTATTGGGCTGTGGTGCTAGGTAAATTCCTGCCCAAACTCTGGTTCCTGCTTCAAAGTCTGAACAGTTTGGAGACAGTCCAGGCTGCGCTGTGCAGCTGCAGAGAATACTTGGGGTGGCTCATCAGAAGAGTAAAGCATCACGGGGCTGTGCACACCCTCCTCCTCTCCTCGGGTTTCCACCGTTTCCTCAAGAAAGCTGAAGTCCTGTCCAGAGATGGGCTGTGACCATGCCTCTACTTGAAATTGCCGTAGGTTTCAAACGAGTTCAAGTAACTGAGGGCTAGTTCATAGCAGAGTCTGTACTGCTCCTGCGGATAAAAGGATGCAGGTGAGTATGTGGAGCCCAAGTGCCTGTCACAGAAGGCCAGCCTGGTTGCCAACAGCCCCCCGAACAAGCCAGGCAGAGGTACAGCCCCCTCTCCTCTGCCCCAAGTGAGGAATCACAAATGTAGGCTTGGTGAATGTAGGATGAAGACAGGGCTGTAGCTAGCTGATCCTAGGGGAGCCAGCACCACCAGGTGGCTGCTGCTCACTCCCATCCAGGGTGTGTACACCGTGACAGCCTTGAGGACATCAATGGTCCACGTAGACCACGATGTTCCTGGAGCTGGTGGTGAGGTGGGTGCAGGACAGGCGCCCAGGCACAGACCAGTTCTTGCTCTGGTGTTGCCATCCCCATCCGAGTTTGGTCAGCACCTACCACGTCTTTAATCAGCTGCCTGCGTTGCCTCTTCAGCATCCTCACAGCCTGGGATACATCCACCAGCCCCTCGCTTTGGATCTGCTCGCACAGGAAACTGGCAGCACAGAAGATCCCGCTCCGGCTGGCACCGTCCCTGCAGGGAAGAGCAAGGGAAGGCACTTACCCTACATTTCCTGGTGTCCCACCAGCCAGATGAACTCATGCCCACCCTTCACCCGAGCTGAGACAGGAGTTGGGAGCTGTTTTGAAGGATACAGCCTGGACTCTGTGCCATGGGCTGCTCCTCCAAAAGACAGTGCTCACCAGCAAGTGACGAGGATGTGTCCGTCCTGGCTCTGCCGCTGGTGCGTCTCCACCTTCCCCAGCAGGCTGATGATGGTGGCAGGGTGCGGGGGAAGATGCTGCTTCATGGGCCAGTCCTCCAGTTGCCAGAACCGGACTTCCACCGCAGCCTTCTTGGGCTAGGAGGGAAGAAAGACAGTGGGTCGGGCAGAGAAGAAGCCCACTGGCTTCGTGGAGGAGAGGCAGGACAGTGTGGGCCTGGCTCAGCTTGCACAAAGAGTTTACCTGCTGCCTGTTGGTGAGGGCGAGTGTCCAGACTGTGAAACCAGCTCCAGGCTCCTCTGACAGCAGCTGGACATGGAACCGGCCGTAGATGGCTTCGCCCTGGGTGGGCCAGACCTCCACGTACGTCTTGGGGGAGACAGATGCATGGTCACACAATGCCCCGACCCACACACGGAGTTCAGCAGCTTATGTGGGTGCATTTGGGGCAGCCCCCTGCCTACACGTGGGTGCTCTGCCTGCTTTGTGCTTGGGACAAATCTGTGAGGCTGCAGCCAGAAAAATAACACCAAAAACCAAAGGGCTGTCCCTGTTACTCCTTTCTGTGCCTGTGGGGACGCCCCACCACTGTTGTACCAGTTATTCCACAGGGCTGGGGCCGTTCTCAGGGCATAGCCACGTGGAGCCCAGAGGCTTGCAGCTCATCCCCATGGCAAGCAGGACCCCGGGAAGGAGACCTGCATGGGGGGGCGAAGGCAGAAAGCAGGCTGCAGGGAGAGGGGAGGGCAGCTGACCTTGTCCAGCTCCTGGAGCTGGTTCAGCACAACCACCGCCGTGCAGGTGTAATCCCAGACCAGAGCCCAGAAATCCACCAGCGTGCTGGAGAAGGGCAGCTGGGTGATGATCAGCCTGTCCTCCTTGGTGTACGTCTGAAAAACACACCATTTGGGGTGTGTATGTGAATTTAGAGGTCACACAATCCGCAGATAGAGCAGTGCCTGCAATAACCACACTGGGCAGCCTCCACGATGCTGAAGGCTGGGCTGGGAGGCTCTGAAGACCCAGGGGCAGAGCCCGAGGAGATGCAGAGCACCCAGCAGGCGAAAGGCAGTGGCTGAGCTGAGTGTGCTGGCAGGGCTTAGGCTGATCATGAGGGCCATCTCCTGGCAGCAGGGCTCCAGGCACTGCGAGACGGGGCTGTCTCACACCTCGAGGTGGGGTGGCATGGACCAGCCCTGCCTCAGGCAGTGGTACCCGTGGAGCCTCTGCTTGCTCCCAGCAGCTCCAAGCCCTGCTGAAGCTGGAGCCTTACGTTGGCAAACACCGCGTTGATGTAGCCCGGCGAGCCGTCAGCATTCAGCGAGGACATCAGGATGGGCCGGCAGGAATCCGCTGCGGAGGCAAGGGGCAGAGAGAGAAGGGGTGAGCCATCTGCCTGCACAGAGCAGGATCCGGGTGGGGAAAGTCCTGAAGCAGCAGTAAATCCACCCTCTTGACTCAGTAGGTCATGGTGATGGTTGGACTTGATGGCCTTGAAGGTCTTTTCCAGCCTAGAGGCTTCGATGGTATTAAGTATTGCCAACCAAAAAGTGATGCTTGGTGCAGAACGCTCCATCCCCTGGTGGTAGCATGGTGCTGGGGAGGGAAGCAGCATCGCCCCCCTTGCTGCTCTCGGGAGCTGGGTTTTGGAGGAAGGGGCTGCCCAGCCCTGCAGTACCTGGCAGGATCCCTGGTTTGCGGTTCTTGGGCTGGTTGCTGGGTTTCTCTGCTTCTCTGCACGGCAGGAGCTGGAACAACTCGGAGAAGTTCTGCACTGCCTGTAAGGGATGGTTCAGCTTAGTGAGTCCTGCCTCTCAGCTCCCTTTCCATCTCCAGCCACCCCAGAGACGTGCTACCAACATCTCCAGCCCACAGCTGGGTGAGGGCTGTGGCAGGAGGCCCCAGACCCAGCGCACCAGGCCCTGGTGGTACCTTGAACTCCTTCTCAAGGACGTTGCTCTGGCTCTGGGTCTCAGCCCCTTGGAGGCAGCGGATGTGGCTGGCGACGCTCTCCACCGGGACCCCAGTGCTGCCGCAGAGCAGGCCTTCGAGCAGCACCTCGTACAGGAAGGCATACTGCTCCTGCGTGGGGACACGGGTCAGTGCACTGTCTGGAGCAGCTCCACGGACAGCACAGGGATCCCAGACCACCAGCACTCAGACTGCTCTGCACTGACATCGACCTGCATCTGGAATGTGCCAGCTCCAGCCTTCACCTCCCTGCTGGACACCTCTCAGTGTAGGCAGCCCTGCTCTAAGGAGCAGCCAGAAAATGCAAAAATCCAGTCAGGAGCATCTTCCTCTGGTTTAATGCTCTCTCAGATCAGACTTCAGCTCAAAGGAAGCCCAGAAAACCGATGGACTTGTCCTCCTGATGTAGGAAGACTGCTGTGTAGCTGGATTTAAGTAGCTGGATGGTCCTGCCCGACCTACAGTTTCCTCCACAGGGTCACAGCACTGAAGAGATCGTGAGGACATAGTCCCTTGCCCAAGACACTGCAGCCCAGAAGATGCCAGGCCAACATCCCGAAAGCCTGAAGGACACATCCTAAAAGCCACACACGCATGCTTGTTGCCTATAAGACTGCCCTTCCATGCCAGACTACTGGTGCATGTGGATGCTGCTGCTGCTGCCACTTCAGAGGGTCTCAGAGGAATGTGGCTCCTGCCTAGGTTTGGACACCGTGTTGAATACAAGAACCCACAGCGTCCATCACCTGGCAGCTCCAGTGCCTGTGGCTGAACCACACAGAGTGTGTCCACTGTGGCTCGGTTTACCACATCCCTGGGAAGGGTGTGAAGCAGATCTGCAGCCTGGCAGCGTGCAGGAAGCAGGCGACTCTCCTCACCTTGGTCTGCACCATGCTGACCCGCTGCTCCCGCAGCTTCTGCACGCAGCGAAACACATCCACCTTCCCCTCGGCCTTTGCCATCTTCAGGAGGAAATCCATGGCGATGAAGGTACCCGTCCGCCCGATCCCGGCACTGAGGACACAGAAAAAGAGAGGTTGGTGCTGCCCTGGCCAGCTTTGCTGCAGCACCCGAGCATTCCCATCCCGGTACCTGCAGTGCACCAGCACAGGGCCAGCAGGGGCTTGTGACTCCCTGTTGTTCACTCTCTCCACCAGGTACAGGAGCTGGGCAGGGTTTCTGGGCACCCCGTGGTCTGGCCACTGCTGGTAGTGAAGTTGTTCCACTGCTCGTGGGAGAGGACAGCCTGCCTGAAGAGAGGGAGACACGGCTGGGAGCAGGAATCAGGCTGGTGTGAGATATGTTCATCTGGTTCGTGTCAGTATGGAACAGTGTTAGGGCCGTGTGGTATGATGAATGTGACCTTCTGTCTTACATACCCTTGTATAACCACAAGTCTAAGAAAAACAGAGTGGTTAATGTATATAATTCTTGTATCTTGCAAAGGAACGTTTTAGCAATTCGTGTCAATAGAGAGATTGAAGGGTTTCTTATTTTTTTATTTATTTTTTATTTTTTATAAATTTGTAGGTTTTTCCTTGAAGTCTCTGATATCTGGGGGGTTTCAGAATAACTGCTAACTATTATGACTATTGCATGGGACACTATGCAAGTCTCTGATATCTGGCTAGGAGATTAAGGAGACGGGGAGAGCTGAAGAACAACTAAAAGACAAAGCTTTCAGGGCATGCTGCACAAGTCTCTGACATACAGCCAAGTAGGACAAAGGAGAAGGACAAGAGGGAGGAAGACTATGAGCCTTCAGCATGAGACCCCCAGAGACCCCAAGAGGGACCACCGGAGACTGTTATGCATGCTCCAGTAGGAGGGTTTGGATTCTGGAAACTAATTATAATAACCCTGTGTTTTTTAGAAGTGGTAATGAATATGTATCAGCCTAGGAGCATAAAAATCAGCTGCTTGATGTAACTGGTGTGTGTCTTGGTGGAGCAGCCAGCGCTGTTTGCTTACCTCTATTCCTTTAATAAATTGTAAACTTTGATTATAGTCCTATTTTGAAGACTGAGCCATTTATTACACTGGGAAGTTGTGTAAAGCAATGGCATGACAACAAACAGAGACAAAGCACAGCAGGGATGCACCAGCACCCAGCCTCCCCCCAGCACCCCACCGCAGTGACTGCTTCACCAGAGCTCATCAGACAGCAAAGGGCATGATGAGGACTTTGAGCAAATTCACCAAGCCACAAGATTTGCTTTATTCTCTGCTTCCCCCTGCTGAGAGCAGTGAACTCAGAGGAGTAAATGCAGTGTGTGTCCCAGAGAGAAAAAAAAAATTACAATGTGGAGTCTTTCCATAGTCATTGAAAAGCCCCTGCTTCCCCAGATCAGACACTTCCTAAGGCTGATACTGCATGATATGAATATAGTCACATTTATATCAGCCCATCCTCATTTTTTTTTTTCCTGAGCATCACATTCACTTGGCCAGAGCTAATAGACCCCCATTGGGTGCTCTTGGAGCTTTAGCTTTCAGCTGGACTTTGTTCTAGGCAAGACAAGAACATGCCCAGCTGCAACGCCCCCATTTTGTGTCTGTTTTCCCCTCCTTGCACCTTCTTTTGTTCCTGTTTATTATCTGAGGTACAACTTCAGCAGAAATACCCATCTTGAGAAGTGCTCTCATGTAAGCTATCTTAAACCATAATCTCTCTGTTCAGGTTTAGGAGCTGCAAGGCACCATGGTGCTTCTATGAGGACTGTCTGCAGGCTGCTCCGGATGAGAGGCACCTGTCTCATCATCCCAAAAAGCCTGGGGCTGGTGCCCTGGGACAGAGTCCAGTGATAGCAAAGCTGACCAGCTACTGCTGGAGACCAGGCAGGGCTGACCACCAGCAGCACCCTGCATCTCCACCACAGCCACATGCCAGTCTTACCTTTTGCAGGCAGAAGATGCGTGTGATAAGGCCCGTGGTGGTCCTAGTGTTGTTGAGTGTCACGGTGAAGTCCCCGTAGACTTGCTCCTGCTCTGGCCAGTACTGCTCACACTTGGTCTGTCAACAGCAGCGAGACTGCTGAGCACCTGGAAGCTCACTTGGGGAGCGTTACAAGCCAGCTCTTGGTGTGGAGCTGCTCCCTGCCCTCATCAAGGGCTGCACTGAGAGCAAAGCAAAGCAGGCAAGGAAACCTGGGCAGTGGGGAGACCTGAGCTGAGCAGAGTGGGAGATGGTTCCTGTACCTTGTTCTGCTCCACTAAGCCTGTCAGCATCACAATGACCGAGACCTTCTCCTGCCAGACCATCTGCCAGAAATCCACCACCGTTCCAGGCAAGGGGCCTAGAGGAGGAAGAGGAGAGCCTGGTGTCAGAGCCCAGGCCGTGGAGATGCTCCCAGGCTCCTGGGCTAGGAGTAGCCTCATGTTTCCCTCTGCCCAGGAGTTACACTGCACAGCCTGGAGGGCATTTCAGCAGCTTTGCGAGGAGCCTGAGATGCCCTCACTGCATGGAGCAGACCGACCCACTGCAGCTCTGTTCCATTGGAAGGAGCCTGATGCTGAGCACAGCACTGTCAGGCATTTGCAGGGCTGTCCCTGCTCACCAGCCTCCAAAGGAGAACGAACCAGGGGACCTCATCCTTAGCTTGGTGTGGTGGTTTTACTCAGGTGGGCAGCCGAGCTCCACCACAACTGCTCTCTGAGCTCAGTGAGAGGGTTGCCCACTCAAGCGGAACCATGACACTTGGGCAGTGCAGGAGCTGGCTCACAGCCTCCTCCTGTGGCCAGACTAAGACCACCTATGCCCTGCAAAAGCTGTGACCACCATGGACAACAGAAGCACAGGAGATACAGGGCCCTGGATGGAGCCTTTAGCAGCTCCTGGGCTGCTGTCCCAGCTCCCCACACACCAAGGGGCTCAGAGCAGAGACTGGAATCTCCTGGGCAGTTCATCCCTGTGCCAGCTCTGGGCAGTTTCCAGGGCTGGAAGCACTCACCTTGAGCTGCAATGAAGAAGCGCGGACTCCGGTAGCTCTGTGAGAGAGAGTTTCAAGCAGCTCCAATCACCCAGGTTAAACATTTAACAAGAAATACAAGAAACACAAGGCCCATCCCCACAGGTACCAGAGCACCCAGCACAATATGTCCCACAGCACCAATCCTGGACAGCACGGAGAGGCAGGGGCTGCCTCTGCATCCCTGTGCCCTTCCTACTGTGAGCCCTTTTTATTAGGGATGAGGATGGTGCACAAACCCACCAGAGTGCTGCAGGCAGCTCAGAGGGGACCAGGGAGAGCAACATCCCAAGATCTGCAAGCATGTGAGGACAGCAAGTGCCAGTCCCTGGGGCCACCCGTGTATGCGTATCTCCTACCCTGCCCAGGGCAGCGACTCCTCGCTACCTACATCCACGTAGCTGGCGTTGATGTAGTCGCTCCCCGCGTCTGCAGAGGGCTGCAGCACCACACGACAGTGGTCATCTGGAAGAGAAGGGAGGTGGGAGTCAGTGGGCTGTCGGTCTGGGGCAGCAGTGAAATGACTGTTTCAGGAAGGAGGTATAATTCAGGAAAACCCAGGGCTGCCTGCTCCCTTCTCAGCAGCCTTCCAGGCCTCAGGACATGTTCAGAAGGAAAGAACAAATAATGAAACAAAAGGTGATGTGGCACAGGCAACATGCTTTTGGAGGGGCACCTATACCTGCCCAGCACCCAGCCATCTCCAAATGCCCGTGCCAGCCCCCAGAGAGCCCTGCTTACAGGGAATGATGAACTTGTAGCGGTTCTTGCCCTGGTTACACGGCTCCTTCCCAGCATCGCAGGGATGCAGCAACGTCGAGGTCAGTTGCTGCAGAGGAGGAAGATGAGCTCTGGATTAGCCTAAATTCTGGGGCTGGCTGAGGCTGCCTGCATCGCATGCCCCACAGGGGGCTGGGACTGCATGGGCAGTGCATCTGGACAGGAAAGCAAAGCTAAACCAGACCTGGTACTCTGCCATCCGCCCGGCACCGTGACTGCTGGCTGATTCATCCTCTGTCTGCTCGGCCTCTAATTCTGCCCTCTTAAGCCTCTTCAGAGCCTCCAGCAGTTCCTCCACTGGGATCTGTGTGTTCAGCTTGTTCACACCTACGGGGACCACCAGGGGAGGAGGTGACCTGACAGCAGGGAGCGGGACCCCATCAAAGCCCAGATTGTCCCTCCCCATCCCGCTCCCCCTCTTTGGGGATGTGTTCCTTTCCCCATACCACCCAATTCTGACCTCCCTTGGTCCCATAAGGACCTTACAGTGCCTGGAAGCACCCAGCCTGCACTTTTAACAGGCAGCCTGTGCAGACAGGGCCTCTGCTCATACTGCACCTCCTCGACATTTTCTCAGGGGGATAGTGCTGTTGCTTTCAGACGCTTTGGAACCGTTGTGCTTTCGCCTGTAAAACAGCAAGAGAGGCCCTTGGACACTCAGGAGATGGAGAGAAGATTTATATCAGGGTCCACCCTGGGTAGCCCAAGGACCTTGGTATCCCATGGCAGCACAGAGAGCAGAAGAGCAGCACATACTAACCTGAAGAGCAGGAAGAGCAGCAGAATCCCCAGTGCCAGAATTACCATTGTCACCACGAGTGCCATCAGCACAGGCTTCCTCTTCAGCAGAGGTGCCAGCTCCTGTCCTGCAAACAACACAGTTCAGGATCAGGCTCCTGCAGAGCCTGAATCCATCAACGGGAGACTCCACAGGGGGGTGGGGAGAAAAGCAGCTTCCATCATTATCCATCAGAGGGTCTGTGCTGGAGCGAAGTTAGGCTTGTGCAGGAATGGGTGCTTGCATGGTGTGAAGCCCTTCAGCGTGGGCTGTGTCTCTATGACTGTCCCCAGGCATGGCCAGAGCCAGGTGAGTAGTTTGAGTTTTGGGGGTCACACTTGCACTAGGGCAGCATGAGGACTAAGATGCAAAGCGAGATGATGGCATGGAAGCTGTGCAGGGTCCAACTGTACCGCAAGTGCCCAAGTGGCATCAAGATCCAGGGAACATCCAAGAGGATGAGGGTAGCATCTGGCTATAGCATCACCCCAGAGTAAGGGAAAAGAGAGGTGTCCTGTGCCCCCACAAGGAGCTCCTGCACTCGCCAGCCCCTGACCACAGCAAGGCGCCAGGCTGGGAAAAGGGAGGACGTGGCAGAGAGCCTCGGGCACAGGGTGAGGGGCGAGCCAGCCCCTCCGCAGAGGAGCCCACTTACCCACAGAGAAGCTGTAGCACACACAGGCGAACGTCTCCTCCTGTTGGGAGAAGCGGGGGCAGAGTTCAGAGCAGAGGGCTGCCACCCAGGGCCACCACGTCCCCAGGAGCCGCGGCACCCAGGGAGCTGCAGCCTCCCGCCACGGGTACCTGCTGGGAGCGCCGCTCGAGGCGCAGCAGGGCGGTGTAGTCCCAGCCCGGGCGCAGGGGAGCGTTGTGGAAGCCGTGCCCGCGGGTCCCGTCGCCCAGCACGAAGTCCGTGGGGGCGCTGAGGTTGAGCACGGCGGCCACGTAGGCGTCGGGCGGGCGGCTGGCGTTGAAGGGCTGCGGCTCCCCCGAGCAGGCGCCTTCCAGCACCGTGCTGTTGTGCGTCGCAGCCACGAGGAGCTGGTGCTCGCTGCAAGGCAGGGCTGTGAGACGGGGCCGGGGACGAGGAGCTGGAAGGAGGCAGCTGCAGGTGTCAGCGCTGCTCGGGGCTGTGCAGAGCAGAGCAGCAGGGGCTGCACTCACCTGGCCGCCCCGGGGACCCAGGGGATGGGGCGGAGGCGAAGCACGGCCGTGCCCTGGGAGGGGGAGATGTCGCGCACGAGGCGGGAGCTGGCATCAGGAGGGGCTGCGGTGTCTGTGCAGGAAGACCCGGGGACGAGCGTCAGCAGGAGGCTCGGCGAGGCAGGGCAGGGCTGGGGGCAGCGCACGCACACCCTTACCCGAGCCGTTGCTCTGAAAGTCCCCCAGCAGCGCTGCCCCGGCCCCGGCAGCCGTCAGGCCCCGCACGGCCACCGTGTATCTGGTGCCAGGGCCGTGCGCAGGCAGCGGGTGCTCCGTGTCGGAGCTGCTCAGCCTCAGCCGCTCGACCTGGAGGAAGCCGCCGTCCTGCGGGCCCCAGGCGGTGACGTTCAGCTGGGGACAGGACACGGAGCTGGAGGGGAACGTGCCCAGCGCACAGCCGGCCACAGCCCAGCAGCGCTGCGCTGCTCCCCACGCCTGCAGCTGGGAAGCTCCCGGAGAGACGCCACGGGAGCCTTGGCCCCACGCGTGGACCTCAGCGCAGAGCGGAGGAGGACAGGGGGGAATCTGGGGCCAGCACTCGAAGCAAGAGCAATCTGCTGCACCACAGACACCCCTGCAGCAGCAGCAGCTGCAGATGGAGCTGCTCAGAGCACTCTTCTGCTCTCCAGGCTGGTTGGATTTCCAAGGCATCCTCGGTGAGGCTGCATCACATCTAATCCCCACGGGGGGACTCCTACAGGTTGGGTGCTGCACTGGCCCCCTTACTCCTGCACCCAGCACTGCACACCACAGCCTTTCCTGTGCCACAAACCAGAACTAAGGCCCCTGAGGCACAGGAAAGCCCGTGAGACTGCGCCACAAAACACGTCACAAGGTGCTGCACACAGAGCCCCAGCATCTGCCAAACCACAGGCTGTGCAGAGCTGGGGAGGAAACCCCCTGGCACCCACAGCCCCTGCAGGCAGCAGGAGTGTATTGGGTTTATGTGGAAAGGTTTGGTTGTGGCGGGCTGCAGGGGTGGCCTCTGTGAGAAGAATGCAGAAGCTGCCGCATGTCAAATAAGAGCCAGTTTCAGCTGGCTCCACAAGGACCTGCTGCTGCCCAGAGCTGAGCAGGAGTGATGTTGTTTGTGCCCCTATGAGAGTAGAGAAAGGGGAAAACAAGCTGCACCTCACAGCAGCTGGGAGAGAGGAGTGAGAAGCAGCCCCGCAGCCCCCAGGTGAGTGCAGCAGGAGGGCAGGAGGTGCTCCGGACATGCAGCAGCAGTTCCCCTGTGGCCCGTGGAGAGGCCCCTGCTGGAGCAGGCTGTCCCCCTGCAGCCCATGGGTCCCCATGGAGCAGATCTCCACGCTGCAGCCCCCCCATGGGTGGAGGAGCCCCCGGTGGAGCAGGTGGATGTGGCCTGGAGGAGGCTGCGGCCCATGGAGAGCCCCCGCAGGAGCAGGCCCCGGGCTGGAGCTGCAGCCCGTGGAGAGGAGCCCACGCAGGAGCAGGGGGTCTGGGGGGAGCTGCCGCCCACCTGTGGGGGACCCATGCTGGAGCAGTTTGCTCCTGGGGGATGGATGGACCCCGTGGGAGCAGTTCTTGAAGAGCTGCTGCCTGTGGGCAGCCCCCGTGGGCTCATTTTGGGAAGGACGGCATCCCATGGAAAGGACCCCGCATGGAGCAGGGGCAGAGAGGGACCGTGAGGGAGCAGTGGAGACAAAGCGTCAGGGACTGAACACAGCCCCCATTGCCCGTTCCCTTGTGTTGCTCGGGGAGGGGACACAGAAGAGGGTGAAAATGGGGGGGAGGTGTTTTTAGTTTGTTTTTAGGTTCTCACTGCTCTAGCATATTAGTAATAGGTAATAAATTATATTAATCTCCCTATGCTGAATCTCTTTGCCCTTGACAATAACTGATGAGTGATCTCCCTGTTCTTATCTTGACCCTTGAGCCCCTTTCCCTGTGAGGAGGGGGAGTGAGTGATCACTTGTGGTGCAGCTCAGCTGTAAAGCTTGGTAAAGCCAGCACGGGGAGGAACATTGAGAGGGAGGCAGAAATGCTCAAACGTATCACAGCAGCTAGAAAATCAGCCAGGGGGGTGGATCTCAAGGTTCTCAAGGGTTTCCCATGGTCTGCCCGCCCGCCTGTGCCCAGCACCCAGCCCAAAGAACCTGGTGAGGCGCAGGGCCCACAGGCAGCCCCTGCTCCCCTGGTACCTGGTACCCGAGGATCTCCCCTTTGCAGGAGGGCAGCGCCTGCCATCGCAGCGTCCCCGTGCTGTCATCCAGCCACAGCCGCTCCAGCTTCTCGGGCACTGGAAGCACAGCGAGATGGGGTCACACATGGGGACACCCACCTGGAGCAGAGCCTGCAACTGGGTGCCCGCAGCTCCTGGTGCCAGTGGGGACAGGGTGCTCATGATCAGCTGCTGGGTGAAGAAGGCATTTATCTGCCTCCCCCACATGTGAAACAGCCCAGGAATGTCCCTCCTCTCTTGTACTCCCCTGTGGACACCCACCTGTTTCTTTTGTCCTGATCACCCATGTGAATATGATGGTGCTGGGGGGCACTGCGATGGTGACGTTGTACAAAGTGAAGGGCTGCAGGTGGTCACAGCTAAATGTTCCGTGCTGGCCATGCAGCATCTCCTGTCCCGTGACCTCCTCAGCCTCGCAGGGAGGGGAGGAAGGCCCTGCCAGCCTGCACGTGGCCTGCATGCGCTGGCAGGCATCGGGCAGACTGCAGGTCCAGTTCAGTTTGATGCTGGTGGTGGAAGCCTTCAAGGTCCCAGGCACAAAGACCTCTGTGAAGAAAGCATTGAAGAGGGTCACTGCCTTGCCTTCCCTTCCCCTGGCACCCTTGCAAGGTGCTGCGGTCACAGCCCTGCTCCCACCCAGTAGCAGGGAGAGGAAGCCAGAGGTGACACTGCCCATGGCAGGTCTCCAAATCTGCAGCCACCAGTCCCTGCTCTGGTGCCAGACGGAGCCTTGGGTCCCACGAGGGCTTTTGGCACGTTTCTGGCAGAGACAAAAGCAGGTGAGTGGCAGTGGGGCTGGGGCTGCCCAGGGGTGGGTGAGGCTGGGCCACCATTTGCTTGGGCACTGGTCGCAGGCATCAAACCCAGGGAGACCAAGGGATGCGCTCAGGCATGGGGAGCATGGCCCAGGACATGGTGGGGATGTGGGAAACGCAGAGAGGCATGGAGGGTAGGACAGGATGACAGGGCTGCAGAGAAGGTAATTCCTGCCACCCCACGTACCAAGGCACACTACAGGTTCCTCAATGTGAATCCAGACACCTGTGCTCTTCCTCCCCAGCCAGGTAGTTCTGTCTGCAAATCCCGAATGTTCTGCTGTCTGCATTTCCCCTGCACATTTGATGTGGGTGAAGGACGGCTTGAAACCCTCAGGGCAGCTCAGCGCCACTTCTTTGTTCTCCTTGTACACCTCCTGGTCTGGTGCCAGATGGAGTGCTAAGTCCCACAAGGGCCTTTGGCATGTTTCTGTCCGAGGCAAAAGCAGTTTTAGTTGGGGTGTGGGTGATGAGGTGGGGCAGGATACCGCCAGCTATCAGCAACCACCAGCAGTCCCTCCAGCCACCAAAGGGAGATGGAAGGAGAGCCGTCCATGTGCCATGACGTGCCCCCCAGCACGCCTTGCCGGGAGGGAGGGGGCTCCCCTTGTCACTTGCCCACAAAATCCCTTCTCCACCCCATTTCCATGCTCGCTCTTTGCCCCCCACCACATCCCACGGCCGGCAGCTTCCCAGAACAATCCCACCTGCAGCAGGAGACCCCCTGCAGCCGCTCTCTGGAGCTGACCCCAAGCCCAGCTCAGGCTGCCCTTCACCTCGCCGTGCCCTGGCCCCAGAGGAGCCGCAGGGCCACGGGGCTCCAGGCGAGGCACCTCCTGTCACCCCACTTACTGATGCACGTTGTGGGGCTCTGAATGGGGACCCATTTCCCCAACTTGTTTTTCTTTGTCCAGGTGCCCTTGTGCTCCCGTGTAGCCACAGCCTGAGGTCTCCGTGCGCATTTAGCCTGCTGGAAGGGGAGCAGGGAACCCTCCGGGCAGCTCAGCGTCACTTCTTCGCCCTCCTCATAGACGTCCCGCTCTGGTGCCAGACGAATGTCAGCGTCCCACTGCGGCCTCGAGCATTTTACTGTCAAAGGCAAATTTGTGTGAGAGCGGGGCCAGGAGGCTTGGGAACCAAGGCCATGAGGAAACCCGAGGGGTGCTGAGCCCAGGACAGCAGCGTCACAGGGACCAGTGGGGAAGGAGGGTGCTCTGAGGGGGGAGCTCCTCAGCAGCCGGCAGGGCACCGCAGCGCCAAGCAGGGGCTGGGGTGGCAGAGCCGTGGCTGGCTCGGGAGTGTGAGGGCAGAGAGGGGACGGGGAGAGCTGCCCCGCGTACCCACACACGCTACGGGCTCCTCAATGCGGGTCCAGGCGCCTGTGCCTCTCCTCCCCCACCAGCTGACCCCATAGACAGGTTTTCCTGAAGTCACTCGTTGAAATTCCCTCACACATTTGGCGCTGATGAAGGAAGGCTTGACAACTCCAGGGCAAGACAGCCTCAGTTCCTCATTCGGTGTGTAGTTGTCTTTCCTTGGGACGAGCACGACCCTTCTGTCCCATTGGGGTTTCTGGCATGTTCCTGTGGAAGAGAAAGCATGACAGTCCTCCTTGGGGATGGGGTGCGCGGGCAGGAGGGGGCCAAGGCTGGGCCACGACTGCCTGCGGGGTCGGCCATCGGCACAGCCCCTGGGTGTGGGACAGGAGCCCCGCGGGGCGGTGAGGTGCTCAGAGCAGCAGGGCTGAGGGCAGGATCTGGCCACAGCTCAGGCAGACGGGCCGCAGAGGCAGGGCAGAGGCAAGGCCGGGCCCCGCTGGGGGCTCCTGTCCCGGCCCAGCTCGGGGGCTGCTCCCGGCCGCGGCCATCCCAGAGCCGAGCCCGAGGCATCCCACGGGCACGGTGAGACGCCAGGGGCCCTGCTGATGGAGAGGAGCCCGCGGCAGGGGAGAGCTGCTGCCCCCGAGTTACCTGTGCAGGCCTGGTACATCTCTGTGTGATGCCACCTTCCCTGCTTGTCCTTCACCTCCCAGGTATGTCCCCAGCCAAACCATACAACACATCTGATCACAGCGAGAGGAGGATCATCCTCAGTGAAGCAGCTCACAGTCAGCTCCTCCCCGTTATCGTAAAATGTCTTCTCTGGGACAAAGCGGAGGCTTGAGTCCCACTCAGGCTTCGGGCATGCTGCACAGAGAAGAAGGAGAGCGTGTCAGTGGGATGGGAAGAGCCAAAGGTGGGCAGCGCATTCTGCTGCTGCGGCCGCTGATGGACCTCTCCAGGGGTTTGTGGCTCGTTGCAGGGCACATCCCGGCAGAGGCAGGGGTAACGCTGCACAGCACGTGGGGCTGGCCCCTTCCTCCAGGCTGGAGCTCCGGGAGGGCTCCGAGAGAGCAGGGAAAGGAGCACTGGGCTTCCAGCCCTGTAGGGATTCACAGCATGCCCGAGCAGGGAGGCACTCAGAGCACAGCAGGGCCGCCCACAGACACAATGAAGGGTCCAGGTGAAGCTTCAGCGAGGCCAACACGGTGCAGGAGGGCAGCTGGCAGGCTTTGAGCAGCAGGAGGTGAGGTTCATGTTTCGGGAAGCTGTGCTGTGGAGCGGGAAGTGGCAGCACGGGGCAGCATGCAGCTCACAGCCGGGGTGTGCGGCCCCACGGGGCTCCTCCACGGCCTCCCTTGGGCTTTCGCTGCCCCAGGATTATCCCTGAGCCTCTTCTGGCAGTTCAATTCCACTAACACAAACTGTTTGTTTGAACAGAGCCTCGTTTTACCTAGCGCTGGGCATTGCTGCTATGGCTCCTGGCCGTCTGCTAGTGAATCACGGCCAAACAGAGCCAGCCCTGCAGGAAAACATCCCCTGCAAGCTTCTTGGCCTCCCTGCTGGACGCAATGGGATTGTAGGGAAATGAGGCTTTGGTAGGGGCGTTGAGGAAAGCTCTGAGAGAGCCTTGCAGAAAGACGGCCGGGGGACAATAGGACAAAGGGACAATGCCGCCTGCTCAGCGCAGGGAGCAGCGCTGCGCCACACGCCCCGACCACATCCTCTGCCGGCAGCGTTGGCACCGCGCACGCAGCGCTGCCTCCTCCTCAGTGCTGGGACGCAGATTTGTCATGTGGCTTCCTCAGCGCGCCCCCAGAACCCTGCCCGCCACCCCCACTCCTTCGCTCCCAGCCGCATCGCCTTGCCTGCAGCTCTTCAGGTAGCGGTGCTCAGAGCTGGGGCACGCGTGAGGCTGGCCCAGAGGATTTGGCACGCTGAGCGGGGACAGCCCCATGCTGCCCGTGCCACGGTCCCCGCGGCTTGAGGGGACTTTTAGGCATTCAGACAGGCACAGCAGTGTGCCGCAGCTCATCCACTGTCCCCTGGCCTGTGCCCCTCTCCCTGATTGTACCCCGCACATGCCTGCAGGGCTGCCCATGCCTCTGGGAGTGGCCAAGAAGCATTCATGTTTCGATTCCTCTTTTTCACAAACACCAAGGTGCAAACTCAGCAATACCGTCTCCGCTGCAGGCAACCCCGGATTTCTCCTAGGACAGTCGGGTGACCGAGACGTGCAGAGCACACACAGGGCTTGCCAGCCACCGTGTGCCTGCTGCATCCCACAGCTGGGTCCTGGCCTTCGTCTGCCCTTGTGCACCGTGCAAACAAGCTGGAGAGCCACGGCTGCACGCACCGGCCCTGCAGGACAGCTTGGGTGGAGGATTTGGGAAAGGGGCAGGGGGATGTCTTCTGCTGCGGGCTTTGCCCTTGGTTTTCCAGTGATGGCGTGCTGTGCTCACACTCCCTGTCCCTCCAGGGGCACAGCTCCCCTGGCCTATGCCATGCAGCGCAGACCCTGCTGGCCCCCACCTGGCCTGAGCTCAAATCAGCACCTGAAAAAAAACAGTCCCATTTTGGGGCCCCGGTGACAGCCAGGGTCCTCGACTTGTGGGCTCCTCCAGCCTGTGCCAGCCCAGGGACATACATGTACATACAGCAGGTCCCTACAACGTGAGCACGTGCAAACTGAACATTTGTTGCCACCCAGCTGCAGCAAGGTGAGTTTAGAGACAGCCTCCAGGTCAGTTGGATGCAGAACAAGGCAGGGCGATGGTCCCCAGAGCTGGGCTCAGGCCCCGGGCCGTGCTGCCCTGGATGGGTTCACCATCTCCTGGAAGCTCAGTTAGCAGCTGGCCCTCCAGGCACGCAATTAACCGGCTCTGCTGCTATTAAAATGTCAGTCCCACTTCCCAGTTCTGCTGACGGATGCTGGAAATAGCAAAACAACCTCGACCTGCTCTTAGAAAGCAAGCCTTGCTGCGAGGTACCCCCGTGGGCTTCGCTCTCCACCCTCTCACCCCGTCCTGGGCTGCAGCCCCTGCTGCTGTACAGGGGGAGCTGGGGGCTGCCTGGTGCTGGGGGGCTCACCCCACCACAACCCGACCGATGCCCTCATGTCCCTGGCACAGACATCGCCTCCAGCCTCTGACAGAGCTGCTGCGTGCTGCCGGCGGCGAAGGGACACGGCAGACACGCAGCAAGGGAGCAGCAACACTTTCCTCTTGCAGGGAGAAGAGCGCCCACCTCTTACCCGTCTGTCGGTGATTTTCTTTGTAACCGGTCTCATCCTTTTCCATCTTTTCTGCTGCCAGCAGAGGCGTGAGGGCCAGGAGAAGGCTCCAGCGCAGGGCCATGCTGCCTTCTCCCCCCTGGCAGGACCGAGGGCTCGTCCTGCCGGCTGCTGCTCAGCGCGCCCGCCCGACTGCGAGATGTGCAAGCAGCGAAAGGAAGCAGGCAGGCAGAGCGGCTGCATGCGGTGCGAGAGGCTTCCTCATTGGAGAGGGAACCTCTGCCGCTGTCAGCACTGCTTTCGTTCCTCGGAGCACCGGGGCAGCTTCACACCCCTTTCACAGCCCCGCAGCTCTCTGAGTGCTGGCCGGAGAGGCCGTTTTGGGGGCTCTTTGGTGGGAGCAGCCACGCGACACGACGCCTGAGCTGCCCCCTCGGGATGGGCAGCAGCGGTCCCAGAAGGACGTGTGAGCAGCCTGGCTCTCCAGGACTTCTGCGGGAAGATGGAGCTTCCACACTCAGTAGAGTCACGCAGAGACTACGTCAGCACAACTCTCCCTCGATTAATATCTGAAAACCTAGAAA
Source organism: Aythya fuligula (assembly GCF_009819795.1). Taxonomy (NCBI): domain Eukaryota; kingdom Metazoa; phylum Chordata; class Aves; order Anseriformes; family Anatidae; genus Aythya; species Aythya fuligula. Next base: position 10,702,703 of record NC_045593.1, on the reverse strand, counting down.
GAATTGTGGAAAAAGGCCACCAGAAGGGCATTGACGGTCTTTGTGAGCTGGTGGCGCACGCTTGGGCAGGAAAGCCGAGGTGCTGAATGGGTGCTGGAGCACAGGCTGAGCGCAGATGCTGGGTGACACGCTGGTGACAGCCACGGAGACCCGCAGTGTGGGTGCCATGGCAGTGATCCCAGGCCTGAGAGCCTGTCTGGTGGTAGGAGCCTTGAGGTGTTTTGTTTTCTCTAATGGAGTCTTCGGAGTCTTTCAGTGTAGAGGCTCAAAAAACATTTATAGAGCTGCAGAAGCAAAAAGCAAATCACATCAGTAGGAATGAAGTTCCCCTTTTGGGGGAATCTTTGGAAAATAACTAGGAAAATTCCATATGTCAGAAAAAATCCCCTAAAAAAAACCCACATCCCCCAGGCCTCCCTTGCGCTGCTCCCGGTGCTAACAGCCTGGCCTCTCCAAGAGCCCTGCATTACCCCATCTAAAACCTCAATTGCCCGTAGAGGAAGCGTGGCCCCCGTGTTGCCAGGAAGCCCTGTGTACTTGCTCATTCTCTCTCTCTTCACACTTCCCCTTGCTCCGCGTCGGAAAAATCCAGACTTGAGCATACCCGTGCTCCGTGCAGAGGGCTGGGGGTGTCGCAAGCCACCGCTGCCTTGCGGCACACCAGGCGCGCTCCGGTTACGCAAGGCCAAGCCAAAAGTGCAGAGGCAGCATCTGGCCTGGCTTCAGCGCCTGGGACACCACAGGTGATCCTGGGATTTTGTGGGGCTGGCAAGTGTCACGGCCACCCCGTGGCACCCGTGGCACAGCTGGGAGGGTGAGCAGCGTGTCTCATCACTACCCCCATCCCGCGGTGAGGACCGCATCCTGCCGTGGTGCCGCCCTCAGAGGTGACAGTAAAGAGCTCAGCACTCGCAGCCCGGCGCCAGAGCTCTCCTAGGTGATGTGAACCCAAAGACCCCCCCCCAAGGATCCGTAAAGATCTGTCTCCTCTCAGTTCTTCATGCTCTGAGCTACCAGCACCACAGATTTTCGGGAGCAGATGTGCAGTTCACAAGGTGTTTTTGCAAAAAAAAAGGGCTGATGTCTGCTTCTACAGGCTCCTTGCTCTTTATTTTTATCTTACTGATAAAATCTTTACTTCTCACCTGCCTGGTGCTATTTTGCGTCATCTCACCGTGACTTCAGCTCTTTGAAGAGCACCTCTCTGTTCCACATAACCTCTGGCCCTAGCATTCAGGCCTGCTGATTCCCCGCTGCCTTTTGACACCAGAAGCCCTGACAGGCTGCCTTAAATCCTGGCACAGGCTGCTGGACGGTGCTGCTTCCTTTGGGTACATCTTACCCAAGTTTCCCCTTCTCATGCATTTCCCCTTTCTGAAGCTAAGCAAGATGCCCCTGGACTTTCCAAGCTTTGTTGGTTAGTAAGGGTGATGGAAAGAAATCCCATTGTGACTGTCACTGGCAGGCAGCTCTTGGCTGACACCAGGCTCAGCCCAGCTCTGCACAGAGCTCAGTTCCCCAATTTCCTCCCTGGATCCTGTGTCCGGCTGCAGGCTCCTGATTCAACACCTCAGGGTGCTGCCACCAGCGGGGTCACGCCAACAGGGACCCAGGAACTGGATCCTGTGAGCCTGGACTGGCCACTGTGTGGGTCTCAGCATGTCCCCAGGCTTTGTGCTCAACCCTGGGGCTGCCTGTGCTGCTCTGTGAGCATCCCATCCCATCCCATCCCATCCCATCCCATCCCATCCCATCCCATCCCATCCCATCCCGCTGTGCCTGACACCAGGGCAGGTTCCTGGTGCTCCCTGTGCAGGCTGTGCCCCTTTTCTCCCCCCCTCCAGGCTCCCCCAGCCCCACAGGGCACTGCTGCTGCTCCCCAGCTCCCTGGGCACTGCCAGCCCCTGCCCCACCACCCAGGGTGTTTCTCTCTCTCTGTTTTGGGAAGGAAGGGAGCCAACAGCTCTCAGGACACTGTGTAAAAGCAACCTTTTACAGCCACAGCTGTGCCAGGGAGGCAGCAGCAGCCCAGAGCAAGGTGGCACAGCCACGGAACCCCCCAGTCCCCAGCACTGAGGGACCCCAAACACCTTGAGGGAGGCAGGCGCTGCTGCCCCCTCCCTGCTCTTAGCCCTTAAAGCATCTCTGCTCCCTCTGCACCTCCCATTCCCCTCCCTCGTGCTTTTACCTCTCCTAATGCTGGGCCCCAGACTCCTGTGCCCCAAACCCAGGCTCCCCCTTGCTTCCCACCCGATGGATGCTCTGCTCCCAGGGTTCATCCCCCGAGCCCAGCATTTCTTCACCAAGACTTACTCCGAGATCTGCAAGGAGGCCAGGAGCAGCTTTGCCCAGCAGTGGCTGGGGTCTGCCCACGAGGAACAGGAGCAGAGGACACGGCTGCTGTGCCAGGGCCGTGACATGAGATGGGCAGGACCCCGTGTGCATCACGTTGTGGGTCCAGGGCTGTCCCCGGTGGGCAGGGGGACGTGGGGCTGGCTGTTATGGGGAGCCTGTCAGCAGGAGGTTGAGAACAACTTCAGCTGGTGGCAAGGGTCCTGCACTGCTTGCTGCAGTGGAGGTTTACTGGGTTTGGGTTCAGGGCAGTACTGCCCCCAGCAGCACTCACACCCCAAATATCCACACCAGGACCCTCCTGAGCCAGGTAACCACCAGGGCCACCCAGGCACAGGAGCAGCAGCAGCCACTGCCCCGTGAACGTTGCCCCCTGCTCCATGGAGGATGATGATCCCCAAAAATATTTCATCTCAGGTGAGGCTGCAAGGAAGGGGATAGGGCTGGGATAAGAGGGGACAAGCAGGCTCCATTAATAGCCACAACTTGCTGGGGTCTGCCTCTACCCCCAAACAAGGATCTTCCTGGCAGCTTCAGTATCATTTCGGGTCATCCTTCGAGGGTGAGGATAGACCCGCATACGCACACATTTGTCCCTTGCACTGTTTGGGGACACTGTCCTGATGGCATCTCCGCATCCCCTTTGAGGCAGGAGGTTTGGAGGAGGTGGGTGGGCACGGGGTGTCCCCTGGGTGGGTTGGGGGCTTGCAGCCCCTGTTACAGACAGCTCTGACCCACACAGGCTTCACAGGTTTGTGCCCCATGCCCAGTTCCTGATGGGGACAGGCTACCCCATCACCACCAGCCAGGCCCTGCTCGAGTTCAGCCAAATGACCCTGAGGAAAGGTGGCAGGAGCGGGACTGAGAAGGGTGGTGGGGTTCTCTCACCCCTGGGAAAGACCTACCCCATGGACAGGGGTCTGCTGCCTCGTTACACAGGCTACATCCCAGGTGAGCACCCAGACACACACCTCCCTCGTGCAAAACAGAACACTTTTGGGGTGAAAAAGGTGCCGCAAAGGTGCTCCAGGCATAGCTTTTCCCTTCTCCTGGGAGCTACCGAGGTGTAAGGGGAAGGGACAGGCTCCTGGGGCTTGCTCCCACAGGGCTGGGATCCAATGCTCTTGCCAGCCTAAGTGTAAATGCCCCAGAACCATTCCCTGTGAGGTGACCCACAGCCACTGAGCCTCGCAGAGAGGTTGTGCCAGGCCCTGGGTCCCCAGCCCCACAACCCATCCCTCGCTACCTCCATCCTGTGCTGCTCAGGACCTGCTCCTGCTGCCCGCAGGTTACAATCCCCTGGGGTTGGGGATTCTCTGGAGGGGTGAAGAAAGGACCTCTGGATGACACAGGGATTGGATCTACCCCTCTTGGCCAGGTGGAGACCATCTCCTCCCTCTCCCATGGTCTGCCATGAGCCAAGGATAGCAGGGGACAACCCATCTCGCTCTGAAGGTCAACTGCTGGAGGCAGGAAAAACCACAGGTATCCCCCCAGCCCTTCTCAGGGACAGGCTGAAATCAAAAGGCTGGAGAGCAAGGGACCTCAATCAGCACCTTTTTTATTAATATGCATCATAAATAAAGAAATAAATAAAGGCGAGACACCTCGTTCTAATGGGGAGATACAAATTAAATACGGTGCGACGTCCGCTAAGCGATGTACAAGCAGGAGGTAACCTTGCAAGACCAGGGCCCCTTGCCACGGGGAAGCCAGCCCAGGCACAACGCCGTGGGCAGCACCCACCCGGCCAAGGCACCAAATACTGGCACGGCCTTTCATTAACACTGACCCCCACCGGCTGGTCTGGCAAGGACCCCCACCCCACCCCAAGAACATGGCAAGGCGCAGGGGTGGGCTGGCACTGCCTCTGTTGGGGAGCCCAGGACCCCCCCCAGCAGCCCCTTGTGCATGACACTTGTCCCTGACCCCACGCCATGGGGAGCATCCCCCCCGCCCCCAACCCCTATCCCCATCTCCCTGCTCCCTCTGGGAGCACGCCCTGCTCTCCCTGCCGGGAGCACGGCCCCCGTCTCCAAACAGCATCCCACCCCTAGCCCTGTCAGGGACCCTGCCCTCACCCCTTCCCCTCCCACCCACCTCCACCGAGCACCCCAGGGCATCCGAGGCATTGCTCAGCGTGGGGGGCACCCCGCAGCCCCCAGCTCCGCACAGGGTGGTGCTACCCAACCTGGACCTACATCCACGCGCCTTCCTCACGACCCAAACACCCTCTCTCTGCACACACACACGCCCCATTTCCCCTCCCGTGGCCGTGGCCGGGCAGCCTGGCAGTGCACGGTGCTCCCACCCCATGGCGATGACACCACAGGGTGCTGGAGGCCGCGCTGCCACCCCCGGCAGGGGACGGCCAGCATCCTGCACCCTTCCAGAGAGAAAAAAAACTGAGCCAGCGCCTGCTGGGATCCCCGCTACGTACAAGCCCACCACCTGCAGGTGCTGGAGGTTGGCGTGGGGTGGAGGGGGCTCAGGCGGTGCCCGGTGTGGCTGCATGCACGGCGACGCCTGGCAAGACGAGGTGCAGCTCGCGGAAGGCCCCGTGGCCGGTTTGGCCTTTGGCAGCTGCACGAGGAGGAGCAAGAAGGAACCACCTACGGTTACTGTATTCTGTAATGGCAAGAAAGGTAAGAAACTAGCAAGAAGCTGTGTCTGTTCCTCTGGCAGAGCAGAATATCCCCAGTGGAGCCTCAGCAGCCCACGGTACTGTGCTTGGCCTCCCGGCCAGGTCAGTAGTCCTCATCCTCCGGGTGGGTGACGTACATGATGGGCACCAGCCCCTTCTCGGGGCCGAGGCTGCACTGCAGCCAGTCACCATCCACCTTGGAGATGACCTGCAGAATATCCCCTTTGTTGAAGCTCAGCTGTCCTGCCTCGGTGGCGATGTGATGGCAAAGAGCTTTCACCTCGCTGCAGGCAGAGGGAGGGGAGAAAGGGTCAGATCACCAAACAATGCTCACACCGCAGAAAAACCTCCTGCTGCTACACCCAGACCCATGCGAACCCCATCCCACCGTGCCCCCAGCCCCTGTGGGACAGCCACATGCCACTGCTCACCAGGGAGGGTTGGGACACAGCCCCCGGGCTGGCCGTGGCAGGGTTGACACTTCAGGTGGCTCTGCCCGGGGGGCCTCTGGCTCAGGGGCTGCTTCTCGCCACATGCTGGCCCCAACCGTCTGGGCCACCAGCTGGAACACGGACTTGTCCAGGCTCAGCCAGCCAGAGGGCAACCTGCAAGAAGGAGAGAGAAGCAGGTTGTGGTGGGGAAGGCAACCTCTCATGGCCTTTGGGGTCTGGATCACACACAGCATGCACTGCAGCCCCCAAACTGTTTCCTTCCCAAGGGACCCAGCATCCTGCAGACCTCCCTGCTCACCTCTGATGGACCACCACAGTGTAGCCCAGAGCCCAGATTAACCAGCCTCGCCAGCCCTAAGCCACCCACGTCCCTACCTGTTAGGTTGCCTGGCCTCCTTTTGCACCTTCCTGGACCCAAACAAGTGTCCCCACTTGATGGGCTGGCTGCTCTCTGACGCACTGCTGCTGCTTTCCTCTTGGGGGGCTGCTGCTGCTGCTCCCAAACTTTGCGGAGTCCCAGTCTCCTTCTCCTTGCTGCGCTTCAACTCTGTGACCACCGAGTCTGGGGGGCTGCCCATCCAGAAGGGCCAACTCCGCTCCTTGACCTCTTCACCAGCTGGTACCTGCTGGGGCTTTTCCAGGGGCTCTTCCACTGCTCCAGGACTTGGCCTGCTGGCAACCTTGGGCTTCTCCTCCAAGATGCCTTCAGCGATGGGACAGGCTTCTGCACCCTCCACCACGCCTTCACGTGGAGGTGGTGCCCTGTGGGTCTCAGCTGGCCTGGGGACACCACTCGAGGCCTTCTTCTTCTTTTCATAATGGATGAGCTTCGAGCCTTCAGTCGAGCCTTCAATGTAAATCTGAGAGCTCTGCATGAGCTGGTACCACCAGCCTGCCTGCTTGTCCTTCTTCCCCTCCCACGTGCTCTCTCGCACCTTCCTCCGCTCTTCCTCCCTGTCCCCATCTCCGGAGGAGGCCCCCACTCCCTTCACCCTCTCACTTTCAGCTCGTTCAGGGCTGTGGCCGGGCGACACGCCACCATCTCTGCCACCCACTTTGCATGCTTCAGGGGCAGTGCTGCAGCCATCGGGATCCTCGCTGCTGCCCCGCGTCCGCATCAGCTGCAGGGTGGAGTGCGCGGAAAGCAGCAGGTCCTGCTTCACACGCAGCAGCTCCTTCTGCTGCTGCTGCTCTTTGCCCATCTGCATCAGGTGGTGCTCAAACAGGAGGTCTAGGTTGAAGGGCAGCAGGGAGAGAGGCTGGAGAAGGAGCAGGAGCTCCTCGAACAGAGGCTGGCACACGCTGTGGGACAGGCACAAGAAGCCCACCGGCTGGTAGTGTGCCAGGATGATATCTGTAGGGCAAGAGGCAGTGGTCAGATGAGAGGCCCCTGCCACCTTTGCCAAGCCAACAAGAAGCTACTGGGGAAAGGAACTGAGCACTGGTTTCTGGCCACAGCTGTGGCTGCAGTGTGAGGCTCAACACTGGGGCAGGGAGCACTGGGCAAACTGGCCCAGATCCTGCTTCCTGCAGCCACCACCTGCCTGTCAGATTACCCACTGGAACGACCTCTGTCACAAATGCCAGGGGAGCAGGGTGAAAACAAAAAGCATCAGAGATGGTTGGCACACATTAAGATTCTCTTTTCCATCCCCCTGGATATGGGCAAGGAGCTGCAGATCTGGGCCAGGACCAGTGCCCTGCGGGGAGAGGTGTCAGGGACAGCTGAACGCAGCCTTCCAGGGATAACAGAACAGTATTTCTACCTGCCACTTTCATCCTCACTTCATTTGGACACTTGTGCCCTGCCTCACCACTAGCTTTGCTGTCAGGTGTCACTCATGTCACTCACAGCACAGAGTTTGGCATAGGCTTTGTGCCTGTTTGTCTGCAGCGAGTTAAACTTACACCGCAGAGGGGATTTGCACTTTATCTGCAAACCCTGTGCCTAGCCTTCAGCCACCTGGCAGCCCCACCTCACACTTTCAGTTCTTAATGATGGCTTGAAACAGAAGACTCGCAACGGTTGTCTTCTGCTCCAGAAAAGCAGGGTGCTTCCTCTCGTTACACTGCTCACTACAAAGGCAATCTGCTCCAAAGTGCTGACAGCACACACAGACCCAAGCAATGTCCGCTGTCAGCCCCCAAACCTGCCAGAAGATACTGGGCTGGACTTCGTGCAGTGCACGGGGCCCTGGGCTGACACACACACTGAGCCAGCAGCACTCTCAGGGAACCCAGCAGGTCAAGGGTGTCTGCCTCACTGTGCACTTAGCACTTAGTCATGCTGCTTGCAGGCATCAGGCAGCTTGGTTGTTGCTGCTAGGTTATCTACACACTCCAGAAACACTTCTGGTTGAAAAGAAAAACAACTGATACTTCCAGGAAAATCTGCTGTTTGTTTGCCTCAAGGCTTTCCTTTCTAATTCACATGCCTCAAGGGTTTCAGATAAGCGTTCACACTTCCAGTTCTACAAAGCTCTCAGGCTCTGAACAGGGGATGCAGACATTTGGGGAGGGTTAGATCTGGTCTCCTGACTGAGGGATTTGTACTGTAGGATTTAGCCTTGGCTACTAGCTGTAGCTGGGAAGGACAAAGGTGGGCAGGCTCTCCACAGCTCAGGTGGAGGGAGCTGCATGGAGCTTTGATTTCCACCTCCCTTCCTTTAGCTGAGCAACCATCCAACAACATTTACAGCAGGAATGCAATAAAGTCTAATAGAGGGAAGCAGCACAGGCTGAGAGACCATCAAGAGACAAATAGGGCCCAGAGCTTAGATCTGTACTGCACAATGTGCAGAATTTGGTCCTCTCTGCAGCCCACAGCCTCTTACCTTCATGGTTGTAGAGGTGGTTGAACCAGAACTCCAAGGACCGGATACTGTAGGAAGGGAACACAGGCAGGGAAGAAGAGAAAAAGCAAAAATCAATTTGTGCCCTTCTTCACTCCCATCAGCACGCACTCAGCACAGCCACCCAGCCTGTGAAGGAGCAAACCTGTTTGCTTTGCAATGTGGCATTGTGCAACTAATATCCCTTAACAGCCAGGCTCCCAGCAAGTTTCCACACCGCTTAGCTCCTATATAAACAGCTTAGCTCTGCTGAGAAGTGTTTACATGGAAGCGGAAGATCAACTACAAACATGAAATCAGTGCATCAAACTTGGCCCAAAATACGCTGGCATCCTGTGCCAGCAGAAGAGAGCTGTCGGGAGAGCAGGGCATAGCTTGCTCCTAGGGGTCCCACAGTATTTGGAGACCTTGGGGTCTCCATTGCCAGTGTCAATGGTCTTGCTCACATCTGCAGAGGAACGGGGAAGTACCATCCTAACAGCACTCATCCTGTCACAGGCAAAGACAGAACACCACTGACTTTTTCTGTCTAACACAGTGTAGTATTTACACTCCTTATCCAAACTAGAAAGGTCAGCCTTGAGTCCTGGACCAGGGCAGGGCAATTTCCCTTTCAGAGACTCATGTGCTGGGATTCACTGCAGCTCTAGGAAGCAGTGTCACAGGGATTTTCAGGAGTAATATATGCATATGTTATGTCAATCCGTATATGAATCCTGACAGACAGACTCTCCCCACCTAGCATTTTGGGACCAGAATAAGCTGACAAAGTTCTTCAGTGGGCCAGCACTTCTCAGTCCTGGCCTAGTAGGGGCAGGTTTTGATCCCTCTGGTGTTCCCTGAGGCTCTCAGCTTCTTTCTTCCCTCACCTACAGCTGAGAAGCTGCTTCCCAGGTTTCTTAAATCTTTTCATTGGCAACAGTGCCTGCTTGCAGTCAAGGAGCAGCACCTTCTGCCAGCCCTGGACAATGGCATGCAGTCAGCCCAAGGAGCCTGCTTACTTGAGGAGGCCGAAGATGAATGCGTTGAACCTCATGTTGTGGTTGGTGAGCTCCGTGTACTGGCTGATCTTGCTATAGAGGCTGTGCAGCAGCTTGGTAGAGGGGCCTGTCGAGAGAAGTGAAATGCTGGGGTTAGTTGTGGTCAGAAAAGCCAAAACAGCCTTTAGGCATAGCCAGAAGGTGTCTGAGCTCCCATGCCTACAGTGTGCCCAGCTACCATGCCTACAAGACCCTCCACTGGTCACCAAGATGAGCTCACTCCACTCCAACAGTGAGACTCCACAGAGGAGATGGGTTGCAGTCCTTCTCAGGCTGTCACTCCAAAATTTTGGGTGAGTTTCAATGCATGAAGGTGCCCCAGGGACCTGCTTCCCACAGTCCAGAGATGATCATGGCCCTTGTCTCAGAATCACCAGTCAAAAATAACATTGCATTTGTTGGTTATAATTTGAGGTGTTTGTAATCACAGAGACAACTCCAGAGCTGGAGATGTGCCACAAACAGGCTAGAAGGCTTCCCAGCCCTGGCTGTAAGCTCTTTGTGATGCAGAAATCAGTGTGGGCCTGCCATCTGTAACCTCAGAAAGGAGTTCTGCCAGATGGTAGCCACTGCCACGACCTGGGGTGCAGACTGGTACTAGCAGAGGGTGCAGGTGATAAGGCTGAAGATGAAGGTTTAGAAACAACCCAGAAACTCAGGGTGGCAGGAGAAGAGGGTTTTTTTTTTTTGTTGTTGTTTGTTTGTCTGGGCTTTTTTTCATTGCTAAGGCCTGTTATAGGAAAATATGGACCTTCCCCAGCACCTCCCAGCCACAGCACAGCAGTACCACAGAGCACATCCTCCATACCTAGTTGGGTGGATGCCTCCACCACGCTCCAGGGGATGTTTCTCCTCTGGCCAATGATCATGTCTAGGACGTAAGCCTTGAGCCCATCACTCAGGATGTCCCGGACAGCTGGACACAGGTATTTCAGGATGAGATGCCCCACGTTGGGGCTCACAGAGCTGTTCCCAAGTTTGGCCTAAGGAAGAAGAGGCAACAGGGAGAGGGTTGGTAGTTGCTCTACATGGTACAAACACATGCAAACATCTCCAGCCAACTTGCCTACTACAGTCACGTAGCTGGCAATACCCAGGCTATAATGAAGCTCAGCAGTTCCTGGAATAGGCAGGTTCTTCCTCTTCACCCCTGCTGCTTCATAAAACAATTCTGGGTTGCTCCCTGAAAGGTCTGACCCAGGCTGAGATAAGGCAACAGCATGTGAAGAGAATGTCCCAGTTTGAGAAGAGGATATTCCAGTTAGGAGGGATACCCAGTTCTCCTCACAGGTATACCAAGACTGTCTTGCTGGAGGAAGAAAAGAGATAGGACTTTTTCTGCTTCTATTTGGAAGCAGGAAGCAGAAAGTGACCTAGGAACTTCCAGCACAGAGAGGTTAAGGAGCACTTAACTCAGTGACGAGCTGAGCTATAATTCCTAGGGATTACTATAAATAAACAGGATGAGGGGAAAATGGCTGGGCAGAGCCCAGGCTGAAGTGAGGAGGCATGTAAGAGCCCAGCATCAGCAGGGAGGGACACATCCTGCTCCATGCAGTCCTTGAGATGCCAAGGGTCAATCCAAAGGGGTCAGCCCCGGGCCGTACACATCATATTGGTGGTCCAAGGCAGCTGTATTCGGGGCACAGATTTTACCAGCTGAGCTGGAATTACACTGGCCAGTTGGCATGGGTCCACAAAGTCCTGAACTCAGACTGAACTTCTGGGTCAGGAATAATCCTGCCAGATCCATCATGCGTGAGAGCATCATGCACGGGTGCTGCCTTTTGACAGGTGAATGCTCAGCCCTTGGCACTCTGACACATAAAGAAGCCCCAGATCAAAACCATAGCACTGTCTGGCAAGTAAAGCAATGGGCGAATGTTGCAATTATTCCCCAAACCAAGACAGCAGACATAGGAAATTCACAGTGAAGTTTTCAAAAAGCTGTGGAAATCCAAACAGCTCACGTTACGCTGCACAACAATCTCTGCCTCAGCAACAATTGTAATTAGGGGCAAATTACCCTGGGCTGTGAGATAAGACTGAATTGGCTTGGAATCTGTCCTAGTCAAGTTTCTCCTTGGGGATGGCACTCCAGGGGAAATTGTCATCTTCAAACAGTGTTACATTGCTGCCACAGAGTCCCTGCAGCTGAAGGATACTGTTCGGGTTTGAGAGGAGGCACCAAAAACATGCTGAGCATCACAGGACTGACAACACCATCTTTGTCAAACAAGCAAGATTGATCTGCTTGTGTTAGTCCAGAAATGAGCAACGAAGGGAGCACAAGCCAAAGACAGCCATGGGCCATCAAGATGCACTCTGAAACCAGCAGGTATGTGGTATGGGCCATAGGGAGAGACCACCTGCCCCAGATGAACAATGACTAACCCTTTTTTTTTTTTTTTAATTTATCATTATGGAGTCCTGTCATACATCAAAGCACTGCACTGTGCCCTGCCACCAGTGCCAGAACACAATCTGGAGACAGATGGAGAAAGGAGACATAACTCCCCACTGTATGAGAAAAAAGAGCCATTGTACCACATCAGACCAGAGGTCCACCTGGCCTGATATTCTCTACTAGGTAGAGTATATCATGCAAGTACATAAGAAACAGTCAAACGGGAGCAAAAATATATAATACTTCCATTTAATAACGCTGTTCCAGCCTACAGCTAGGACTACCTAAGGTGGACATGATTCCCTTGTGTGTAGTAGACATCAATGAATTTCCTTCCCCATATTTTTCCAATTAAACCCACGTAATCTTTTGGCATCCCCAATATCATGCAGCAAGAACACGTTTACTGTCTGCTGCATGATATAACATCAGGTTTCTTTGTTTTGTTCTTGGTACTACTAGCTTCACTTGATGCCTCTTAGTTTTTGAAGGGGAAAATAATGGAGAGGCAATATTTCTCCATCCTCTCTACATCACTGGTGATGTTGAGCAGACATACTGAAAGCAAGACTTACCTTCACCCCTGGATCCCTGCTGGTTCCAAAGTGAGCCACAATCAGGTCGACAGCAGTGTTGATTGCTTTCACCAGACCTAGAGGGAAAGAGAATCAGAGGTGCCCGAGGGTCTTCTAGGACAAACCCAGACCAAATGCTTCACGAAGAAATCAGGCAGGGGTATTTACAGGCTGTGCCAGCACATGTAGTCTTTCTGAGGACGTGATCAGCTCACGTAGTCTCTCTGAGGACATGATCATCTCTGCATATAAAGTCTGTCCTAACTCCTCAGCAAATCTATCCCTGCTGGTTGCAACACTCACGCATCAGCCTGGCAGTAAGACAAGCTCTAGAAGTGGCTGAAAACATAAGTGGCTGATAAGGCATCTTGTCAAATATTCCTAAGTGACATGGAACATCACCTCCACTGCACCATCCCCCGTGGGAGCAGAAATAGGGTCTGAGGCAATGACAGGGCAGAAACCATGCATTTGGCAGGGGCTAACAATGCAGTGGTGGGTAATCTGACATCTGCTCCAGCACAATGCAAGACCACAAGTGGAACAGGGGGTAAGGCCCTCTAGGAATCACCATCACGTAACTGGTAAGGGCATGGGGACCTTTCTGCACATCACTTGCCTCTGACATGACACAGAGGCAGCTGCCACAATCCCATCCCCAAGTCTGCATCTAGTATGGGTCCTATCACTTTCTCTTACCCTTTGATATAAAGACTTCAGTATAAAGACCCAACTGACCTTTTAACTAAATCACACACTCAGGCCAACACCTGCAGCTCCACACAGATTCAGAGGTCTACCCTTTATACTGAGTCGGGGTGGCTGCATGCTCTGCCTTAGGGCCATGCTCCCCTGCCTGCCTGCTCTCTCCACACATTCTTGTGGACTTAAGGCCCTTTCTCATCATACTTCCTGGGACAAACAGCTAATATATACTTTGTAGTATGTGGCGAGGTGCAGAGAACACACGAACATGTAATGGAAACAGCTGGCAGTCCAGGAGGGGCATCTAATTATGATGCTACAGCAGAGAAGAGCAGGCAAGGAAACCATTATCTCTACAGAGATGAGGTGAGAGAGAGAAGCACTGTTTGCCTTATGCTGTGCTATGCCACATTCTCCCCCACTGCCACAAGGGACACACGGACTCACCCTTCTTCTGCAGCAAGTCGATAGAGATGGACTCCGTGTTGCCATCCGGGGAGAGGCAGAATTCAGCTGGGGGCTTCTCAGCTAGTGAGAAGTAGTCAGGGAAGAAGTCAGTGTAGGTAAGCTGGAGCTGCCGCATGGACTGTCCTGCAGGGCCAAGACAGGAGAGAGAAGGGTCAACCCCAAAGCCTCTCCCACATCATTTTTCCCAGAAGCAGGCTGCACCAGCAGGAGTCTTCCTGTCTCCCCATCCAAGACTGGGACAGCAAGGCTATAGGCTTCCTGCTCTCCCAGTCATGTTTTGCAACATGTTCAACCCTGCAGCTTGCCCAACATCCAGCTCCAGCTCGGCTGGGGACCCACGGGCACTGGAAGGTGCTGTGGGAGGTACACCTGCATGGGCTGGTGCTAAAGAAAAACTCACTGTGGGTCAGAAGAAGAGCAGACTGAGAATCCCTACTTGTCTCTTACAGGCATCGACAGGCAACAAGCAACATGCCTTCTGCCTGGCCCCTGGGATGGGCTCTGTTTCCATGGGGAGACTTCTGCAGGAGTCCTGAGCTACAGCCCAACAAATAGCACGTGAGAGATGCTGGGGCAGATGGGCAGCCACTGGAGATCTGTGTCCCAAGGGGCACAACCCCTGTGTAAGATGTGAACTACAGGCTGGACACAGGCCTGGAGCACTTGCTGAGGTTTCAGCTGGGCTTTCAACCCAGCCCAGAGCCAGACCTGACAGTTCTCAGCTCATGGGGAAGAAGGGAGGCTCCACACCTTGTACCAGCCAGTAAGGCAATTTTCACTTTCCTCTTGCACCCCTCAGCCCCACTGTGAGCAGATGCCTCGATATTCCTGCTCAGAGCTGGCAGAGCAGTGACGAGGCCTGGAAAAGCTGGGACATTGTACCTGAGCCCCAAGGCCACCCCCAGACCCCCCAGCAGAAGGGCGGTGCGCACCGTTCAGCTTGCAGTGGAAATTGTTGGCGTTGAGGGCGCCGGGGAACTCAAAGATGGGGTTCCCCCGGTTCAGCCGGGGCTCCTGCTGCCTCCTGTCTAGGCTGCTGGCTAAGCCGGGCAGCCCCGAAACGCGGTCCAGGCCCAGGGGGTTCCTCCGCCTGTACTCTCGCCACTTCAGTGCTTGAGGGGAGAGGTGGTTTGCTGCAACGCCACGGGCAGCGTGCACCCGATGAGAGGACGCGAGAGGACAGGAGGACAAACGAGGAGAGAAGGAGAAAGAACAGAGAGAGACAAAGCAAGTTAGTTGCAGTCCAGCAGCATTTCAGGACGTTAGCACATATACACAGGGGGAGGTGGAGGCCACAGCCTGGCACGGCAGGGCAGGAGCCCAGTGGCCTGGTGGCTGCAGGCACAGAGGGAGTGGGTTCAGGGTGCCAGCACCCAGCACGGGGAGCTGTAGGATCAGCATCCCTCTCACAGGAGGCACTCAGGACTGGAGGGACATGCTCTTAGTGCACAACTTTGCAGGCAGTGATCACAAGGGGCTGCTGGACGCTGCAGCACCCAGATGCAGTTTTGGCTCAGGTTGTTGCTGTGGGAAGGGAGGTGCTACAGAGGGCAGCCACAGCCAGGGAGCTGGAGATATTCCCCCACCAGCACGTCCTGGTGGGTGGGTACTTACCATTGAGGGGCCGCATTCCCATGCTGCTCAGGGGACCAGAGCTGCTGGTCTCGCTGCCACTCCTCCAGTGGGGATCTGCATAGGCTCCAGCTCGGCTCAGGGGCACACCGCCCAGGGAAAGGGGCAGGAGGGACCCACTGTGCAGTCGGTACTCAGAGAGATGTGGGCTTGGCTCCAGCGGTGCCTCCTTCTTGGGAACCAGCCTGGGGTTCTCCTTTTGCCTCAGGGCATCGGCTTTGGTGGCTTGGGAGGGTTGCGTGGCACTGATAGCAGGGGAAGACCTGGTAGGGAGCAGGTTGGCAGAGATGGGGCAGGACCTGCTCCTGGGCGGCTGGCTCTCTCCAGCTCTCTCCGCGGTGGGTGAGGAAGAGGAGTCCACGCTCTGAAAGAAAGGCACGTTGCATCGCACGGGGGAGTAACTGCCCAGGGGGGACGGCCGGGTTGTCTCCGGGGCTGGCTTCTTCATGCAGCCATCGTTGAGGGAGGCAGCTCCATCCGCTGAGCGCTGGGTCAGCAGCGTGCTGTGGGCTTGGCTCCCCACTGCCTGCTCCGCCAAGGCCTGGGAGCTGGAGGAGATCTGCTGGCTGGCAGCCCGGTTGCTGGACAAGCTGTAGAGTTGAGAGAGGCTGGAGGCAAAGTGGCTGTGCAGAGCACGGGCCTTGGGCGGCTTGCTGAAGTGGTGCTGGAAAACAAAGGGCTGGATGGGCAGAGTCGTGGGGCGCTGGTCCTTGCTGTAGCGCACCACGGGCTTGCTGTCTGCGCCGCCACCTTCAGGGAGAGAAAGGGGGAGAGCACGTGAGGGTGGGCAAAGGGACAACCATCGTGAGCTCGGTGGGTCACGGGCAAAAGGGAACATGCTCTCAGCTGCGGGAGGAGGAGAATGAGCTAGATACCAGTGACAAAAGCAGAGTGGTTCAAGTCTGAACCAGTTACGTGAGCTGGCAGGGTAAGGACATGTAACTGCTGTACCTGTTCCCCCCTAAGCACACAGCTCCCTTCCTCCCTCTCCCTGTACCAGCCCCAGGTGTTCTCAGTGAAATCAGGCCCACAGCAGAGTTAGAAGCTTCCAGCCCTGGAAAAATGTTACTCTGCCCCAGCAAGTGATGGACAAGGATTTCCTAAGGGTGTGTACCAGGCTGATCTCCTATGCATGCATGCCTGCTGCTCCTGATGGGGCCACGTCCCAAGGACACAGCTAAAAGGTGACCCACTGTGTGCACAGTGCACAACACGCCTGACCAGGTTCCTTGATCACCACCCACACTGCACGGGCGGGCAGGTCCTGGCTTACATCCCTGCCACTCCTCCAGCCCACAGCAAATCCTGGGGCAAAGATGCTGAGGGCCTGTAGGACCTCTCACAAGCAGACCCCCAATGTTACCTACTCCCCATGGGGTATGCCAGCCTTCTTTCCCTTTAGCTTGCCTTTAGAAGAGGTTGCTTTCCCTCTGGTCCTTTATCAGACCCTTTAGGCTTGCATGTTACCCTCGGTTGGAGACATGTAATACCAATGTCAGTGTGGAAAGCATTTCAGGTTCTACAGGCTTTCTCACAGAGGCAGCTGGGGCAATTACCCTGGTAATGGCCGTGTGCTCCTCCAGAGGAACCTCTGCTGCAGGCCTATGCGCTATGGAAGAAATGGCCAGGACACTACAGCAAACACACAGCTCCTCTGATCTCCATAGGGATCATACTGTAAGTGCTGGCAGAGACAAACCTCCATGAGCCCTGCATCAAGCCGGGACTGCTGGCTATGCCACTTGCCTCCTTGCCTCTGCTCCATATGGATCCAAAACAGAAAGTCTAAAAACCAACCCATGGTTCCCTTCCCTTTGTCTGCTGGGAACATGGCTCTATGGAGCATCTGTAAATCTGTCTTGGGAGCTAAGGGCGGGTCATGGGCTGGAGGACTACTGTGCCCTGAAAGGGAGTCAGAATGAGACAATCCTCCAGGCTGCGCAGACCCTGAGTGGTTATCCTCCCTTATATGATATGGGAGGTTTGCACAAATCCTCAGTTTTCTAAAGAAATAGGAGGACAAGACACTTGCACTGATCTGGGTCTGCAATAAGCACAGCAGGGCTTTGTCCCAGAGACCAGCAGACCAGGAAAGGCTCTGGTCTCTCATTGCCATGCATGTTCCTCTGCTGCTCCCCTCTAGTCCCCAAAAAGCTTTTCTGGTTACTTCTCCAGTCTGCCTAGTTTGGCTCCTTACCGTCTGCTCGGGCTCTAACATCTCTTTGTCCGTGGCCACTGGCAGAGCTACCTGAGAAGCTGGCATCTGCCTCCGTCAGCAGGGAGAGAGAGGCTTGCTCACCTGCCCCGTGCCCACTGGGGACGGTCTCAGTGGAGCCGGAGTCTTTGGTGGAGCACAAAGCCTGTCTGTCCCCAAAAGGGTGATTCAAACAGAAGCCCTCGCAGCTCCGGTTCAGGCCGTGGACGAAGGGCATGGGTGGAAGACTCTGGCTGCGGCGAGCTCTCTCTTCAAGGAAGGTCGGGCAATCCCGCTGCGTCTCGGGGATCGGGGAGAACTCCAAGGAGGAATCGCCACTGGACCGGAGCGGCGGGGAGGTGCCATTCTTTTTCCTGCCCTTAGCAAGCTCGGCGAAAGATGTCACTCGCTTCGGGGGGGAGCTCTGGATGGGTATCGCTGGGCTTTCACTCAGCTTGACCGGGCAGCTCACCATGCGCTCCAGAGAGCCCAGCCTGCTGCTAGGACTCCTGTCCAGGTTCTGATCATAGCTCCGGGAGCGCTGCCGGCTCGTGTTGAGGTTAGGTGGCGACACGTTCACATAGACCTGGCCCTCAATCATATTCTGTGCGGCTTCTCCCTTTGTCTCCTCTTCACTGCACTCCGCGTTGCTTTCTTCTTGCCTCAGGTCAGGCCTTCTAAAAAGATAGTATTCAGTGGGCTGGGCTGGGCTGCCTTTGGTGTGGTCTTCCGAGCAGCTAGTTATGGAAGATCCTGCCGGGCTGGGGGATGACTGGGAAGACAAGTCACACGTGACTAGCTTATAATAATTCTGAGTAGCCACAACGAGCCGCGCTTGGCTCTGGAAGCAGGCAGTGAGGTCTGAGCTCTCTGAAGTGCAAGGCTCACAGTGGAGGTGGTAGGAGTTGCAGTTAGCATCCAGGACAGGTGAGGAGGAGTGGTGACACTCACACGCCTTCCCTGAACTCTCCGGGTGATGCGACTCGCATGACATCTTGGATTCTGTGGGCGATGAATGCAAATCCAGGTAGAAAGCTCCCGTGTCTGAGTGGCTGCAGAAGGAAGAGTCGCAGGACAGGTTGGCTGAATTCAGGTTAGATCGAGAATGGCCGTTCATTTTGTTGTAGAGAGCGCTGAAGTTCACCAGCACCCCATCGGAGCTGTTGCAGGAAGAGTCGCTGATGTAGCCCATCTGCTGGTCAATCACTTCAGACTGACTTGACGAGCTGTAGCAGCGACAGCGGTGGAGCTCGGAGCTGGAGCAGCTGCACGTCCGGCTGTGCAGGGCATCCTGATTCCTCAGTGGTTCACCCGTGTTTTGGTTCCACTCCTGGTCGCCACCATCAAAGGAGAAGTTGGAGGAGCTGCCGCGATGGCAGCTGCATTCATCCAGCTCCATGCGCTCGGTGGCCTGGTGGCACCGGTTGGCGTTGTTCCTCTTCTGGATGTCGTCGCTGCTGATTTTGTCCTCCTGCCCATCTACCACACCGGACCGGCTGGCCATGTTCCAGGATTTCACAATTTGGTTGGAGTCGTGGAGGTGGAAAGGAGGCAAGGCTAGCTCGTGCAGGTGAAAAGGAGGTTTGCCAGCCGCAAGGGAGTTGTGAAGGTGGAAAGATTTCTGACCCAAGTCATCCCCAAAGATGCTGAGGTCTTCTCCCTCGTTCAGTAGGAAAGGGTTGTGTCGCTTGCTGGCACTAGCGACAATCAAGTCCCTCGCTTTGCCTTCTTTGTTGTCTGAGGCCTCTGCTGAGCTCTCGGAGGTCTGGAGAAAGCTGCTGTACACCAAGGAGTCAGTCTGTGAGAGGTCTCTCTCTGGAAGGGCAGAGGTCCGTGTAACGTTGAGATCTGGCTGACAGAAGGGGTTGGTCCTTTTGTTCACGGAGCAGCACTGTCTGTCTGGGACCTGGCAATGCACCAGGGGAATGTGATGGACAATCAGCGTCTCGCCAGTCAGCTTTGGTGGACTATCCATGGTGAGGAATGCTCTTCAGGACATCAGTTAAGTTGGTGCTACCCATGGGCAGGTAGGGCTGCACATGAGAGGCTGGTAGGACACTTCTCATGGGGGAATTCAGATACCTAGAGAGAGACAAAAACACAAAGAAAGTCACTTCTTAGGAAAGGCAGTGAATATTTAAAGCATCCTTGGTTTGACTGAAGACTTCATGACCTAAACAGAGCAGTCCTTGTCAGCACAACTACCTGAGCAATCTTTCTTCAGGGAAAGCATTACCGTGAAAGACAAACATGTTGCTCTCTCTCTGGACTCCAGGAACAATGCTTGTGCTTCCAGATGACCTCTCTCAGACTTACCTGGGGTAACTGATTTCACTCGAGTGGTCAAACGACACCACAGGCTTTGTGTCAAATGAAAACCTCACTGCTGATGGCATTGCAGACTCACAGGAAAGCAGGCAGAGCACAGGGTCTGAAATGAGGAGCTGTGCTCTAATGAGGGCAACCCATCTTCTCACATTGGATTCAATATCTTTACCTGCTTTTAGGTATCCTCAACTTTCCCTTACAAACAAGACCCTTCATTGCACTACAGCACTACAGAGACAGAGGTCCAGGCACAAACTGGAAAGCAGAAACAGACTGGAACAGGAAAGCAGCAACAACCATCCTTCTCCAAAATCCAGGAGGCCCCTTGAGCTCCTGAACTCCTTTAATGGTGCCCAGGGAAGGAGCCAAACTATTCAACTACTTAAGTACACGAGGGCCTCTCATGTGAAAAGGAGTAGATGGAATCATTGCCATCAGAGAGGCAATGGGGAGCAGCTGCTGGTGGTTAAATAGGTGCCATGCAGCATGCTGCCTTCTGCAAATCTTTTGCTGGTGGCTAAGCCTCACCTCAGGATAGTTCCTCTTATGGTCCTGGGTGCTTGGTTTGCAGTCCCCTACTGCTCTGTCACTCTGTGTGTGACACTTACGTGCTTATCTGATTATTTACTGCATTTCACTGCACTGTATTTACT
This sequence comes from Aythya fuligula, assembly GCF_009819795.1. Taxonomy (NCBI): domain Eukaryota; kingdom Metazoa; phylum Chordata; class Aves; order Anseriformes; family Anatidae; genus Aythya; species Aythya fuligula. Next base: position 10,682,401 of record NC_045593.1, on the reverse strand, counting down.
GTACTGTTTCAACAGCCCTTTTGCATTCCCTCCTGCATTTCAGAGGAACCAATGCAGAGAAGTTGGGGGAGCAGCTAGGGCACCAAGGAGGTGGAGAAACCAGAAAAAAAGACAAAAACACGTTGACCCAGGGTGATGCTGAGGGGAATTAGGGCTCTCACATAGCAGTCCCTAGCTCTGAAATCCCCAGCCCAAACACCGTTGGTCAGCAATCCACATCCCATCCAGGCATCCCCAGGGCTCACAGCACCTTGTCACCACATACTCTGATCTCTGGACACCAGGACCCTGGGTCTGTTGCCACCAGGGACCTTCAGACTCTAAAAAAGTGACTTTTACGGTTTCTAAATCTTTATCTACATCAACCCAGTGTCTGTGACTATGGGCTGATAATGGATTTGGACCAGAGCCTCAAAGGCACATGGGAGCGCAGAAAAGAAATTGAGAAATGTAGGATAAGTGAAGTCAGAGCAACAGTGTAAGCAATGAGACAGCTTTACAGGAAGAAGATCAGCAGCCTCAGTTCTTCCAGCTTCACGGCATAAGAATAGCAATTAAAAAATGCTAAAATAAAGCTGATCAAAAGAAGTACTTTCCTCCCACGCACAGTACAGATTCTTACTGAGACAGGAAGTGTTGGCAGAAAAAAAAAAAAAGAAAGATGGAAACAGACCTGGTGTTTACAGTAAAAACCCAATGATGTAAAAGCTAATGCTAACGCTAGTGTTAGTGAGCTGACAAGCCTTGTGGATCAGGCTAGACTCTACCAGAGACCCACGTGAGGGGCACACACCCCCTCATACCTGCTTCGGCTGTGGTGTTTCAGCCAGGATTAGGTTCTGAAGTAGAGAGGTCACCTGGACCACATGCAGTGGGTTGTCATAAGGCCCTAAATTCCCCCCACCTATAGTCTCTTCATGCTTATAACACCCTTTGCTGCCCTTTCAGCCACTCCTCTGTCTCCTTTCCCACAGCCCTGCAGTGGCTGAAAGGCACAAGTCCCTTCTCAGTCCTGTTCCTGGGAGGAGATCTCGTACCTCACGGCTTCCCACGACCACATTGTTCAAGAACCACCATCAGCCACAGCAGCTCCTGGCTCTCTGCCTGGCACACACACACTGAAAGTGGTGTCCAACAGCTTGGGCAGTGTTCGTGTCCCATTTTGATCCTTGTGCACTGTTGATGGTACTTGCAGCACCCCTATTTATCCTGTGTCTCCCCCAGCACTGTGGGAAAAAGCCAGCCCTGGTCTCCCGGTGCCTTCTTGCTCATTCAGACCTCCCCTTCCCTCACTACGACCCTGTAGCTGGGTTTAACACTTAGATGACATCTCTCCATAAGGCTTTGCTGTATTTTGAGTATTGCCAGAATGCAACAGCGTGAAAAGCATCATTTTGAGGCTCCAGACCGTGACAACTAAACACCTCACTGCTGAAGCACGGGGCCTCTGCTGCTTCTCACCCTCACCCATCTGCTGACCAGCCCTGCCAGCAGCACGCGCTTCACCTCGGTGCAGATGCTGCTGTGGGAGGACAGGGATTGCAGAGGCACACTTTGACATTTCACAGCGAAATGTCAAGGGAGCTTGCGTGCTCCCAGCTGTCCCTCTGCAGCCCTGGCTGCAACACGCAGCGCTGCCTGGCTGTTTGGTGTCGGTGGCAGCTGTGATTCACGGTCACAGATGCTGCAGCATCTCTGCCTGCACCTACACCCTGCTCCCAGCACCAGGCTCTGAGGTCCAATATCAAAGGGGGCATGCTGCCAGCTCCTGCTGGGAGCCGTTCTTCTGACAGCTGCCCTAGGGATATGCATGGGTTTTGTTTGCACGTCCTCCTGTCCGGGGGATGCAGGGAGGTTAGGCAGTGGCACTGCCAGCTCAGGGACTGCTCATTTCCCAACCCATTCTCCCTGGACGTACCATCTCTTGGCTCTTCCTCCCTTGTTCTGGAAGACTGCAGAAGGATCCTCCCTCTTCTGTTTAGGGTATGGTAAGTTGAGATCTACACTAGGGTGTAAAATCCAGCAAGAAGAGTAATTTCAGATTCTGCTGGCTTTGATCAGCTCTCTGTAAAGCCATCACACCCCTTTGCAAGGAGAGATTTCCAGAAGTAGGGATAGGTAGCCTGTATCCAGACACTTTTAGCCAAATAGGTTAATTCTTCTTATTTATCACTCGCAATAGCACAAACCCACAGAGTGCTGGAGTTTTCTCAGTCCTAAACACACAACAGCAAACACAGCATCACCCAGCAATGGAAAATGGAAAAGTGTGTCACAGCAGCACAAGGCTGGGAGGCAAGCAAGGAGCACCGTGACTCTAGACGCATCAGCACAACACCCATTTTGATCGCAAATGTCAAAATTCTTCACCTGCTCCATACTGACACCATCTGCTGCTAAAGGGGGGAAGGTGGGTTGTTTATTCAGTCAGCTCTTTCTTGAGGTGCTTACTGGTTATCTGGGGAAGGCACCTCATTACCTGGGGATTCCTCAGGCCAGTGCAGGTCTGAGCACTACACAGAGGCCTCCACCTCTCTCCTCTCCTCCACCCTCAAAGGCTGAGGATGCTGCGCTGATTTGAGGGTTGTCAGTGCAGCTCCTTGGCCTCTGCAGCACAGCTTCACTGTAACACTGCTGGGAAGGTGCAGAAGCCATCTGGGCCTTTCCTCCACATGCTGATGGTGAGGTGTGGTGGTCACAGACCCCCCAGGCTTATCCTGCTATCTGTTAGCACTCTGGGCACACTTTCAGAGTTCCGTCACTGATTGCTTGAGAGCCTGCTCTGCTCGATGCTGGCCACTGCATGCAGAGCGTGGCTGGGTCCAGAAGACAGTGACCCAGCTTTTCTCACAAGATATAAAGCAATAGCAAGAGAGGCATGCTGAGATTTAAGAAATAAATGTGATTTAAATGCAAAAAGACTGTGCCTAGAGAATGGAGGAAGAAGAAGCAAGAGCAAGATGATCAGGTCTGTCAGTTGGAGGAGCTGCTGGAGTTTTTGGAGGCTGGCTTTTCTGAACAGATTACTGTTTTTACAAATCTCAGCCCCTTCATCTGTGAAATCAAATGCCCAGTATAAACATTTTTACCTGTGATGGTTCTTGCTGCCTTTTTCTGAATGGCTATGGTTTCAGTCATCGTCATCTTCCTCACATGAACCAAGATCGAGCAAGTGACTCAAGGGTGAAAGATGGAAAAACGGGGTTAAAAGCTGGGCTTTTAGTTCCATAGATGAGCTGGCAAAAATCCTTTTGTATTGGAGCTGCTTGTTATTTCGGCATCGTTCCACGTGAATCCCTGACTCCTGCAGAACATTTGCACTAACGCAGCTGAAGAAGCCATACAGCTCTACAAAACAAGCATGAGTAGAAATGCTGCAAAGAGCAGCACCTCGTGTGAGCTTGCAGCCACGGGCACAATACAGAGATCTTCTCATGGCTCCATGAGGAAAGAGGGCTCCAGTTCACTGCCTGTAGGTTTACCTCTTGGCAAAAGGGCTGTGAGAAGAGTTGAAACCAAAAGTCACCCTCCAGCCACCCCACAGGACAGGCAGTGTGGGGGTTCTCAGGGCTTGGGGCAGCTGCTCACTGGTTCTGCCACCAGTTTCCAATATCCCAGTAACGCAGCTCATCCCTGCCCCAGCTTTGTCAACCCAGAAGCTGCCAGAAAGTACTGGTTGAAAGCACTGAATGGTTAAAACAAAACAACTCAATAGGAAAATTCCAGCGAGCTGGAGAGCATTCAGGGAACAGCGTGATGAAGACGGAGCAAGGGGCACAGGGTGAATGGCCTGGGGACAGAACTGAGCTATCCAAGTGAGTAAAAAGAGAATGGATTTGAGGACTTGGGAAGCCCGTAAGCTGTAGTAGGGTGGGACTAGCTAGTGGTATTTGTTTGGACATCTGCTCATTTATTGCCACTTAATACTATTCTGCCAAGTTCACGCCTTCATTAAATGATTTAATAAATTATCCAGCATGTTTAATGAAAGAAAAGGTGCAAGAGGAAATAGCAGTTGTTCGAGTCACCCTAAGCCTCCTGCTGCCCTTCCCTCCCTCAGGGAACAGGGAGCAGAGTGAAGGTGGTCTGCTTGGTTCCAGGGTGAATATTCCAGCACCCAGTGTTTCCAGGGCACTGCCACAAGATTGAAGGACTAGATACTTATTAAATTTCTGCCTCAAGTCAGGCTGGTTCCTCTTGTGGTCTTGAGCAAGTTCCTGAAAAGACCACTTTCTTTTCCACAGCAAGGTGCTGCCTGGGCCAGAGATTTTTTGCAGAGGTTTCCAGGACTGCCTGACTAAGTCCATTATTAATGTATCATTACATCCCAGAGCTATATAGGATTATGATGCGTTCAAAATGGAAATGGCAGCATGTGATGGTCAATCACAGCCTTGTGCACGTGACAGCAAGGAGCTGCTCGGGTCAGGGAAGAGAAGCTTGCCAGCAGAGATGACAGGGCGAGCAAGATGAAAGTAATAATAGGTAGTGCGTGCGTGCCTAACGATGACACAACTAGGATGAGCAGGTACTGCCTCCTAGTCAGAGGAAAAGAAGTCCCAGCTGTTTGGGGCACTTTGAGTTACAGAAGGCGTTAACAGTAGCTCAGGGAGCAGCTCCATGCCAGCCACCACTGGACAGTGACTGAACCAGTTTCTCCCGTGTCTGTGCTCCTTTGCTCCGTGACTCACCAGCTGGCATGTGGCACTCAGCAGGAGCCACTTGCAGGCCGTGACTCAGGGACATGGCCCCGGTGATCTGGGTTGGAATCTGCTCCTCCTCCTCCTCCTTCGGCCATCCTCTGCCCCAGCCCCCACCACATATGCTCCTAATTACCATATGCAAATCTGCAGAGGAGAAAGAGACTCTGATGTTAATATCTCACTGAAATTGCTGCTGAATTAAACTCCAAGCACAGTAAATCCTTTCTTATCGCAGACGCTGTAGTGGCAGCAGCAGGAGGAGGGGCTGCATTTCCATAGCATCTTTCAGCCTGAGCACTCTGAAAGCATATCTAAGATTTTGTAAGAACAGAAATTACACAATTCCTTCCTGAACCATGGATCCAGCTGGGTTCTGGCGCCTGGCTGCTACATGATTCCCAAAGCCCTCAAGAACCCTTGCTGAAAATAAAAAAATATCCAATAAGCAAATGAAATTACCGGGCAGACTCAGTAGCTCCGATGTCAGGCTGAACCCCTCCGTGGCTGCAGTTTCTCCAGGGCTTAGCCACGAAGCAGGGCTGTGACTATCAGCTGGCTACTTCATGAATATGCTCTTTGTACAGACATGATCAACTGAGGACCACGTCTATGGCTTCATGGATCAAAGCTGATTCCCTGACTAGTGCCTGGAGGCACACAAGATGGCAAGGCTGTTCCCAACACCTCTGTGATATGGCCACCTGCAACTGTGAGCAAGCAGCCATCCTCGCTCAGGTGTGTGCTGCAGGGGTGAAGGCTCCTGAGGTCACAGCAAGAGGCACAGAGGGCAGAAATGCTTCGTATGGGTGGAAACGTTGCCAGCACTGGAGATTTCAGAGGTTGATGGGGATGTGAAGCATCCCTAGAATTAATAGGTCACAAAACTCTCCCACTGGGCCCTCAGGACTTTCCTAACATTTCCTGGAAGATGGCTTCAGACAGCTCGGCTTTGCTCAGACTGTGACAAAGGAGCTGTCCTGCTTACCCAAGGGTTATGGGAGGATAATTTCAGAAGTTTTGTCTGCACAAAGAAAGCAAATGAGGACAGCTCCATCTCAAGATGGATCTCTAGACGCCCTATCACCTTCATGACTTGGGGAGAAGAGATGAGCTAAGCCCTAGAAGTGACAAAGAAGGCCTGTCTTCACAGGGAGTAAGATCTTACCGCAGCACAGGTCAGCACAAACATACTCACAAGCCACTCCATGGCTGCATGACTTCATTATTACTTGCTGTCTATCCAGGCTGAGACAGCACTGCTTTTCTGTCAAGACCATGCCTGGCAGGAATCACAGCTGCAAAGCAAGCCTGAACCCTTACTGCAAGGCAAAAATATCAGCGACCAAGGATGAAAATGCAAGAAATAAGGTGCTCAGTCGTAAGACAGCTCAGTTAGAGAGGCTGTGAAATTATGCTTACTGTTTAACCCAGAGCTCCACGTATATACAGATCACTCAGTGTCAAGTGAAAAACAACCATTTCTGGGACAGCAGATTTTAGGTGTACAACCTAGATATATGACATTACGTTACAGATGTTGCAACACAGCAAAAGCAGAATGGGCAGCAAACGTGGATAGGATATTCAGTGGAAATTGAAGAAAAAAACCATGGGGAACAAGTTCTTGGAACAACTAAAGTATTACCCCCACAACCCACCAAAAACAAAACAGCTAGAGATGTCAAAAAGCCCTTACAGAATAATTTTCAGACTTGAACACAGTGGTGGTATGATGGTTTGTTACAGCAGCCATGTGAATAGAAGCAATGCAGGTATGGCGTTACCTCACAGTGATGGGCATCAGCTCTGCCAGCTATCCAGAATACCTGAGTTTGCAGAGCTTTATTATTTTCAAATTATGCAATTGTACAACAAATTTAGTACATACTGTGTGCAACCAGATCAGAAGCTCCAAAAGCAAACACAAACAGAAAAACATCCCAGCAGCAGGCTGGTTTTATTAGATGTTCCTCCACACACTGCAAATCTAAATGGTTTTTCAAACAGCAGCTATGTCCAACAGCTGAGTCCTGCCCAGACTGCAGAAAACCTTAACCCTTCCCAGCTCCCAGCACATATTGAGACCATGCAAGATTAGAAACTGCTCTTTGCCCTACACAGCAGGTCTTGATGTGACCTCCCTGCCCAAAACAAGTCTACCAAGAATGCTGTTTTTTTCCAAGAACTAAAAAATCTAGGGCAACTGTTGCCACTAGCTCAGAAACAGAGGGAGGAAAAAGAAGCATTGGACAGATGAACATATTTAGCCTTCATGGATCAACAGCCTCGGGGAATTTTTAATTTCAGCATGGGAGCACAGAAGACTGTGGACTGAATCAGATGGCCAGTACTGCCTGGTCCCTCGCCTTTGGCAGCGGAGTTCAGAGGCTCAGCATGAGGTGTTATAACCCCAAAGTGGGCAAACGAGCAACTGGCTGTTCCATTTTCCCCCTTCAGACATGGGCAGCCTCCACTTGAGAATACTTTATGTCTAGAAGCAGGTTTCATAATCCTTCCATAAACAGCTAGGTGCCCTTACAATCATAATGCTACATATTCTTGATATCCCTGATAGTGTTCAGATTTTTTTTTTCTTTTTTTTTTTTTTCTGAACCTTTGGACCCTGCAACATCCTGAACCACTGAGCTCTATAGGTAATTACATGCCACAGTGGTAGCTGTCAGTCAGTCCTTTTGAATTTACCAATATTTACCTTCATTACTTGTCCTTGTGTTAGGAGAAGGAGAGCATTATATTTCCTGCTGCGTTTGCCACCCCTCTGAGCAGCCCCAAGCTTTTCATCCTGCTCACATACAAGAGCTGTCCCCATCCCAACACCCGTCTCTCTCCACTTGTGTATGTGTTTGCACGGCAGCGAGGCAGAGCTCAGAGGATCTGGATGAAACTGCAGCATTAATTTACATAACAGAATATTTTCCATGCAACAGAGCTAACAAAAGGCAAGCCAGAACCTTAATAAAATACTTATGAAGCAGACCAGGCTCTACTAATGATTACAAATACTTTTCTTCTGAGAGGAGAAACTTATCCCTCAGCAGGGGCTGGCACCTCAAACCAAACTCGGCTTGTAAAGCTCTGGCTGGGACAGTGATCAGCTGCCCTGAGTGAGACATTTATTTTAGGATAATGCTCCAGAAGACAGCTCATGTGCTAATTAGGCTTGGAATGACTGGGCTCAACAGAGCATTAAGGGTCTAACTAACTAAATCTGATAACCCTGGATTAACCAAGGTCTTCTGCTAAGGAAAGTCTTGCCGGGCGGCGGAGGATGCACAGACCTATAGTAGTGGAGAAAAAGGGAGAGCAAACCGAGATGATCCTTGGCTCTGTACTGGATGAGCAGGTCAGCGTTCCTGGGGATGCACCAGAGGGAAGATCACTCTGCTTTAAATCACTTCAAGCATGTTCAAGAGGGTAGAGGAGACCCCTCAAGACAGTAGGCTTCCAGACCTTTCATTATAGGGCGTGCTCACGTTTGGAAATCTTCTTTCCTGAAGCTGTTGTGTCTTCTCTGTACCAGAAGTCTCAAAGAAGACCACATCTCGTATCTACATCATGTGGTGAGGAAGAATTTGTCCCTCCTAAGCCCTTACACTGAGATAGGGCTCAGCTCTATCTCAGGAGGTTTCAAAACTCTGCAACTTCTGTTCTGAACATGTGCTATAAATACGCTGGGTAGTCTTTGTTATTCACACAAATGCCAAGCCGTTTGGGAATATGGCTGGGCTTTAAGTTTAACAGCAAGATTCATGGACTAATTAATCACAGGATGTGAAAATTATTCCTATTATTAGTTTCAAATAATCCTCCTTAATTCTCTGGAATACTTTGACGTTACAAGCTGGGCAGCACATCAATCACTATCTTCTTTCTCTAGACCATTCATTATTTCATATTATGAATCCTACAGTTTTCCATTTCACACAAATAATTCCAGTTTCTTCAGTCTCTCCAGTTATGAAAGTTTTCCAGGTCTTTGTTCAGATTCCTGGGCAGTTTCTCAGTTCCCACCAAGTCTGTAGTCATCTTTCTGAGCTGGGGTGACTAATTAATTGCACACACTTTCCCAATCAGTGGTGGGATGCTCTCTGCTTTATGTATCAACATAAAAGGACTCTGTATGATCATTTTCCATTCCTTTTCATATGTACCTTAACATTTAAATATAGATGTTCATTACTAAAGTTCCTTATGGCCAGCATGACATCA